>NC_057813.1:502300804-502600804 GCF_018294505.1 Triticum aestivum
TTGACACAACTTCAACAATTGTCAGTCCTGATCCGGCCAGTGTCTTTATCCTATCCATCAAGAAAAGGACCTCTCTGTTATCTTCCACCTGGGGGCTCTGTGGGTGCCAGCTGAGGCATTTCTTCAACGAGGCATTGGTAAACTCAGGAAGTCCCATCCGAATAGGGTCCAGGAGGGGGACTTCCTCCATATAAAACCACTTCAAAGGCCAGTCTTCGGATGTCTTCTTCGGAGTACCGGACAAGTATCCGGTCCTGAGATGCGTCATATTTCGGCTCCGCCCACTTGATATATTGACCCCTCCTGAGTATAGGGTACGAGGCAAAATAACCTCTTCCATAGCTCGAAATGAGCTTCGCAGCCCAGAAACAGCTCGCAAAAGGCGACATAGCCCGCGATGTGTCAGATGGAGGCGGGGGTGAAGTGATGCAGCTGGAGGCCATAGAACTCTAGGAGCACGCGAAGGAACGGATGGATTGGAAATCCGAGTCCCCTCAATAGAAAAGGGACAAGGCATACCTGCTCCCCCTTTGATGGATTGGGAGAACTCTCCGCTTGCTCCCCGCCATTATAGGTGGCAAGTCCAGCTTGGACGGGGACCATGTATGTGGTCGGGAGAAACCCCTAGGTCTGCAATTCTACCAATCGGCTATGAGGAACAAAACACTTCTCCCAGTCGCCTGGCTTGGTGCTACGGGAGCGAGAGGAGGAGCTCCGATGACCGGTCATGATGGAATGGATTCTTCCGGGTGCGCTCTGATGGATGCTCGCAGGAGGAAGGATGGTGTGATTTGGATCTGAGGATCCCCGTCTCTTTAAATAGATGATTTACTTACATGGTCAGGGTGGCAAATGTAAAAATGCCCCGACTTCTCGCATTCGCTCGACACGTGGAGGTTGCCATTATTGCATCACAGAAGCCGAGGAGTGCAATATTGATGGGAAGCCGGACATTGCTCGTTACAACAGGTACTCTGGAGAATTTGGAGAAGAACCCGCCTTGCAATGCCGAAGACAATCTGTGCGCCGGACTCATCGTCATTGAAGCCTGGTTCAGGGCTACTAAGGGAGTCCTGGATTAGGGGGCATCCGCACAGCCGGACTATATACTTTGGCCGGACTGTTGGACTATGAAGATACAAGACTGAAGACTTCGCCCCGTGTCCGGATGGGACTCTCCTTTGCGTGGAAGGCAAGCTTGGCTATTCGGATATGTAGATCTCCTTCTCTGTAACCGACTCTGTGTAACCCTAGCCCCCTCCGGTGTCTATATAAACCGGAGGGTTTAGTCCGTAGGACAACAACAATCATAATCATAGGCTAGCTTCTAGGGTTTAGCCTCTATGATCTCGTGGTAGATCAACTCTTGTAATACTCATATCATCAAGATCAATCAAGCAGGAAGTAGGGTATTACCTCCATCGAGAGGGCCCGAACTTAGGTAAACATCGTGTCCCCAGCCTCCTGTTACCATTAGCCTTAGACGCACAGTTCAGGAACCCCTACCCGAGATCCGCCGGTTTTGACACCGACATCTGCCTCATCGGACCGCCGGACTCGTCTTCGGCCGTAGGCTCCAAACCGCACGCATCCGCCATCGAACCTGATGAAGCATCGATCATGGAGTTTACCTCCACGGATATCTTTCAGCACTCTCCCTTGAGCGACGTGCTAAATTCATTAAAATCCCTCTCCCTATCAGGAGATTCGTGACTGAAGTATGACCGGCTTGAGTGGTAAATGGAAGACGAAGAAATTCATTCCCCACCCACCACCCACTTAATAGCCACTGTCGATGACTTAACCGACATGCTTGATTTTGACTCTGAAGACATCGACGGTATGGATGACGATGCCAAAGAAGAACAGGAACCACCGCCCACAAGGCACTGGAAAGCCACATCATCATATGATATATACATGGTGGACACTCCCAAAGAAAACAACGATGAGGAGGCAACGGAGGATAACCCTCTTGAGAAGCAACCAAAGCGCCGACGTCGGCGCCGCTCTAAATCCCACCACAGCAAAACAGCAATAACGGCACAAGAAAGAATAATACCCCGGTCGACTCCAAAGGTAACGACGACCCCATGGACCCAACAATGGAGCAGGATGAGCCAGGGGACGACGAACACAGTCCGGGGCCACTGTTCGATCACAGCGATGCCGAAAATGAAACTCATTAACCTGTCTCCAGAGAGGAGAACAGTCCGGACGAAGATGCATTCATCATCCCAGAAAAGCACTTGGAACAAGAGAACCTCCACAAAAGGCTTATTGCCACCGCCAGGAGCTTGAGGAAGCAGAAGGAAAGGCTTAAGGCCAGTGTCGGTGTCAAAACCGGCGGATCTCAGGTAGGGGGTCCCAAACTGTGCGTCTAGGCGGATGGTAACAGGAGACGAGGGACACGATGTTTTTACCCAGGTTTGGGCCCTCTTGATGGAGGTAAAACCCTACGTCCTGCTTGATTAATATTGATGATGTGGGTTACAAGAGTAGATCTACCACGAGATCAAGGAGGCTAAACCCTAGAAGCTAGCCTATGGTATGATTGTTGTTCGTCCTATGGACTAAAGCCATCCAGTTTATATAGACACCGGAGAGGGCTAGGGTTACACAGAGCCGGTTACAATGGTAGGAGATCTACATATCCGTATCGCCAAGCTTGCCTTCCACGCCAAGGAAAAAGTCCCATCCGGACACGGGACGAAGTCTTCAGTCTTGTATCTTCATAGTCTTGGAGTCCGGCCGATGATGGTAGTTTGGCTATCCAGACACCCCCTAGTCCGGGACTCCCTCAGTAGCCCCTGAACCAGGCTTCAATGACGACGAGTCCGGTGCGCATATTGTCTTCGGCATTGCAAGGCGGGTTCTTCCTCCGAATAATTTATAGAAGATTTTGAACACCAGGATAGTGTCCGGCTCTGCAAAATAAATTCCATATACCACCGTAGAGAGAATAATATTACACAAGATCAATCTGCCGACGTATTCTGTGGTGTAACGTCACACCACTTCCAAGCCTTTACTCGAATTGTTTCTATTGTTCCACCTCAGCGCGTTTAGCGAGGCGGTTTCCTTGGCACGTCTGTCGAAGCAGAGATCGTGTTCCCCTTATTCTGGGATTCCCATCAATACAGACGTGGGTAACCCAACCGCGCCATTGATTGTGACGCTTGGGAGATAAGCGAGTTTTACCAGGCCGGTGGGGACGCGTGTTTCTGTCCGCCCATATAAGGGGATAAAGATCCAACCTTTTTACCAGCGCCTTCTTCCTCCTTGGCTTATCCATCTCTGCCAACTCGAGCTCTAGCGCCCAAGCCCGCACATCTCATCTCAACCTTCTCCAAATATGTCCGGAGCGGGAGGCAAGTGGATGGCCTCCTCCGTCATGGAGGGGCATATCCAGAAGCTGCGCAGCGCCGGATACTTGTCCAGCGACATCGCGCATTGGCTCCCCGACGAGGGAGAGCTCATCCCTACCCCCGGGCCCCATGAGAGGGTAGTATTCCTTCCCCACTTCCTCCGCGGACTGGGCTTCCCAGTCCATCCATTTGTCCGGGGGGCTCATGTTCTACTACGGCCTAGATTTCCATGATATGGCCCCGAATTTTATTCTCAACATCTTGGCGTTTATCATCGTGTGCGAGGCCTTCCTCTGCATCCGGCCCCACTTCGGCTTGTGGCTCAAGACCTTCAGTGTCAAGCCGAAGGTTGTGAAGGGCAGCCAAGTGGAGTGCGGAGGCGCCATGGTGGGTAGGATGTCCCACGTTACGTGGCTGGAGGGCACCTTTGTGGAAACCATCAAGGGGTGGCAATCGGGGTGGTTCTACATCACCGAGCCGCGTGATCCCGAATGGGCAGCGACCCCCAAATTCAGATCCAGTATCCCCACACGGCTCACCTCCTGGAAAGAGAGCGGCCGGATTTGGGGCGATTCGAAGGAGCTGACCAGACTCCAAGCCTGCGTCCAAAAGCTGGTGGACAAGAAGCTCAAGCTTGTCAACGTAGTCCAGGTCATGCTCATCCGCCAGATTCTCCTGTGCCAACGACGGGGCTTCAATATGTGGGAGTTTGATCCGGCGCAACACCAGACTTTGTATGGGCTCTTCGACACTATGTATGAAGAGGTCTGGAAGGTGTTGTTCAAGGGCGCCGAGGCTCCCGCATCCGCTACCGAAGATCGCGGATTCAGCTCGCAGCGTCCAACTGACGAGGTAAGTGATATTGTCCTTTACGGGACGCTTGTCATTCATAGTTTGACTCTATGCGGGATCTAAAACTCCCTTTCCTTTGACAGGACTGGCTGAAGAAGGCCGCACAGGCTATCTGTCCGGCCCCATTGCCAGAGGACCCAGCTGACGCCCGCCTAACGGGGCTGCTGGCTCCGGCACCCCACGTGGTGCTGGAGAAGAAGGCCAAGAAGAAGGCCACAGGGACTCGGAAGAGTTCCCGTTTTCAGGTGCTATCGGACGACGAATCCGAGGCCGACTCCTCCCACCAAGGCGAGGAGGAGAAGAAGAAAGCCTCTCTCCCAGCGGGGGGAGGGAAGAAAAGGAAGGCCTCCCCAACAAGGGAGGCCGAAGGGTCCAAGAGGGGAAAAACTCTTCCCCCGGACTGTTCCGCCAACGCCAGTGACGACGACGAGGACTGGCCTCCAAGGGCCAAGCCTCTGGCAAGATCGTAAGTATCCGGACTCCCGAATAACTTCAAGGTTTTCGTTTTCTGCCACATTATGTCTTTCTAATGCCGCATACAACCCTGCAGTCCGCCTAAGGATGATCTCCTCACTTTGTTGAGCGGGTCCTTAGGGGCGTCGGATATGGATTCTCTTCCGACTGCCTCCACCCCCCGTGATGCGGACGATGCCGAGGTGGGATCCCAGGAAGGGACCCATCAGGAGGAGAGGGCCCCGGAGGTGTCGCAGGACAACCTCCCGGACTTTGCACCAGACTTAGCCCCGGAACCCATAGTGGCTCCGGAGTCCGGCGGGTGACCCCTTCGTAAGAAGGGCAAGACCGCGACGCCGACTGCCTCCGTCCAACCGGAGGTGCCGGATAATTTGCTAGAGGCGCTCAACGGCGCCTCCATCAAAGAGGAACACCGCACTGTTATGAGTGCGGTGATTCAGAAGGTTCAGCTCGCCAAGAGCAGGCTGACCGAAGCCTGCAGCAGCCTTCTAACAGGCTTTGAGGTAAGAATTTCAATATATGTAAAATGGTACCGCATAGACAGTAGCCCCTGATGCTCGGTTCAGTGTTCGGAAAGAAGAGCCGGACTAGGGATCTTTAGAAAGATAAACGCAGGAGTCATGAAAATATGTCAATATGGGATTGCAGGCTGTGCTGCTGACCTCTGCCGCACTGACTGCGGAGGTCTATACTTTGAAGGAAAACCTCGAGCGGTCCGAGAACGAGCTCTACCATGCCAAGAAGTAGCTCGAGGAAAAAGAAGGTGAGTAATACCTTATGAAAATTGTACCTTACAGAAAAGGATTTGGTTGCAAGAAAAATGACAAGGATAACTGGAGTATTGCAGGGGCCACTAACGAGGTGGCGACCCTGAAGGAGGCGGTGGCCGCGGCCGAACGCAATGCGGCTGCGGAGCGCACCGAGTGAGAGAAACAGGAGGCGCGGGTGGCGGAGGTACAGCAAGAGCTCCAGGATCTCGTGAAGAAACACGAGAGCCTGGAGCGTGACTCGAAGACTCGAGAGTCTGAGCTTGCAACGGCTCTTGAGAGTGCCAAAGCCTCTAAGGCCGAAGCCTACAAGGCCCTCCAGGAGATAGAGGCGGTGAAGAAAATAGCAGCGGGTAAGGAATTTTTCATGCAGAGTAAGCATGTGAGTGTTAATTACCTGTTTCTTACCCGAATTCGGAGCTCTCCAGGAGCGTTCGCAGATCTTCCTCACAGCGTGTCCAATGCTGCCGCATTCTACCGGGCCGAGGAGGGGAGCTCAATGGAGAAGGTCTTCTGGTCTCAGTATGCTGAGGCCGGACATCTAGTGCCCCTGAGCGACCAGCTGAAACAGCTGGTCGAGCTTGCACAAGGCGGCCGAACAGGCCATAAAGGGCCTCATAGTTCGGCTGTGGCCTAAGGAGGCTATACCTGGGAGCTACTTTGGCCTGTTGCGGCGGCTGGTGGACGCGTGCCCGTGGGTTGAAGTTATCAAGCACTCCGCCTGTATCGAGGGTGCGCGTCGGGCCCTTGCCCGCGCAAAGGTGCACTGGGGCAAGATGGATGCCCATAAGCTTGTGACGGACCCCCCACCAGAGGGCAAGGAGCATCGCACGCCCGAGATGTATTATTGGAGTGTGCTGAAGGGCGCCCGCATTATTGCAGGTGAGTGCTCCAAAGAAGAAGTTTTTGAGTAGACTCGCGTTTTGTTATGCTGTGCGCTGAAAACTAAGCTCATATGCGCGAAGCAACACTTGTTAATTTAAAATATTACCTTTTGTGCGGCTGTTTATCAAATGTGAGAGATGGCAAGTCGTCGGCTTCAGCCCCCATGCCACGAGTGCTCGGGTGTTTGGGATAAATTTGGGCACTCTTGTTCCCATATTTGGGTCCATCGAGGGAGGCGCTCAACACAACGAACAAGACAACCGGACTTATAATGCTTGAACACTCTCACTTAGCCATAGAATTCTATAATTTTAAATTTCGGCGAAGCCCCTAGTTTTCGGAAGGCCGAATTTGGGGCTCTATCCACGCCTTGGCCGGACAGAATCCGGCTCCTCGCTCGAAGCAGCATAAGTCTTTAGGGACTCGCAAAGGACCTCTCGAACAGCGACCAGCTCTCGCCTCATCATGACGGTCAGTTTTAGCTTTCTCCACTGAGGCATTAACCCAGCTCAACTGGGGCGCAATCGTAGTGGTTCTCCCAGTGCTACCTTAGCCGATAAAACGGAACGTAAGGTACCAAAACATGGGAGTCGGGCAAACCCAACTATTGACCCAAGAACATGATTCGGAGCCGATGCATATAATGCTATAAGTTCAGGGTGCCGCACTTGTGAAAGTGTTCGGACTTATCACACCATAACGCGGGAAACATAAGCCCCTGGTGTATTTAGCCGTACCAAAACGTACGGATGCAACATGTCATAGATGAACATATGTGTAAGAAAGAAATGCAATTGGAAGCAAAAATGTGCTGCATTGCTTTATTCAATAAAAACTGCTGTAAGTGCAGGACAATACAAGTGGTGCGGTAAGCAAGGGATGGGACTGTTTAACATGTCCCCCTCCAGGGGTAGGCTACAGAATAATGCATAAAACAGATTTAATGCTCATGATGGAGACCACCTGGATTTTCGTTGTAGCCTTTCTCCTTCCCTGGCTGTTGCATCGTGGGTTCGGCATGCCTGCTGCCGGACAGGGCCTCCGATGAACGGAGTCCTGTAGGTAAAAAATAAAAGGAAAATAAAAAGAAACGACACACTTAAGAGCCCTTGGTGGGGTTGAGCCGCAGTCTGGGCTTATCGTGGTCGAGCCCCCTGCCCCATGCCCATGGTATCTTCAGAGTGTAATGGAGTATGCGAAGGGTCTGTCTTAATATTTTACAGGGGCTGGGGTTGGGGCCGCACTGCTACGCATGCTCGGAACGTGCCAGGTGGTCGTGTTGTAGGTTACTCCAGGCACGCTTAGCTGTGTCCGGCCGCTTGGTAGCCGGACTCGAGAATTGCCTTAAAAGGCTGCTTTGTACTTCTACCGCGAGAGCCGCTGTATGTTCCTCCATTCGGAGGGAGCGTTCAGTGTTTCCGTTGACCGTGATGACTCCTCCAGGGCCTAGCATCTTGAGCTTGAGGTATGCGTAGTGCGGCACCATGTTGAACTTTGCGAACACGGTACGTCCGAGCAAGGCATGATAGTCGCTGCGGAACGGGACTATGTCGAAGATTAACTCCTCGCTTCGGAAGTTATCCGGGGATCCGAAGACCACTTCCAGTGTAACTAAGCCTGTACAATTGGCTTCTACACCTGGTATGACGCCTTTAAAGGTCGTCTTGGTAGGTTTAATCCTTGAGGGGTCTATGCCCATTTTGCGCACCGTGTCCTGATAAAGCAGGTTTAGGCTGCTACCGCCGTCCATCAGGACTCTGGTGAGATGAAATCCATCGACGATTGGGTCTAGAACCAATGCGGCGAACCCACCATGGCGAATGCTGGTGGGGTGGTCCCTTCGGTCAAAGGTGATTGGGCAAGAGGACCATGGATTGAACTTCGGGGCAACTGGCTCCATCGCGTAGACATCCCTGAGTGCATGCTTCTGCTCCCTTTTGAGTATGTGCGTGGCATATATCATGTTCACCGTCCGCACCTGTGGGGGAAAACCCTTCTGTCCTCTATTGTTTGGCGGTCGGGTCTCTTCCTTGTCGTCTCTATGTAGCCCCCTGTCGCTGTTTTCGGCAATTAACTTGCCTGCCTGCTTGAACACCCAACAGTCCCTATTGGTGTGGTTAGCTGGCTTTTCAGGGGTGCCATGTATCTGGCACAAGCGATCGAGAATTCGGTCCAAATTGGACGGACCCTAAGTTGTTCTTTTGAATGGATTTTTCCGTTGACCGGGTTTAGAGCCTCTGAATCCGGCATTGACTGCCGTATCCTCACTGTTATCGCTGTTAATGCGGCGTTTGTTTTTGTTGCGACGCGACCTGCCACTACGGTCCTTGATATCCGGACTGCCAGAATTTTTGTTGAGGTTATTGCTGCATGCTAGCCAGCTGTCCTCACCCGCACAGAAGCGGGTCATGAGTGATGTAAGGGCTGCCATGGATTTCGGCTTTTCCTGTCCCAGGTGCCGGGAAAGCCACTCGTCGCGGATGTTATGCTTGAAGGCCGCAAGGGCCTCAGCATCCGGACAGTCGACGATTTGGTTTTTCTTGGTTAAGAACCGTGTCCAGAATTGTCTGGCCGATTCGTCTAGCTGCTGAATTATGTGGCTTAGGTCATCTGCATCTGGTGGTCGCACGTACGTGCCTTGGAAGTTATCGAGGAATGCAGCTTCCAGGTCCTCCCAACTCCCGATTGACTCTGCTGGCAAGCTGTTAAGCCAGTGCCGGGCTGGTCCTTTAAGTTTGAGTGCGAGATATTTGATGGCGTGGAGATCGTCTCCGCGGGCCATGTTGATGTGGAGGAGATAGTCCTCGAACCAGTCCGCGGGGTCTGTTGTGCCATCATAAGATTCAATATTGACGGGTTTAAACCCTTCTGGGATTTGATGATCCATTACCTCATCTGTGAAGCACAGTGGGTGTGCGGCGCCTCTGTACTGGGGGATGTCACGACGGAGCTCAAAAGAGCTTTGTCTGTTGTGTTCGGCCCGGTCGGACTTACTGTGTCTGGGGTGACGGTGATCGTCACGTATCGTGGGGCGCCCACGTGATCCATAGATCGATCTTGATTGTCTTGCCTTATCCTCCAGTATGTCTTGCAGGTCCGGAGTGTTCCCCTGTGGCCTTGTGCTTTTCGAGCGATGCCGGGGTACGGGTCTAGTGAAGGGCCTTGAGGCCTCTCTGTCGCGACCACGGGGTGGTCGATCAGCCATATTGTCTCCTGGTGAAGCGGGATCATATGCCTCCACCTCTAATCAGGGGAGCAGCTTACGTTTGGGGTAGCTTTTGGAGGGGCGTTCGAGTTCATGTTCTTCGGCCGCGAGGACTTCGGTCCATCTGTCGGCTAGCAGATCTTGATCAGCTCTAAGCTGCTGCTGCTTTTTCTTGAGGTTGTTTGCCGTGGCCATAAGCCTGCGTTTAAAACGCTCCTGTTTGACGGGATCCTCAGGCACGACGAATTCATCGTCGTCGAGGCTTGCCTCGTCTCCGGAGGGAGGCATATAGTCCTCTACCTCTTCTTCGGCCGCTCTCTCATGAGGGCTGGCGTCCCCCTCCTCTTGTGCTGGATCTTGCTGGAGTGGGTTGTCTTCGGTGCTATCCGGTGTATTATTGTCTCCGGTGCCGGAATCCTCATTCTTGCTATGGCGGGATTTAGAGCGGCGCCGCTGACGCCGGCGCTTGGGCTGTTTCTTGGAGGGGTCATCCTCCGCTATTCCTTCGCCGTTCCCATCCTTTGGGATATCCACCATGTATATGTCGTATGAAGAGGTGGCTTTCCAGTGCCCGGTGGGCGCTGGGTCTTGGTCGTCTCCGGCATCATCGTCCATACCGTCGATGTCCTCAGATTCGTAATCTAGCATGTCGGTTAGATTGTCGACAGTGGCTACCAAGTGGGTGGTGGGTGGGCTCTGAATTTCTTCGTCGTCCGCATCCCAACCGTCCTGGCCGCAGTCCGGCCAGGCCTCTCCTGATAACGAGAGGTACTTTAGCGAACTCAAGATGTCGCCAAAAGGTGAGTGTTGAAAGATGTCCGCCACGGTGAATTCCATGATCGGCGCCCAATCGGATTTGACTGGAGGGGGCGCGGGAGGTCCGGAGTCCGGCAAGGAGTCCGGCACCTCGGAGTCACGAGCTTCATGGGGGACAAGATCGGTGTTCGGCTCTATCGCCGTAGAGGTTGCAGCCCCCGAGGCGGTGTCTAGCCATCCATCCTTGGTCTGCGCGGCCGGCTCCGAGTCGTAGATTGGAGCGGGTTCGAGTGCGGCCTCCAGGGTACTGTCCGGCTGTAGAGTTAAATCATGCCCATCGTGACAGTACGGCACGCTCGGCTGTGGCTCGAATCCGTCGAGGATCAAGTCCCCGCGGATGTCAGCCGTGAAGTTCAAACTTCCAAATCTGACCTGACGGCCAGGGGCGTAACTTTCGATCTGCTCTAGATGGCCAAGCGAATTGGCCCACAGTGCAAAGCCGCCGAATAGGAAGATCTGTCCGGGGAGGAAGGTCTCACCCTGGAATGCGTCATTGATGATGATCGAAGAAGCCATCGAGCCTATTAGTGACGACACAGAGGAACTCTCAATGAAAGCACCAATGTCGGTGTCAAAACCGGCGGATCTCGGGTAGGGGGTTCCGAACTGTGCGTCTAGGCGGATGGTAACACGAGACGAGGGACACGATGTTTTTACCCAGGTTCAGGCCCTCTTGATGGAGGTAAAACCCTATGTCCTGCTTGATTAATATTGATGATGTGGGTTACAAGAGTAGATCTACCACGAGATCAAGGAGGCTAAACCCTAGAAGCTAGCCTATGGAATGATTGTTGTTCGTCCTATGGACTAAAGCCATCCGGTTTATATAGACACCGGAGAGGGCTAGGGTTACACAGAGTCAGTTACAATGGTAGGAGATCTACATATCCGTATCGCCGAGCTTGCCTTCCACGCCAAGGAAAGTCCCATCCGGACACGGGACGAAGACTTCAATCTTGTATCTTCATAGTCTTGGAGTCCGACCGATGATGGTAGTTCGGCTATCCGGACACCCCCTAGTCCGGGACTCCCTCAGCCATGCAGGATATGCTCAACCGCAGATGGAACAAAGTGCTCAACACTGACGAAAAATACGGTGGCGATCGCCACACAAAGAGCTACCCAAAGCGCAAGCTGCTGCCCGAATTCGACGACGAGGCTATAAAGCCCATCCCACCAAAGAATAATACGGCCGACCTACCGGACCGACCACCCCATGGCCGAGACAAAGCGGCTAATCATGCCGCACACAAGTCAGCACACGATTTACGTGAGCACCTAGACAAAAGAGCCAGTATGGCCAGGTCCATCTATGGATCTAGGAAGCGTGCTCCTACGCAGGATCACGGTCAACAAAACGACTTCACTGATTGAATACCAGCTTGGAATCAACAACGAACACTACATCCGTAGGAAACATGCCATGACACATCAAGATACAGGGGTGCCGTGCACCCCCTGTGCTTCACCGATGAGGTATTGGATCATGAATTTCCAGAGGGGTTTAAACCCGTGAACATCGAGGCATACGATAGAACAACAGACCCTGCAGTCTGGATCGAGGACTTCATTCTTCATATCCATATGGCTCATGGAGACGATCACCACGCCATCAAATACCTACCCCTCAAGTTGAAAGGACCAGCTCGGCAGTGGTTGAAAAGCCTCCCCGAAAAATCCATTAGAAGTTGGGAGGAACTTGAGGATGCTTTCAGGGCTAATTTTCAAGGGACATATGTCCGACCTCCGGATGCAGACGATTTAAGTCACGAAGTCCAACAACCCGGAGAGTCAGTCCGTAAGCTTTGGAACAAGTTTCTCACTAAGAGGAACCAAATCATTGACTGCCCGGACTCTGAAGCCTTAGCGGCTTTCAAACATAGTTTCCGGGACGAATGGCTTGCCAGACACCTCAGCCAGGAAAAACCGAGAACAATGGCAACCCTCACAAGCCTTATGACCCGCTTTTGCGCGGGCGAGGACAGTTGGTTGGCCCGCAGTGTACCAGCAACCCAGGCACATCCGAAGTCAGGGACGGCAATGGAAAGCCACGACGCAATAAAAATAAGCTTTGAAATAATGAAGACAACCCAGACAACACGGCGGTAAACACCGGATTCAGGGGCTCTCAACCCGGTCAGCGGAAAAAGCCATCTAAGGCAGCAGAGATGGACCGTCCAGCCTAAACAAAATTCTAGATAGATCATGTCAGATTCATGGCACCCCCGAGAAACCTGCGAATCACACTAACAAAGAATGCTGGGTCTTCAAGCAGGCCAGCAAGCTAAACGCCGAACACAAGGGGTGGGAGCCGCCAAGTGAAGACGAGGACAAACCTTACCAGCCGGACACCGGGGGACAGAAAAAAATTCCACCAAATGTCAAAATAGTGAACATGATCTACGTCGCCCACATACCAGAAAGGACGCGCAAACGCATACTCCGAGACATATATGCTGTAGAGCCCGTCGCCCCCAAATTTAACCCGTGTTCGGCTTACCCGATCTCTTTCGACCGCAGGGATCATCCGACTAGTATCCGGCATGGAGGTTCGGCTGCCTTTGTGCTCGACCCAATAATTGACGGATACCATCTCACTTGAGACCTCATGGACGGCGGCAATAGTTTCAATCTGATATATCAGGACACTGTCCGCAAAATGGGGATAGACCCGTCAAGAATAAGCCAAAGCAGTACTACCTTTAAAGGAGTAATACCAGGTGTCAGGGATATACCCCGCGGTATGACCCAGCCGGAGTCGTAAACCGGCCGGGACTTGGTAAACCGACGGATGGTAAACCGGCAGACCGTTAAGACAGATGGCTGACTTAG
This sequence comes from Triticum aestivum, assembly GCF_018294505.1. Taxonomy (NCBI): domain Eukaryota; kingdom Viridiplantae; phylum Streptophyta; class Magnoliopsida; order Poales; family Poaceae; genus Triticum; species Triticum aestivum. Next base: position 502,314,004 of record NC_057813.1, read on the forward strand.
ACCGTAAACCGGCGGGTGTTAAACCGGCAGATGGCTAAGACAGACGGTAAACCGGCAAGTGTTAAATCGGCAGAGTTAAGACAGATGGCAGACATTGTTAAACCAGCATACATTGTTAAACCGACAGACATTGTTAAACCGGCAGACATTGTTAAACCGGTATACATTGTTAAACCGACAGACATTGTTAAACCGGCAGACAATGTTAAACCGGCAGACGTTGAATAGCCCAGGAAAGGAAGTCAAAATAGTTTAAGTTAAAGTCCGAGTTGGACTCCACATGTAACCCGCCCCTTCAACATATATAAGGAGGGGCAGGGCTCCCCAAAGAGGGAGGGGCAAGAAACAATCTCTAGGGCTAGACACAACTAGAGGAGAGCCGGTTTACGGCGACTCCCTCGTAATGATAATGAGATGTAGCCTCAAACAACATGTAGGGTTTTTACCGGATGATGTTTCCCAGGGCCCGAAGCTGTCTAAACCCTTGTCTTGTGTTGCGTCTCTCGATTCCGCTCAATCCCTCTCAAGCTATCACGTAGATGCGTTGGCCTCGCGACTATGTCCTCCCACTAAGGACATCTGACGTGTTAATTCCACGACAGTTGGCGCCCACCGTGGGGCCTGCGCACGGTGGTGTTGAGTTCTTAAAGGGATCCTCTTCAAGGGATCGAGAAGCTAACGACTGACCGGATGAAGAAGAACCGACACAAAAATATCTATGTCAACTTCAAAAGTTCATCAGTCCAGATCAGAAAGAGTTTCAACGACGGCGTGCACGGAAACAAGGGTAGATTTATTCTACGCTACCACTGGTAGATCCGTTTGCTCAAAGGTATGATTAGATGCGCAGAATTCCAACCAAGCTCCTGGCTCCGGAGGAAAACGCCCCGGTGAAACGCCCCAGTTTGGTTCTATCTCGCTGGGTCGCCGTTTTATGTCGTGCGAATCACCTCCCAACCACAACCTCCCTTCGCCAACAAGTCTCTATTGTTGACCCGGAGAAAAAAGCAGACGTGTCTGCGTCGCGCAGCCGCCTCATTGCACGGGCTCTCGGCGCGCAGAACCGCCGCATTGTTCCGAGTCACCTATCGCGGCCCCGGACTCGCCATGCCCACGGGCTGACTCTGAATCGCCACCTGGCCCGTTGCTCCTCCACGCGACCGGCCTCCAGCAGCTGTACGAGCCGCCTGACGCATCAAGTCAGAATCAGTACAAGTACTAGTAGCCGGGTTAGTACTCACGTGAAAGAGAAGATCAAACACATGCCGTCTACTCCCATCAGGATCAATTTAATAATACTACTATTCGTTGGGAAGCTACGCTACTATTCGGATCCTCACACACGCAGTAAAACGCATAATTGGGAATCAGCCACGACTCGCACGGATTGGTCAAGCCAGTCACGACTTGGAGAAGGACTCAGGTCTGTTAACCCGCCGTTCGCGCCATCACTAAGCCGCCAGTTGCTTGACCCGCCTCGGACGCTCTTATCACTGTGAGTCGCTGCAGCCGCTATGCCAGGCCGGTGGTTTGGATGCTCCTCCGACCGCGTTTACCTCAAGCCACCGACTGCCAGGTCCTCTGCTCTATCAATCCGCCAAAGTTCGAGGCGCCTCTGCTCCGCCCCCGAATCGCCTGTATCAAATCGTCGGGCGCTAACCCGCCACCCGCACCAAATCGCCATGACCTGCTACGGTCCTGCCCCTCCTCTGTTCCGAGTCACCGCCGTGGCCTCCCCGCACTTTCAAAGCCGGCCCTACTGCTCCTCTGCTCCGAGTCGACCTTGTACTGCTGCACCGACGAACCACCCCGGCCAAGCGCATGGGCATCAGACCGAGCCACGGATCCGGAAGCGGTTTAGATTTGGGTTCTGCGCCGAGTTGCCGACCGGCTCCCCCGTCCCGCTCCCGAGAACCCCCGCGACCGGCTGCGTTGCCCGCGGGTGCGCTTCGCCACTCCACCCACCACCAAGCCGCCATGGCTGCGGGCCTGCTTCCGCCGCCTTGCATCGTCTCCGTCGGTGATCCGGCCTGCCGGACTGTGTCAACTGATGCCGAGTCTCCAAACCGAAGCTGCCGCGTTGGGCTTCCCCACTCCGTGAGCCGCCAGGTATCGCAGCCGCCTCCATTATGGCCCACCTTTACCACTGCGTGTTCTCCTGAACCGCCGGCCCAGCGCCATCGACAGAGCCGCCTGGCGCAACCCTGGTTTCTAAACCGCCGTCGCCGTCTTCTGCTCCGAGTCGACTTCATGACCTCCGTCGAGCCGCAATCGGGGCCGCCCCCCCCCCCCCCCCCATTATAAGTCAAACAACGACGCGGAGGAGGACCTCACATCGAGTCACCACCTCGCGCCATATGTTCCTGTGCCAAGTTGCCGCCGGACCACGTCCGCGCCTGCGCCGTCCCGAGACGGTCCGGCGCCCCGCCTCGCTTCACGCCCCCCCAGTCGGCTGCCGCCCCGCTCTGTCCGCATAGGCTGCGACCCGCGCCGCCGCACCTTGGATTTGCCTCCGTCGCCGCGGCCGAGAGGCCCCGCCTCATCGCTACCTCGTGCTGATACGGCCGCGCTCTGCTCCTGATCCACCTTCGCCAGGGGCTTCCTCGGCTACATCCGCGCCGAGTCACCGGCCTTGCCGCCGTCTCCGCCGTGGGGGACCCCGCTCTGTGCGCCCCTGCCGCGCTGCCCCTGTGAGTGGACCGCGCCTCACCTAGCCACCATAAACCGTCGTGGGTTGCTTCTGCTGCAGGCCGCCGCTTGCCTAAACCGCCACATCTGTAGATAAACCGCCGTCGTTGGTGCTCCGTTTCCCGCGGCATCTCCGCTTCACCCGCCACCAGAGCATCTCCGGTCTGCCTCTCCACTTCACCCGCCATCGGAGCATCGCCGGTCCGCCTCTCCGCTGCAGACTTGCCGCGGCCCTGTGCTAAATCGCCGGCCTGTCGTCTCCTTCACTGACATTATAGCGGGAGAGCTGCTGCTGCTGAGCCGCCGGCCCCGTCGCCATGTCACCGTCCACCTTTGATGGCTGTGCCGTGCTCCATGGTCTTACTCCGCCTCTATATGAGTCACCGCGCCAGGTCACCATGCCCGCCCCTCCTTTTAAACCGGAGCCGCTGAGGTCGCGGGTTCTGTTGCTGTGGTGCCGGGTGCTGTTGCTGTGGGGCTGTGGTCGCGGGCGCGGCTGCTGGTTCAAGCCCTCCTTCTAGTACCATCCCGGGTCAGCTTGCCTCTGCTACGATGGTCGCGGGCGCATCCACGATCCGCCGGCCGCTAACCGGAAATTGTCACTTTTGGATACAAGTTTTAGACTTGAGGCGTTTGAAGCCCTGTACTGGTACATTAGGCTACATACTCGAGATCACCTGATGAAGTTGATTCAATCTGAACGACGCTACTGGTGCATAGTAGACATGCGGGTGCAGTATATGCCCGTGACAGGATTCATAGCACTCAACACCTGGATGAAGTTCTGATGATTTGGACCTTTACAATCAGATGTTTAATGACAAGGCACCTGGGAGGAGAGTCCAAGAGCAGTTCAAGATAAAAATGTTAGTGCCGCTGCACAAATCCCAAAAAAGCTGATGCAAGGTCATCCTAATATCTTATCACGTGAGGAAAAGAAGCAAGGTGTACTGCTGCTTCAAAATTTTGTCCTCTCAAATTGCTCCAACCACCCATGTGAAGGGCTACGCACCAACGTATACGTGAGAATCAAGAACAAGAGCCTCCCCGGTTTAAGGTCTCCTCGAAAAGAGAGATTAAAGCGCCATTGGAATCACCGTGGATTATTCATGGACGATATGTACAGATCATCAGTCATCCAGTCCATTCAGGTGATGTTTATCTAAGTATATTATTGACACATATTGTTTTTATCACAAAACAATTACTTTGATCTGTGTATTTTTATACAGGAACATTATTCACTACAAATGTGGTTTATACCACAGATATGGAGCACGGATTGATAATATTCCGCCTGCGAATAAATCCGGGACATATCATATGATGAATGGACACGCGCAAGTTGTTGCCCTTGCAGTCTGGTCCACATCAGCTTGCTGGGATAGTGTCTGTTCATTGTCAATGGGCGTGTGCAAATCGCCGCCCCCGAGGCCTGGTCTACATCAACACATTGGGCTGCATCTGTTTGCATGAGCTATTTTATTGAATAAAAAGCCAGTCACTGCTTGGGTAGCCCGGTTTTCATTCAGCACATTGGAGGCAAGTTATCATCAGCCAATGTCTACCCTGGATAGCTCAATGGGCAGGCGCACAAGTCGCCGCCACTACAGTTTGGTTAACTTCAAATCGCCAGTTGAAAGAAACCGTTGGCCGAGTTGCTGACACGGCTCATACTGGATCATTTATAACCCGCCGCAGTCACCTCAACCTTTCTGTGGATTTACATCGCATTATCAAACCAATGATATATACCTTCTGCTATCAAGTACGGAGAATCTCAAAGACAACTCCTTGAGTCATCTTAAGACTCGGGGGCTACGATGATATGACTCAGCAAGTCTTGCCAGTTCCAGCAAATTCAAGTGCCCCAGGATGTTGAAGGGAAAGATAACCCGGTCCCAGAGGCTACTGTTATATTGATGAAAATTTAAAGGCCGTCAGAGAATTTCCGGCTCAAAAAGTATATGACAAAGTCCCGACTCAATGAAGAAGTTCCGGGTCATCAGAAAGGATTCCGGTTGAAAATCCGGCTCAAGGGAGGTCGGTCTCATTGAAGCTCTCCAAATATCCGGTTTACAATCCGGTTCAAAGGAAATTTATCTATCATGAAGCTTTCAAGCTCTCAAATCCGGTTCAAAATCCCGGTTCAAGAAGAATTTATCTCTTGCAAAAAATTAAAAGTTGCCGAAGAGGACCTGTTGCCATGATGCATGGTTCAAACATGGGTATCCCGCCTTATTGGCTTATCATATTATTGGTTACATGGGGGCTTCAGCTTACAAAGCGGAGTTCTGTCCATTAATCCGGCTATCACGCCACAACAAAGCTTGGGAGCTTCACACCCAAGGGGCCAAAGAGAGTCTTGTTGCTACACACAGCTCAAACATAGGCATCCAATGAGCATAGCTCGTCATGTTACTTGGGGGCTCCTTGGTCCAATACCAAGGAGTTTGAATGGACCCTTGCAGCTGGGTATCGACCCACGGCTTGGAAGCCTGGTATATTTACCTAAAACCCCGGGTTAACCTGCCTTCATCAAGTAAGACACTCCTATCCAGGTCATCCTGGCACGGCCCTTCGAACGTTTGACACTTACTCTCATTGAGACCCTGCACTTGTCAAAGTTAAAACGGTGATTGGTTAGTTGGAGGTCCATCTTAAAAGGCTTTGTTAAATGGTTCAACTCAGCGGCCTGGCAGCCCACAAAAAGCCTCGAATTTGGGCCTGGCAGTCCTCAAACAGCCTCGACTACACGGTTTTATTTTCCTTTGTCAAGATTTTTCTCTTTTGACAAATTTTATGTTGAACCGGTTTCTTTGACCTGGTATGACTTCTCAGTCATCAAATTAATCCGGCTTGACTTTCAACTACAAGTTGTCAGTACATAATCACTTATAATCCGGTGTTTATTGACCCGGCCTGGCTTTGGACTATAAGTCGCCATCATATATTTGGATTGCGCTATTGGAATTATGTGCTTATAAATCATTGGGTATATTATTCAAATAGCCAACATGGCTGGATTTCTATTATGGTTATCAATAACCAGTATTATGATTAAGGTTTTCAAAGTCGCTTTAGCGCAATGGCTATCATATTATCAATGGATATGATTTTTATTCTACAATTGAAGGAATAGTCCCAAGTTGCTGCAGGCTTACAACCCGGAACTTGGGGGCTACATTATTTAAGTTGAGATTACATCAAATATGCAAGTCTCATGTCGCTGCAAGCATGCACCATGACACTTGGGGGCTAATGCAAAGTCATTTTTTGCTCCTCTTATTGAAGACCCGGCTCAATATTATCTTACTGAGCCGGCCCTTGGGGGCTACACGTTTTTGTTCAAAGTTTACATGATTGTATTTACAAAGTCCCTGCTCATTATTGCATAATGACCCGGCACTTGGGGGATACATATGTGGAATACTCAATTTTGACTAGTGATTGAGATGAACAATCTGGATTTCTTCAAGATTGTGATATTTATATTGAAGCAAGTCTTAAGCTATTGTTATGCTACCTTCTTAAGACTTGGGGGCTACAAGTGATAAGTCATATAAAGAGGTATATTTTCAAGCTGGATGTTAACTACAAGTATGACCCGGTGTTATCAATATTTATAAACCGGCAAGTTCTACATTCTTAAACCGGCTGAAGATCAGATGAGGATTTCAAGGACCATTATTTTTGTTAAGTCATTAGGAGCTGAGTCAAAGAAGTTATTCTTCACAATATTTCTCTGTGACAAACCAATGTCAGCAAATTGATTATGAAGCTGGCATATTAAACCGGATTTTCTATAAAGTAAGTGACAAGGACTTAAGGGTGGTCAGGATCAGTTTAACATGGATAAATCCAAATTAAACTGGGGCTAATGTCGGGGATATACCCCGCGGTATGTCCCGGCCGGAGTCATAAACCGGCTGGGACTTGGTAAATCGGCGGATGGTAAACCGGCAGACCGTTAAGACAGATGGCTAAGTCAGACGGTAAACCGGCGGGTGTTAAACCGGCAGATGGCTAAGACAAACGGTAAACCGGCAAGTGTTAAACCGGCAGAGTTAAGACAGATGGCAGACATTGTTAAACTGACATACATTGTTAAACGGGCAGACATTGTTAAACCGGCAGACATTGTTAAACCGGCAGACATTGTTAAACCGGCAGACATTGTTAAACCGGCAGACATTGTTAAACCGGCAGACAATGTTAAACCAGCAGACGTTGAACAGCCCAGGAAAGGAAGTCAAAATAGTTTAAGTTAAAGTCCGAGTTGGACTCCACATGTAACCCGCCCCTTCAACATATATAAGGAGGGGCAGGGCTCCCCAAAGAGGGAGGGGCAAGAAACAATCTCTAGGGATAGACACAACTAGAGGAGAGCCGGTTTACGGCGACTCCCTCGTAATGATAATGAGATGTAGCCTCAATGCAGTTCTGCATTACGCTTATCTTAAACTTAAGATGCTCGGTCCATGTGGCGTCATCTCAATTAGCGGAAATACAGAGCGTTCCTTGCATGTGGAAGAATATGTGGCGGCTCTAGCAGCCGAACCACTGAACGGCCTCCCCAACCCGAATAAATGATCGGCGTCAAGATCACGGACGCGACTAGACATGTCTGGTGCACCACTAGTTGTGGCAGCCCAGATAAACCTGAGCTTGATCCACGGATACGCCCCCATATGTGGTGCTAGGGGCTGCCCGCATGTAAAAGGGTCCATAGTTCGGCTCGACCCTATTAATACAATAATAGATTGAATTCTCATGGTTCATCAAGAATAACCAACTTTTCGCACGATCACACCAGACTCTTTCACCTGGTTTCTTCTTTTTTACAGACGACTTCAGCATGTGCGCGGTATGTTCAATCCCACCCTAAATCTGTTGGCATGGCATACTTTCCTGAAGATATTCTAAATATTGCTACATTTGGATAAAATGTGCCACATGCACCATATACGTCAAAGGGGATTTTCCCCCTCTTCTTTCTATATTAGGCAAATTAATGATGTATTGTTCTTTCAATTACTCATATATTTCCATGACATCATGTTTACCCTATTTGTTTAATTATAGATTTTTGTCCTTCGATTTCAACTATTGTACAGTTCTTTCAATTTGGGCCCATATTTGCATGTTACCATATTTTCTTTAACAATCCTACCATTTTCTGCAGCGCATCCCTTGCTATGCAACATATTATGCAGTGCACAATTTTTCCCTTTACATAGATCAAGGCTCCACGGATGTCATACTGCATAACAAACCATGGATTTACAATCGTTGCTACTGTAAGACTTGATGAACCTGGTGACTCCTATTTTGGCGTTGGCTTTTGGAAAGAAATTTCTAAGTTTTATGTACTGAAAGGTGGCACTAAAATTGGACTGCACATAAAAGGGCCTGGTCATGAGATATATGCTAACTTCCTCGACAAAATCATCCGTCCTAACTTTGTTCGAAGTAAGTTTTCTTTTCAACTACCTGCATGTTGAGTTACCCAACAATGTTAAATGAATTGTGTAGTATTTAAGCAACCAATTGTTATTCCCTTTTCTTACTATATTCCTATCCAATAACTTCTAGTTACCAATACACTTTTCTATTGCCCTGTTTTTAACTAAATATTCCCTGTACTCACATTTCTATCAGAAAGCGCTGCTGATAAGGAGACTTCGGAGGTGGAGAAAGGGGCTGCCAACAAGCAAAGGCAGGGCGACCTAGAACCGCAAGCGACTCCAGCAGGCATATACTTCATCAGCAGCCTCCCCGATGATATGTTGACAGTCATCATCTCTCTCCTCCCAATCAAGTGTGGGCGGGGACAACGGTCATTCCCGGTGGTGGTGCCCCCTATGGAACTTCACCCCTCTCGACCTCATCGACACCCACGAGCTCTTCCATGGCTATCACAAAACCTTGGATGCATTCTCCAAGATCCTTGGCAGTCACCTTGGCCCAACTAGAGGCCTTCGAATGGGAAAGTTTTGTTCCAATGACAGGGACCGAGCCAAGCTTGATGACTGGTTTGGATCCCCCACCCTAGATCAGCTCAAGGAGCTCACTTTTCATGATGGGCATGTGCGCTCGCTGCCAACGTCCATGCTCCGCCTCGTGCCCACGCTGCACGTCGGCAAGTTCAGGAGCTGCCATCCCCCTTAATGACGCGCTCGCTCTTATTCCACCACGACTGAAGAACCTCAAGCTCGTCGTCGTCTACCTCTCAAATGGTGACATGGAGCGCCTGCTTCGTGGCTGTACTGCACTCGAGTACCTTCGTTTTCAGGCGATAAATGGGTTTTCTACATTCCACATCACCTCCATGACTCTTCAGACTATTTATGTGTTGCTGGTTCGGCAGGAAGACATCACAAGATGTGTACCATAGTATGGTCACTGAGGACACACCTGCACTTGAGAGATTACTTGTACTTGATCAAGTAGGTCCAACAAGAATCAATGTCATTTCTACGCCGAAATTGATAGTGTTGGGCTACTCGTCTGACAAATACGCTGAAGTTGTTATTGGATCCACACCCGATCAGGTACAACAGCCGCCTTCTACCTCTCCTTCTACAAATTAACATTATTTCTAATTTTGAAGATTTTTGTTCGTCTGTCATTCAGAAAATGATTCCGACAAGCCTGACCACGAAATTACGCACAGTGAAGGTCTTGGCACTAGAATCTATCATCCCCAACCTGGAGCAAGTTGTCACTTTCCTGAGATGCTTTCCATGCCTGGAGAAGCTATATATTGAGGTGATGTTCCTTTCCTCTTAAATGTTAACCATAAGGGAGTTCAATTTGTGACACCTTTTTCCAAGTTTACAATGACAATGTATTATGATTTCTGAAGGATTCTTTTTGAGGATTTCAGTACCTACATGTCTCCATTTCCAAGTTTACAATGACAATGCATGATCCATATGGTTACAATCCATATGCATTTCTCCTTTCGATTCATGTGTACTAGTTTTCTAAGTGAACTTTTCATCCACTCCAACATCTTGTGAAGATCGTAGATGGCATGTTAATGCCCATGTTAATCATGTCAGATCGAAGATGGCATGTTAGTGCATTTTACAAATCTTGCAAACCAATTAGGACTGTAGTAATGTTCAAAATTGCATCTAGGCACTAACACGTTTTCTTGTTTTGCAGATAAGATTAGGCCTAGTGGTGGATAATGTGATATAGTATAACAATCATGTCGAATGCCTAGATCTGCATCTCTCAGAAATTACTTTGAACTCCTACCGAGGGACCTTACCGGAGATTATATTCGCCAGGTTCTTTGTTGTCAGAGCAAGGGTGCTAAAGGTAATGAGTTTTTCCCTACATTTATTTCGAAAAAATGAATGGTTTGTTGATCAGCGCTGGCGCCTGCGGCAAAATGGAATTGGCTCCAAAAATGTTGAATTTCATTTTGGAACTTCAGATGACAGAGTAATCGGAACTCATCATGTCAACCCCATACATGACTTCTCAGTGGATGACCCCTTTGCAAAAGTTGTGAGGTTTCGAAACCAGACTTAGAAGTGGTAATATTAGTTTGAACCTCTCTGATATCCATGTTCAGTGGATCAGTGCGAGCATTTGCAGCTGATGAGCTGAATTTCATTTCTCATATCAGTTTGAACCTTGTAATCATCGAATTTGAGCCATATAACTCTGGAATTTGAACCTTGTAATATTTTGAGCCTTTGTGGTACAATTGTTGAAATGGCATCGTATGAGACTCATATATTGGCAGCACTATTTTGACCTTAATATGCAATGGTCTTAGATTTGATTTTATTAACCATTCTCGAATCTGTTTACCTTGTCAATCCCACAGCACACGATCTGTATAGCTAACTCGACTGCGATCTTGGACATTATTGCACACTGTTGGTTTCTTCCACCATGTGCCCTGTAGAGCGCAGAATTAATTATCGCACTCGAGTGTCCATCATCACCCTTCTGTGTAACTTTGACCTTATCACCCACGGGTAAACTTACGACCGAAGTCATTCCACACATTTTGTTTTTACAAAGCTTTTTGCCAATAAACGCCCACAATTTGTCCCTCTTCTAACTGACTCGCGGCAAACAGAGCCGGGCGGGAAGCTTGCACGATAAACTGCGTGGTAGCGCGGGAACAGGCTCATCGATGATACATTTGGCGCCTCTTTAAGCCCACGTGTGGTCAAACTGCGATGCATTGTTGTCAAGCGTGCACTGGAATCCTCACTACGATGCGGTGTTGTCAGGCGTGCATTGGAATCCTCCGCTATGAACATCGTGACAAGACGTGACGATTACAGGCCGGTTGGCCCCCATTTGTTACAGCGGCTATTTAACCATTGTGTCTCTTCAACCTTTCAATCGCGCCCCACCATTGCAAGAAGCATACCCACCATGGCAAATTCTTAGAGAGTATCCTGCACGGCTCCAATGGCGCTCCAAGCGGCTGCCGACGACGAGCAGCAGTTCACCATGCATGCCGTGGTGGACACCCACCGAAGGTTCACGGAGCTCTCGGTGGTGTACACCAACAACCCGGTCTGGGTGGAGTACTCCATCCGCATCATGGAGCTGTTGCTTGCCGACAAGAAGTACAAGGTGGTCGGGTTCGACCTTGAGTACACCCACGCTCGTGCCGGGTCTCGTGCCAAGGTCTTCATTGCCCAGATGTGCATGCACCACCATGTCCTCGTCTACCACTACTACCTGGCCACAAGGCCTTGCCAGCGTTTCGCCAGGTTTGTCAACAGCCACCACTACATGTTCACTACGGTCGACATCACCAACGATGTCAAGGTGCTCAAGAATTCAGGCATCACCTGCCAGAATCTTATCGACATCCAGGGCCAATACAAGATCTGGGGCAGCAAGGAGCATGAGAAGGACTCATTGTTTCACCTCGCCGAGGCCATCATCAACCTCTACTACAGAGACATGAAGGATTCCTGCAACAACGACAAGCGTGCCTGGCACTCGGCTGGATAGAGAAACTCGACAAAGCTCATGTCGTGTATGCGGCCAAGGAGGCATACACGTGCTATGACATGTAGAGGTGGATCGTTGACATGAGGAAGTGCCTCCTTCCCCAAAACGGCCAAGGATCCAGCCGGAAGCAGAGCAATGGCAAGCGTCATCGCAACAAGAAATAGATGATTAGATCCTCATTTCTCCTAGTTTAGTATGCATGTAATTGCTTACTTTGGTGTGTGAAAATGTTATGTGTGTATTAAATGCTGTCTTTTTAAGTATATATATTGATGCTCTGTAGACAGAGCAAATCACATTGCACACGGACTGAGGGTACCCGTCGCTGATGATTTCATCAATCAGTAACAATTGTATACCAGCAATCATTTGCTCACAACACACATGGCTTGTTAACATGAATCGTCTGTGTTGTTATCAGTCTTCCCACACATTTCTGATTACAGACCTGTTTGCCGCGTATCACACACATCATGTTAAGTTAAACCATTTCTATTCTCTTGGCTCAAAGCAAACAGTTCATCCGAGTGAACTGTATGCCGTATATCGCACACCTTCATCTGGCTACCCATTTCTGTTGTTCCGCCTCATCAGAAACAGTTCATCTGGCTGAACCGTATGCCCTACATCACACACGCCTTCATCTAGCAGCCCGTTTTGTTCCTCATCATCGCAAACGGTTAATTGAACTGAACCGTATGCCCTGAATCACACATGCAACAAAAATCTGAACTGTGTTTCATGCATCCGTCATCGCCAATGTTTTGCGCCTTTTTTGACGGGTTTTTTTACAACACCGCACACAGTTTCGTCGAAGGGTCTCTGATCATAGTGTCGTGTTAGCAGCATCCTGCAGTAGTGGGATGTTTGACATTCATTCCCATTTCTTGCATGGGATCTAGGCATGCAACCAAGGACACATATTTGAATTTCAACCAATTTATATGCATTAGAGCATGTGCATGTAGTTCAAATTTGAATTATGCACATAAATGCATTGAAAACTCAAATAATGCATAAGAATTTCCTAACGCACCCTAAAAAATTCCAAAATTTAACACAACAGCATGTTGTTCTATGTTGACACTAGAGAAAAAATTGAAATCAAGAAGAGGCAACGGCTATTGTTTCATCCAGAAAGGTGAAACGTTCCCTACCGAAACCATCAGGCTTGTTGTGAGAAGCTCTGGTTTGTGAGAAGCTTATACCTAAACCTGCCCCAAATGGGACAAATAATTTATGATGGCATGTTGATACCACTCCATGATAGCATGCCATGTTTCATGAATTTCAAACAAGTTTTGGATTGCCTAGAATTTAAAAATCAGGTATCTCAATGTCTGTGGTCGAGTGATGGTGGCAGGGTGTTTGACATTCATTCCCATTTCTTGCATGGGATGTAAGCATGCAAGCAAGGAGACATATCTGAATTTTCAACCAATTTATATGCATTAGAGCATATGCATGTAGTTCAAATTTGAACTATGCACATAAATGTCCAAACAAACCCCGAAAAATTCCAAAATTTAACACAACACTCCTATTGTTCTATGTTGACACTAGAGGAAAATTTTAAATCAGGAAGAGGCAACGGATATTGTTTCGTCCAGAAAGGTGAAACGTTCCCTACCATAACCATGAGGCTTGTTGCGAGAAGCTCTAGTTTGTGAGAAGCTTATACCCCAACCTGCCCCAAATGGGAATATATTTTTACGACTGCATGTTGCTGCCATTCCATGATAGCATATCAAGTTTCATGAATTTCATACGAGTTTCCAATTTACTAGAATTTTAAAACCATGTATCTCAATGTTAGCAGCCGAGCGACAGTGGCAAAGGTGTTTGACATTCATTCCCATTTCTTGCATAGGACCTAAGGTTGCAACCAAGGACACACATTTGATTTTTCAACCCGTTTATATGCACTAGAGCATGTGCATGTAGTTAAAATTTGAATTATGCACATGAATGCATAGAAAACTCAGTTAATGTATAAAAATGTCCACACGAACCCCGAAAAATCCCAAAAAATCCCAAAAATGTTTTCTCTGTCGACACGGGAAAAATTTGGAACTAAGAAGAGGCAACATATATCGTTTCATCCCCCAAGGTGGCACGTTCCCTACCGAAACCATCATGATTGTTGTGAGAGAAGCTCTGGTTTGCGATAAGCTTATACCATAACTTGCCCCAAATGGGACAATATTTTTTACCCCAGCATATTGATGCCATTCCATGATAGCATGCCAAGGTTCATGAATTTCAGATGAGTTTTGTATTTACTAGAATTACAAAAGCAAGCAGCTCAACGTTTGACGAAGAGCCACGATGCCGTGGTGTTTGAAATTCATCCCCATTTCTTGAATGGGACGTAAGCATCAACCCATGGACACATATATCATTTTACAACCCATTTTGGTGCACCAAGGCATGTGGATGTAGTTTAAATTGGAATTGTGCTCCTGAAATGCCTAGAAAACCAAGTTACTGTATAAAAATGTCCAAACAAACCCTGAATAATTCCAATTTTTTGACGACACACCTATAGTTGCATGTTCACTGCAGATGGGAGTTCTAGAAATTCAAACACCATCCTTTGAAGTTGTGACCCCATTATGTAATTCAAATCAAGACAAAAATTCAAGTAGATTGCACACAGTTTATTATCACCAACCGTGTGAGATGCAATACAAAATATCCTGGAGCACCGTTGGTGTATAGTATGCATACGGCTTAAGCGAGAAGGTGCGTTGGCTACAGTGTGGGTGTGTTGTAGTCTCCTTTGTGTACCCAAATTATGCAATGGTGTGGATGAGCACTATAACTAGGGAAATTGGAACCAAAAATTTTGACGTTCAAACTCATAACACACGGGTTAAGCTATCTGAATCATTTGTGATGTTCACATAGCATACACAATTCTGAATAAGGGACCGTGTCTGATGACACTTTGTGTGCCAATTTTTTCGCTGAACCGATACAAAATTTTCGGCTTCCGCAGAAATATCTACCTCCCCGCCCCCTCCCCCTTACCAAAAGCCACTCCCCTGTTTCCGCCTTCCTTTCCAAGTTGAAACCTTCACTCCTTGCTTGAAGTGCCACCCCCCTCGTCGGCGACCCTCCTTCACACTGCTCGACCTCGTGTATCCAGACAGGTAATCCACACCAGACCCCCCATCCTCCTCCTCCTTCCACATCCCACATGCCCCGACCAACGGCACGACACCTTCCACCCAAATCACCGACCCCTCCACAAAATAAGCGCCACCCTAAGCCATGGTGCATGCAGTATAGCTAGGAGCTCAAGGAGCATTTGGCAGCGGAGAAGAAAATCGCAGCTGCACGCGCGGATGAGTCTGCGATGGCTGCCATTCGTGCCGACCCCCAGATCTTGGAGGAGCACCTCGCCATCGAGGCCACCGTCGATGCCTCGCGCATCGACGCTAAGACGTGGTTGGCTGCTTTAAATGACAGTTCATGTCATTTTCTCGAGGCCACCCTCGGTGCCTTCGACAAATACTACGAGGTGTTTTCTCAGCGTGCGCGTGCTTACCTCAACTCAAGAGCCAGAAGGTTGGTGCCAGGACCGGTTCAGGCAACTCACCACTACAATGAGGGAACCCACGATGCGGAGACCTCGCCCTCTTCCATGTCCAAGGAGCCAATCGTCATCGATATCTCCAACAATGAGGAGTAGCTTGTCTTATTAGCTCACTATAAGGACCCATGTTCAGTTTGCTAGCTACTGCCTTTCCTTAACAAATTCTAGTGATTTGTCCTATTTACTTTTACCATGCAATTTGTTGCACTAATGTATATGTTCTATATGTTGTGCAATGTAGTGCTCACTTATTAACTGTTTGGTTAATTAGTTGTCGTGTTCAGTTGACTGTTTGGTTCAATTCTGGAAATGTGATGTTCAATTCTTCAGGGTGCAATTTTGTATTGTCTTCCATGCGAGAAATAAATCAAAATTTTCTTTACAAAATACATGACAAACAAATCCAATTGCTATATTTCCAAGTTGTCAAGCATGCTTGGCTTGGTTAACTGTTTGATCTTCTAGTATGTTATACATTGTGCAATGTGGTGCTTAGTTAATGTTTGGTTCATTTGTTGTGGTGTTTAGTTAACTATTTGGTTCCATTCTGTAATGCGATATTCAATTGTTGTGGGTGCATGATGTTATTATATACCATGTGAGAAATAAATCGAATTTGGTTGTACTAAATACATGAGAAACAAATACAATTGCTATATTTCCAAGTTGCTAAGCATGCTTGGTTTGGTTAACTGTCTGATCTTCTATTAGGAGTATGTTATATTATGCAATGTGGTGCTCAGTTAATGTTTGGTTCATTTGTTGTGGTGTTTAGTTAACTGCTTGGTTTAATTCTGCAATGCAATGTCCAATTGCCATGGGTAGAATTTTGTATTGTTGTGTATGTGAGGAATAATCGAATTTGGCTGCACTTAATACATGGGAAACATATACAATTGCTATATTTCCTAGTTCTTAATCATGCTTGGTTTGGAAAAATGGGTTTTCCATGTGGCTTGAATTAATCTGATGAATCTGCAATGTGCTTATCTTTCATCAACATATTTTACTAATAGCATGCGAACCCTTACTTCACCTGATCACTAACTACCTTATATGTGTTGTAGGGAAACAATGGGAAGAACTGAGGTTTCAATCAGGTTTGCACATGCATGGTCCTTTGTCTAATAGCACATTATTGTGCAATTGGAGGAACCATTCTAATACTTAGGTTTTAAACAATTTGGTCTTGCACATGTAGGTTCTGCTGTCAGAGGTTTTGACCCACTGTTCGACCCTTTTTGCATATGGGGAAATGAGTTGTCCATGAATATCATTCAAGTCAAGAAACTCAGAAAGATTGTTAGGATAAAGAAATTAGCGACAACAACAAGATCTTTGTCTACACAATGAAGAAGACATCAGTTCACTAAAGGATGGTACTAACTATTATACCTTGTCTTTTTTGTTTCTTTACCCCATTTCCAATATAGAGAAGATATTTATGCACATCCTTGTTTTCAGGCCTTTCCAAAGAAGTTATTCATACAACACCCATGGTTCATACAACACCCATATGGTCAGGAGGCAAGGAAGGTATTCATACAACACCCATGGTTCGATATTGAAGTGTTCCGCAAAAGGATGAAGGATGGACGGTCAATCATCCATAGGCACTGGCCTAAAGTTGCAAAGACCTTCAACATCAATGAAGGCTCAATATTCGCGTTCTGCTTCAGCAGTTTTCCATATGAGATACATATGTCTATGTACCATCTATGATGCTAATTTCGAAAGGTTATAGATGTTGCATGTGAAACTTGGTGTTGGTGCAGTTGTGTAATGGGGTAGCTGAGTGCTGAAGCTATATGATGTTATACTCTGATGTATTTCAATTATGAAAATGAAATATATTGTGTGCTTAATATGAAATGTCAATTAGATCAATAAATGGATTATTAATAGGATAATTAGCCTGCTATTTGGTTTTTCTATTGCAAATGGTTATTAAGAAAACACCGTGGGCGATGACCTCCGGCAACGCACATAGTTTCTAGGAATAAACCGTGTTGGAGTAATAAGCAATCACACACGACATCCTCTTGAAAATTGTTTGAGTTAGGCCATCTGGCGCAAACGTTTACCACATAAAAACTGTGTGTGATGGACAGCCTTTTCCACGCAGTTTCTTATATGCACTGTGTGTGATGCATTCAATAATGCAAATGATAAAATTATTAATACCGTGTGCAATGGAAATGCTTGCAAAAATGTTTTAACGGGGAAAACTGTGTGTAATGTACCTGCAAACAGAAATATTTTCCTTGGAGCGACTGTGTGGGATGTATATACAAACAGATATGTTTACCGGGGACTGACTGTGTGGGATGAACTTACGGCCGGAAATGATTTCGCTTGTATAATTGAATTTTTTTTAGCACTACTGTACGTATAACCGTATTGCATCGCTCGCAGGTCGCACACGACATCATTTTGCCGAGTGTGTGTGCCAGGAGGGCATATCCCCAATGGTTTCTGGTTTGTGTGGGAAGGACACCCCTATCGCAGTCACTCACTAAGCGACGGTTCCAAATGCTGTCGCGGAAAGGGGTTAAGAACTATTTGTATAGCATTGACGCATACCAGTGGGAGGTAAGGAACTGCCATCTATCTCTGCACTTGATTCACCTTCTGTTTTGAGTAAACTTGCGACACCTACACCTGCTATTGATTCTGATATGTCGCATGTTATTGATGATGCCACTTCTGCTATGCATGATGCTTATGATGATACAACTTCTCCGCTTGACAATACTATGCCACTAGGTAAATTTCTTGATGAACAACTTGCTAGGGTTAGAGAGAATGAAATTACTGAATCCGATGATATCATTGACTCTAATGATGAAGATTCTCTCCCTAGATATGAATTTCCAGTTGTACCTGTGTCAGGACCCCTATCCTAAGTCACACCGATCTAGCATGTAACACATCATATCACTTTGCGGCCTCACGCACGGTATTCCCACGGGTGCCATCTTACCTGGCCCGGGACCGTTTGCGCCTTTTGGCTCACGTATATGATAGTGCCGCTAGCATCCATATGACAAAGAACCCGGGCTGAAATGGCTAGTCGTGAACCCAAAGTGGCACTAACTTACAGGGACAAGCATACATGACCCAACAACGAATGTGTCGGTCATCAGCGAGTGAATCCAGGCTGTAGCACCGGGCTAGCAGGACTCCGGTGAACCGGGCTGTAGCGGGCTAACAGGACTCCGGAATTCACCGTGTGACATTTCCCCGAGGGAACAGACACAGGAACGAAGAAGGACACATGCCGGCTAGCCTAAGTGTTCTGGAGCAGTAGCAAGCTACCATGGCTCAGTGGAAACACTAGGAGACATTTCCCGGTAAGAGAGGCTACTAAGGATAAACAACTAGATAGTCAGATCCCACACATACCAAGCATTTCAATAACATACACACAATATGCTCGATATGTGCAAATACAACATGGCATCACAACATGACTCTACAACTCAAGTATTTTATTCAATAGGCTCCGAGGAGCGAGATATTACAATCATGGGTCTCATGACCCAACATTCAGAGCACACAAGTCAAAGCACATACGGAAGCTTAACATGTATGAGTACAGACATCTACAAATGAAAAAGGCTGAGAAGCCTGACTATCTACCAGATCCTGCCGAGGGCACAAGATCGTAGCTAAGGTAACAAGCTAAATGTCGAAGTCCACGTGGTACTACTAGCGAGACTGAAGTCTCTCTGCAAAAACATAAATTAAGCAACGTGAGTACAAATGTACCCAGCAAGACTTACATCAGATCTAACTACATATGCATCATTATCAACAAGGGGATGGTGGGGTTTAACTGCAGCTAGCCAGCTTTGACTCGGTGGCTATCCTGAACTACGACTGTAAGTAACTCTTTTGAGGTGGAGCACACGAGTCCACATATTCACCATATCAATACACCACTATGGATCCACTCCCGTCTCCCTACGAGAACGCCATCCATAGCACTCACGCTTATCTTGCGTATTTTAGAGTATCCACTTTCACTTGTCTATGAACTATACAAGCAACCCAGAAGTCCTTTACCGCGGACACGGCTATTCAAATAGATCATATTAACCCTGCAGGGGTGTACTTCTTCACACATGCTCTCACCACTTACCGCCGTTTACACGACATGTACTCGGCAACCTTCAAGTGGAAGCCCAGCGAGGGTGTCGGCCATGACCTGACTAATCACACAAGTCTCTAGTCAAGGTTTATCGCCTATTCGGGTTCCATCCGCAAGAAGATCCGGCCGGGGTGTCGCTCATGGCCCCAAACGATGTGTGCAGGGTTCCCAAGACACCATCCGGGTGCTACTTGGTACACCGGGCCACTGTGCCTAGTCTGTCCCAAGCCCACGTGTACCGGGTGCCACTTGTTAGACTACTAACATTACCTACAAACACCAGAAACTAGTTGCAACTCCTAGACAGAGATCGAGTTGATTAATAAGTCGAGAGGGGCACTTAAGCATTCCAATGCATGGTAGTAGCTGTTCATGGATCACAAACACAGAACTCAGTTCCTGAGGACGGCTTCAATGAGACAACCCACCATGTCCTCCTACATGGCCTCTCACCGCTACCTTTACCAAATCGTGTTCACACACTTAGCTCACACACAGTAGGACATGTTCACACGGCTCTGATTCATCCCCGATGAATCAGACCTGACTCAACTCTAAGCAGTAGCAGGCATGACAAACAAGCATGAATGAGTAGGCACAATAGGGCTCAAACAACTCCTACTCATGCTAGTGGGTTTCATCTATTTACTGTGGCAATGACAGGTCATGCAGAGGATAAAGGGGTTCAGCTACCGCAACATGTAACAGTTGAATCGTTGTTGTCCTAATGCAGTAAAAGAGAGCAGGAGCGAGAGAGTGGGATTGTATCGGAATGAACAAGGGGGTTTTGCTTGCGTGGCACTTCTGAAGATAGCATTGAGTCTTCATCAGTGTCAACGATCACAACATCGGAACATCGTCTACCGAGAGGGGACAAGCACCGACAAACAAAGAAGAAACACAATCAATGCAATGCACAATATGATGCATGATCATGACATGGCAATATGCTGCGGTTTGAGCTAATGCAACTAGCAACCAGATTAAATGAAGTTGGTTCGAATCCAAGATTCAAATTCAAACTCCATATGTGGATATTTAAATGCCATTAATATGATTTGTGCTAAACAGCAGCTATAAGTTGTTCAAACATGCATGAAAATGGTACAGATGGATAGATTGGATTTTTCTGATCATTTTTCATATATAATTTATCTCATTTGGAGTTATGGTTGAATTTCTATGATTTTTACAAGTTTTAAACATTTTCCGGAATTCCTGAAATAAAATAAATCCAGAAAATACATATTGCGTCAGCATGACATCACCCTGATATCAGCAGGTCAACTGGGCGCCTCCAGGTCAAACCTGACCAGTGGGGTCCACTGGTCAGTGACTGGGGCTGGTTAGTGAAGCTGACAGGTGGGCCCGGTCAACAGACACGTCAGCAAGGTCAACACCGACGCGTGGGGCCACTCTGATTAACTTAAACTAAACAGGGTTTACTCCGTGGTTAATTAGGGTGGTGGGGCCGGTCTGTCAGTGACACAGGGCGAGATTAATGCGGTAATTAGCTTCAGGCTAATGACGCCACGTCACCTCACCGGAGTTGGGCGCCGGCGAGCACATCCGACGACGGAAGTTCATCGGAATCGAGCTACGGGCAACCATTTGCCTTGCCGTTTGTTTCTACGGTTTCGTCGAGTTCGCGCGCATCCAGAGGAGCAGGCGAGAGGAGCTGTGATAGGTTGTGGCGTTGGCGGTGGCGAGCGAGGCGGCGACAGGAGTTTGGGAGCACTCGGGAACGAGGCTGCGGTGCGCTAGGGGAGAAGCTGATGGGCTAGGTGGCATCCGCGGGCCACCAGAAGCACGCTGGTGCCACGGGTTCGAGCAGAGGGGCTCGGGCCAGGAGAGCTATGCGGCCATGGCGGACGGCGGTGCTCGGGAATGTGGGCGAGGGTGCTACGGCACGGGAACGAGAAAAACGAAGGAGAGGAAACGGAGTGGAGCTCACAGCGAGTTCGTCAGCGGTCTCATTGGGCTCGGGGATGGGTTGTGGATGACGTATCGGCAATGGCGATCGGCGGTGCCCGAGGTTGAAGATGATGTCGATGGCGGTGATACGACGCATCCCCGGTTGCTTGGCTCGTCGAGGAGGCGTAGAAGGCGGAGGTGGAGCTCTCGGGCACGCTAGACGGGCGAGGAGGAAGCGGTGGCCGCGGCAACTACGAGCGGCAGCAGTGGTTGCGCTCGGGCGCGAGAGGGAAAGAGGGCAGAGGAGGGGAGAAGCATGGGAGAGAGTGAGAGAGGTCCAGAAGGGTGCGTGGCGTTGCTAGACGCGGATTAGGACGAAGGAGAGGCCTCCAGCGCGAAGCAGGAGGTGGCCGGCATCGACGCGCGTGCGTCCAGCACGCAGCTGCTTCGGGGCGAGGGGGAGGAAGATGACTGGCAGCTGGGCTGCACTGTAACGGGCCGCGCAGGTGGGCTGGTATCCCTGGTGGGCCTCAAGGTAAGTCCAGGTAAGGTTGTTCTGTTTTATTTCCTGTTTTCTATTTTTCTGTAAATATTGGGCTTTATTAAAAATAGTAAAACGTTTCCAAAAATCCTGCAAATAATTGTGGGCTCTATTGGGATTATTCCTAACAGCCCACACTTAAGTTCAGAATTAATTGAGCACTTAAAATAATATATATCATTTAAATGCCCAATTGCAAATACTGTATGATTTAATTCAGTGACCAAATATGTCATGGAAAAATGTGCAACACCACTGGTTATGGTTTCTAGCATTATCCAGAAATGATGAACATTTTGAAAGCCATTTGGACTTACTGAAAATATTTTTGGTGAACCTAGTGAATTCCTTTAATGCTAGGGTTTGAACATCCTCCATTTCAAGTTCATTTGGAAATTAAACATGATATACACATGAAGGGCTAGCCTACTACATACCAGGACTAGGGATGTGACAACTCGCCCCCACTAAACAAGAATCTCGTCCCGAGATTCAAGCATAGGGTAGAATGGAGGGGAAACGCAACTAACGCAATCTTCACGACCCAGGTTTTACTTCAAATGAACGTTGATTCAATCACCATCTTTGTCTCGTCGTCTTGCTCTGAGAACTCCAGCCAACATGACAATGAGAGGGGACGGAGACCCTAGAAGGATCGATCTTTTCGAAGGTCGAACAACTCAGGATTAACTCACGGAATGAGACATAGCAACATCTCTTGAGTTGAGACACAAAGCACACATCTAGAGGGATGGAGTGGAACAAATGACGAGGGTTCACTAGGTAGACAACAATTCCACACTTAAGAAGGTGGTGAATGGTTGTCAACGTAGCGAGGAATTGAGTTGCCATGATACCATAATGAGACATCTTAGAGGAGGGTGATTCGTAGATTATTACCCTAAGTGGCAAAAATAATTACCTTTGATATAGACATCATTGAGACTCTCTATACCAGCATGGGCAATCTCAAGCGATCGTTTGGAGAAGTTCGGTAGA
This sequence comes from Triticum aestivum, assembly GCF_018294505.1. Lineage (NCBI taxonomy): Eukaryota > Viridiplantae > Streptophyta > Magnoliopsida > Poales > Poaceae > Triticum > Triticum aestivum. The sequence goes on from NC_057813.1 coordinate 502,336,903, forward strand.
ATGGCATAATTGGACTAGTATGGATGATGTGGATTACCTTATTGAAGACAACACAAGGGTTGATTTGCTTATCATCGGAGATGGATGGGACCCAAGGTAGGCTGGCACAATGACGGTGCAAGCTGGGAGAAAAATTGCAAATGCTGGGAATGATGCTAGTAACTGGGGGAAAGCTCAATCAGTAGAGAGTGAGTCTACTGTTGAAAATTTATAGCATAACCGAGGAAGCTAGGAGCAATCCTAGTTATGACGATGATAACACCTAGTTCTTGTGCGTGCTCTCAAGAACTTGAGCATTTCCATAATCATCAAGGTTTTACCAATATCCGTGTCAAGGATCCTGGCAACACAACTTACTACCATGATGAATGGTGATGGATGATGCACATGCAAAAGAAGATAACACCTTCTCAGATTTCACCTTAGCAGAGCCAAGGGAACAAAATCTGGATGATCGACCGGGAGACATTTAGCACTTCGCTTCTAATGTTCTCCTTGATGTGCTAGCGTAATCCATTCATAGATATGGTTAGATATCTAGAACATCAAGTAAAAGGTTGGACTTCGGGAACTCAAAAATCCATAAGGGTCAACTAGGGAGTAAATCCCACGAAATCCTTATGGGGAGGTAGCCAACTTTCTCAATCAAGAGCCTACAATAATGGGTCTTCCGGCTAGATGTGTTGGCCACGACATCCACTTTACCGGGTTACAAGAGACCAATATTATAGTTCTTGGGAAAACGTTCCAACCATCATATCTGCCTGAGATTCAGATCTGGTTGGTGTCAGAATATTCCAGACTCATCAAGTCTAGAAAGAAAAATGAAAGTTTGCAACACAAATTGACGAGATGATGTTGCGAGATTCTCGGGGAATGAACTACGATAGCAAGCTCCAAAACATGAGCTGGTTCTGCTACAAACATGTGAATACGATGTCCCAAACAATCATGCCCACATAGTAGTCTTATAATGAAACACTACCGAGTTTAGGTTGGGGAACCATCATCAAGGATATTGAAGTCCTTACATAAGTCCGGATTAGCTCTTATGAAGGAGCTCCTTCTCCTTGAACAAATCTGTCAGTGGCTTGGTGTGCTAAGGATACATATAGAATGGAGGTTGCAAGTCTCCAAACCACAGAATGCTTCGCATGCATGCATGACCGATTTGGAATGATTCCAAGGGAAGCAACATTGACTTTCTCGAATCCACGACGGCAACTTGCATCAAATACACATGAACTGGAGGAAGTCACTTCTTACATCCGAAGATATGCTTCATGAGCTAGCATGAAGAAATGCTTTCAAAAGATTCCAACACTAGCTTAATGTTAAAAAAAATATGGAAAAGACAAAGATGTTGTCGATGGGCTCAACAACAAATCATCCAAGTTTCCATAAAAATGGAATTCCATAATTATGAGAACAAGTGATAGTATTGGTCAAACCAAAGGATATAATGGTGTATGCTCGAGGGATCAACCACGAGTAAGACAACATTACGAACATCGTTGGTTCTGATTTGATTTGAGGATAACCCATACTCAAATCAAAGTTTTGGCAAGACAATAGATCCAATAATTGACCACGAGGTTCAATCAAGGAAGATATCATCTATCTTCAACACACACACAATATATCCCTTAAAATGAACTAAGTCGGACAAGATTTCATCTTCCAACTCTCCAAGTTGTTGTTTAGCCTAACCAACTAGCTCAGGGGTATCCCACATAGATTCTTGGAGAAGGGGTGGTTTACAATAAACCATCTTGATCACGAACACAACATAGCGGTCAGGTGACAACCTGGTAATACTTCCGAGGAGATATTCGGAAAATCACAAACCACCGATATGTTACTAAGCTCGAGAACAATCTTGCTTTTCAGGGCAAGACGATATGATCAAAGAGCAAGGGATTTGGAATAATCCTAACTCATCGATCGAAGAGTGGACCAGGAAAATGGACTAGGTAGCACGATCACCCTTAGGGTGATGATTCAATAACCAACACACTAAAAATGAAAATATTGTCCTTTAACTACCAAGCAACGGGGTTGCTAGTAGTATAGATTTCACACATCATAGTTCATCTCTCGGCATTCCGGTTGCAACAACACGGGAGCCGAGAAATGACTAATGAGGGCGAGAAGTATCACTGTATCAAGAGTTCATAGGATGGTGTGCAATTCCCATGATAATCTTAATATAAAGATGGTAATACTGCAAGGTAGAGTAGAACAAAGGCTGGATTAGCAATTTGATATGCAGAGCACAACTACTTTGACCCAATTCTGGATATGGATGAGGTTCTGGAGTTTGTTTCTCCTAGTCATTCCGGAATAGAATGGATTGACGGACCACAAGAATAATAGGCATCGATAACATGAATGCATAATCACTCTTGACTATCAATTGATAGACAAGGGCCAGAAAACAACTAAAGAGGGACAACTCAAAAGAACATATGATTTTCTGAGTTGTGGATGCATAGATTAGCATGTCGAACAAGTTCAACATGTTTCTTCCGGATAACCCATGCAGAAAGGTAGAACTGGCAGAGTCACAACATAGAATCGAGAACTCATCAAGAGCACTCTGGTTGTGATCTTTTGGTTCAAAAGAACTTCTGCCATAGGTAGTTCATGGTATTTGGAAGAAGGAAATACCACAGACCTCGAGGACTATCGCAATATCCTAAAGGAACTAGCAAACACTATCAACATGAAATAAGTAGGGTGAATCTCGGGTTCAAGAACCCAGGAGTAGAATACCTACTACTAGGTAGCATCACAGGATGCTTTCGAGAATGATGGCCAAGATCATCACACTGGAACACAGAACATTGCTAGATTACTAGGTAATAATCCAAGACACCTAGGGCCATAATAATAATTCCAACATATATGTCAAGGAAATAGAGGACCTCAACTCACCGATTAGTGTGGTTAAACTGGCCAGAGAGGACATCGGGAACGGGAAGAAGGGATTTGCAAATGCATCGGATTGTTTAGAAACCTGGGACAACTCGGACAACATAACGGTTGTAAATGCTCAAAAATATTTGAGACATGCTACAAAAATGGTTGCATAACCACTCAGAAGCACAATATCAAGGTTTCGAGATCAACAGTTAACATACAGAAGTAGTAGGAACTGGACTGAGGCTTAAATCCAACAATCTTATAAGTCTACGGATTAGTAACACGTGATCCCGATAGACAGAAAAGAAAGCCTAGTTCCTTAACCCCGTAGGAAAGATAAGATGACTCAGATCAGAAGGGCACAAGGTATAAGGAGTAAAAAGAGCCTTACGTTCCATCCCACAATCAATTCCCCTACATATAACTAAAGCATTTCTAGACTCAACTTCGACCAGTTTGGCTTGGTAATCCTACAGGCAATCAGGCTCTGATACCAAAGCTGTCAGGACCCCGATCCTAAGTCACGCCAATCTAGCATGTAACACATCATATCACTTTGCGGCCTCACGCACGGTATTCCCACGGATGCCACCTTACCTGGCCCGGGACCATTTGCGCCTTTTGGCTCACGTATATGATAGTGCCGCTAGCATCCATATGACAAAGAACTCGGGCTGACATGGCTAGTCGTGAACCGAAAGTGGCACTAACTTACAGGGACAGGCATACATGACCCAACAATGAACGTGTCGGTCATCAGCGAGTGATTCCAGGCTGTAGCACTAGGCTAGCAGGACTCCGGTGAACCGGGCTGTAGCGGGCTAAAAGGACTCCGGAATTCATCGCGTGACATTTCCCCGAGGGGACAGACACAGGAACGAAGAAGGACACATGTCGGACAGCCTAAGTGTTCCGGAGCAGTAGCAAGCTACCATGGCTCAGTGGAAACACTAGGAGACATTTCCCAGTAAGAGAGGCTACTAAGGATAAACAACTAGATAGTCAGATCCCACACATACCAAGCATTTCAATAACATACACACAATATGCTCGATATGTGCAAATACAACATAGCATCACAACATGACTCTACAACTCAAGTATTTTATTCAATAGGCTCCGAGGAGCGAGATATTACAATCATGTGTCTCATGACCCAACATTCAGAGCACACAAGTCAAAGCACATGCGGAAGCTTAACATGTCTGAGTACAGACATCTACAAAGGAAAAAGGCTGAGAAGCCTGACTATCTACCAGATCCTTCCGAGGGCACAAGATCATAGCTGAGGTAACAAGCTAAACGTCGAAGTCCACGTGGTACTACTAGCGAGACTGAAGTCTCTCTGCAAAAACATAAATTAAGCAACGTGAGTACAAATGTACCCAGCAAGACTTACATCAGATCTAACTACATAGGCATCATTATCAACAAGGGGATGGTGGGGTTTAACTGCAGCAAGCCAGCTTTGACTCGGTGGCTATCCTGAACTACGACTGCAAGTAACTCTTTTGAGGTGGCGCACACGAGTCCACATATTCACCATATCAATACACCACTATGGATCCGCTCCCGTCTCCCTACGAGAACGCCATCCATAGCACTCACGCTTATCTTGCGTATTTTAGAGTATCCACTTTCACTTGTCTATGAACTGTACAGGCAACCCAGAAGTCCTTTACCGCGGACACGGCTATTCGAATAGATCATATTAACCCTGCAAGGGTGTACTTCTTCACACACGCTCTCACCACTTACCGCCGTTTACACGACATGTACTCGGCAACCTTCAAGCGGAAGCCCAGCGAGGGTGTCGGCCACGACCTGACTAACCACACAAGTCTCTCGTCCAGGTTTATCGCCTATTCGGGTTCCATCCGCAAGGAGATCCGGCCGGGGTGTCGCTCACGACCCCAAACGATGTGTGCAGGGTTCCCAAGCCCACCATCCGGGTGCTACTTGGTACACCGGGCCACTGTGCCTAGTCTGTCCCAAGCCCACCTGTACCGGGTGCCACTTGGTAGACTACTAACACTACCTACAAACACCAGAAACTAGTTGCAACTCCTGGACAGAGATCGAGTTGATTAATAAGTCGAGAGGGCACTTAAGCATTCCAATGTGTGGTAGTAGCTGTTCATGGATCACAAACACAGAACTCAGTTCCTGAGGACGGCTGCAATGAGACAACCCACCATGTACTCCTACATGGCCTCTCACCGCTACCTTTACCAAATCGTGTTCACACACTTAGCTCACACACAGTAGGACATGTTCACACGCCTCTGATTCATCCCCGATGAATCAGACCTGACTCAACTCTAAGCAGTAGCAGGCATGACAAACAAGCATGAATGAGTAGGCACAACAGGGCTCAAACAACTCCTACTCATGCTAGTGGGTTTCATCTATTTACTGTGGCAATGACAGGTCATGCAGAGGATAAAGGGGTTTAGCTACCGCAGCATGTAACAGTTGAATCGTTGTTGTCCTAATGCAGTAAAAGAGAGCAGGAGCGAGAGAGTGGGATTGTATCGGAATGAACAAGGGAGTTTTTCTTGCCTGGCACTTTTGAAGATAGCATTGAGTCTTCATCAGTGTCAACGATCACAACGTCGGAACATCGTCTACCGAGAGGGGACAAGCACCGACAAACAAAGAAGAAACACAATCAATGCAATGCACAATATGATGCATGATCATGACATGGCAATATGCTATGGTTTGAGCTAATGCAACTCGCAACCAGATTAAATGAAGTTGGTTCGAATCCAAGATTCAAATTCAAACTCCATATGTGGATATTTAAATACCATTAATATGATTTGTGCTAAACAGCATCTATAAGTTGTTCAAACATGCATGACGATCATACAGATGGATAGATTGGATTTTTCTAATCATTTTTCATATATAATTTATCTCATTTGGAGTTATGGTTGAATTTCTATGATTTTTACAAGTTTTAGGCATTTTCTGGAATTTCCTGAAATAAAATAAATCCAGAAAATACATATTGTGTCAGCATGACATCACCCTGATGTCAGCAGGTCAACTGGGCGCCTCTAGGTCAAACCTGACTAGTGGGGTCCACTGGTCAGTGACTAGGGCTGGTTAGTGATGCTGACAGGTGGGCCCGGTCAACAGACACGTCAGCGAGGTCAACGCCGACGCGTGGGGCCACTCTGATTAACTTAAACTAAACAGGGTTTACTCTGTGATTAATTAGGGTGGTGGGGCCGGTCTGTCAGTGACACAGGGCGAGATTAACGCGGTAATTAGCTTCAGGCTAATGACGCCACGTCACCTCACCGGAGTTGGGCGCCGGCGAGCACATCCGACGACGGAAGTTCATCGGAATCGAGCTACGGGCAACCATTTGCCTCGCCGTTTGTTTCTACGGGTTCGTCGAGTTCGCACGCATCCAGAGGAGCAGGCGAGAGGAGCTGTGATAGGCTGTGGCGTCGGCGGTGGCGAGCGATGCGATGACCGGAGGTTGGGCGCACTCGGGAACGAGGCTGCGGTGCACTAGGGGAGAAGCTGATGGGCTAGGTGGCATCCGTGGGCCACCAGAAGCACGCTGGTGCCACGGGTTCGAGCAGAGGGGCTCAGGTCAGGAGAGCTACGCGGCCATGGCGGACGGCGGTGCTCGGGAATGTGGGCGAGGGTGCTACGGCACGGGAACGAGAAAAACGAAGGAGAGGAAACGGAGTGGAGCTCACAGCGAGTTCATCGGCGGTCTCATTGGGCTCGGGGACGGGTTGTGGACGATGTATCGGCGACAGCGATCGGCGGTGCCCGAGGTTGAAGATGATGTCGATGGCGGCGATACGGCGCGTCCCCGGTTGCTTGGCTCGTCGAGGAGGCGTAGAAGGCGGAGGTGGAGCTCTCGGGCACGCCAGACGGAGGAGGAAGCAGTGGCCGCGGCAACTACGAGCGGCGGCGGTGGTTGCGCTTGGGCGCGAGAGGGAAAGAGGGCAGATGAGGGGAGAAGCACGGGAGAGAGTGAGAGAGGTCCATAAGGGTGCGTGGCGTCGCTAGACGCGGATTAGGACGAAGGAGAGGCCTCCAGCGCGAAGCAGGAGGTGGCCGGCATTGACGCGCGTGCGTCCAGCACGCAGCTGCTTCGGGGTGAGGGGGAGGAAGATGACTGGCAGCTGGGCTGCACAGTAACGGGCCGCGCAGGTGGGCTGGTATCCCTGGTGGGCCTCAAGGTAAGTCCAGGTAAGGTTTTTCTGTTTTATTTTCTGTTTTCTATTTTTCTGTAAATATTGGGCTTTATTAAAAATAGTAAAATGTTTCCAAAAATCCTGCAAATAATTGTGGGCTCTGTTGGGATTATTCCTAACAGCCCACACTTAAGTTTAGAATTAATTGAGCACTTAAAATAATATATATCATTTAAATGCCCAATTGCAAATGCTGTATGATTTAATTCAGTGACCAAATATGTCATGGAAAAGTGTGCAACACCACTGGTTATGGTTTCTAGCATTATCCAGAAATGATGAACATTTTGAAAGCCATTTGGACTTACTGAAAATATTTTAGGTGAACCTAGTGAATTCCTTTAATGCTAGGGTTTGAACATCCCCCATTTCAAGTTCATTTGGAAATTAAACATGATGCACACATGAAGGGCTAGCCTACTGCATACCAGGACTAGGGATGTGACAACCTAAGGGTTATATTATGGATGAAGAAACCGCTAGAGACTTTTTTGCTTGCAATGATAGATATGATCTTAAGAAACTGTTAGCTAAGCTGAAAGAGAAGTCTTTGAATGCTAGAATGCAATATGATCCTGCATTTTCTACTTCACCTATCTGTGTTACTGATAAGAATTATGAATTCTCTGTCGATCCTGAGTTAATTACTTTGTTTGAATCTGATCCTTTCCATGGTTATGAATCTGAAACTGTTGTGGCACATCTTACTAAATTGAATGATATAGCCACACTATTTACTCATGAGGAAAAATTCGCTATTACTATATTCTTAAGTTGTTTCCTTTCTCATTAAAGGGTGATCCTAAGATATGATGTAATTCTCTTGCTCCTGGTTGTGTGCGTAGTCCCCAAGATATGATTTACTATCTACAAAATATTTTTTTGCTCATAAGAAACAAGCTGCCTTACGAGAAATATTTAACTTTATGCAAATTGAAGAAGAGAGTCTCCCACAAGCTTGGGGGAGGCTTCTCCAATTACTTAATGCTTTGCATGATCATCCTCTCAAGAAAAATGAAATACTTGATATCTTTTATAATGGACTAACCGATGCTTCTAGGGACCACCTAGATAGTTGTGCTGGTTGTTTGTTTTCAGGGAAAGAACTGTTGAGCAAGCTAAATTGCTATTGAATAATATATTGAGTAATGATAATGATTGGACACTTCCTGAACCAATTCCTAAGCCAACTCCGAAGAAAAGGGGTATTCTATTTCTCAGTCCTGAAGATATGCAAGAGGCAAAGAAATCTATGAAAGAAAAAGGTATTAAAGCTGAAGATGTGAAGAATTTACCGCCTATTGAAGAAATACATGGTCTGATTAACCCGACACATGTAGTAAAGGTAAATTACCTCTATAAATTTGATTAAGGTGATATTCCTCATAATAAGTGTGCTAGTCAATGCTTGGGTGAGTTTGATAATTGTATTGTTAAAGAAGAAAACTTTAGTGCTTATTTTGGTAGACAATTGAAACGTAATGCTTATATGGTTGAACACTTGAGTGATTATATGTCTAGAGTTAAAAGTGATCTTAAGCTTATTAGTAAACATGCTTCCATCGTTACAACTCAAGTAGAACAAGTACTTAAGGCACAAGATGATTTGCTCAATGAGTTAAATAATAAGAGCAATTATAATGATGTTTGGGTTATGGCTAGAGGTGGTAAAATGACCCAGGAACCTTTGTATCCTGTGGGCCATCCTAAGAGATTTGAGCAATATTCTCAGAGAATTAATACTGATACACCTAGTCCTACTAATAAAAAGAAAAAGAATACTGATAGGACTTTGCATGCTTCTAGTGAACCTGTTATCGACACACCTAAGAACCCCAATGATATTTCTATTTCTGCCGCTCAGACACAATCTGGTGATGAACATGAACCTAGAGATAATGTTAATGACGATGTTCATGTTGATGCTCAACCTAGTAATGATATTGAAGTAGAAGTTGAACCTGTTGTTGATCTTGATAACCCACAATCAAAGAGTCAACATTATGATAAGAGAGACTTCGTTGCTAGGAAGCACGGTAAAGAAAGAGAACCATGGGTTTACAAACCCATGCCTTTTCCTCCTAAGCCATCCAAGAAAAAGGATGATGAGGATTTTGAGCGCTTTGCTGAAATGATTAGACCTATCTTTTTGCGTATGCGTTTGACTGATATGCTTAAAATGCCTCCTTATGCTAAGTATATGAGACATATTGTCACTGATAAAAGAAAGATACTGGAAGCTGAAATTTCCACCATGCTTGCTAATTATACTTTTAAGGGTGGAATACCAAAGGAACAAGGAGATACATGAGTACCAACTATACCACTCTCCATTAAAAGAAACTATGTTAAAATTGCTTTATGTGATCTTGGAGCCGGTGTTAGTGTTATGCCTTTCTCTTTATATCATAGACTTGATTTGAATAAGTTGACACCTAGTGAAATTTGTTTGCAAATGGCTGATAAATCAACTACTATACCCATCGGTATTTGTGAGGACGTGCCTGTTGTGATTGCAAACGTTACTATTTTAACGGACATTGTTATTCTTGATATTCCCGAGGATGACAGTATGTCGATCATCCTTGGTAGAACATTTCTGAATACTGCAGGGGCTGTTATTGATTGCAAAAAAGGCAATGTCACTTTTCATGTTAATGGTAATGAGCATACGGTACACTTTCTTAAGAAACAACCTCAAGTTCATAGTATCAATTCTATTGGAAAATTTTCAACTATTACTATTGGAGGTTTTGAATTCCCTCTTCCTGCTGTCAAAAAGAAATATGATATTCATATTGTTGGGGACATGCATATCCCCGTTGAGGTAACCTAGTGTTTTTCAAAAATTCTCCGGTTTCATGTTATTCGAAAGACGTTTGTTAATAAGACTTGATCAACCTTGTTAATGGATTCATTTTGATGAGAATGAGATGGATGAATTTAGAAGGCACAACTTTCTGTACCCTCCTTTTACTTTTTGTTATTTAGATTAAATAAAGAGAAAATAGTATTTTCTGTCTGTTTTCTGAATTATTCATGCAGTAAAAAAATCCCCAAAAATAAAAGTTCTCCACATGCCCTGAAAATATAGTATGATTTTTTATAGAATATTTGAGAATTTGTGGCACTGAGAACACACCAGGGGATGCACCAGCTGGCCACAAGGGTGGAGGACGCGCCCTACCCTCCTGGGTGTGCCCACCTATCTTGTGGGCCCCACGTGGGTCCCCTCCACTTATTCCAGCACCCATCCACTTCGTCTTCCTCCAGAAAAAATCATCCTGTAGCTCAAACCCGTGTTCTTGCTCATTTTGCTACCATTTCCGGTCTCCTTGCTCAAAGCTCCATTCACAAAACAACTTTGGGGGATTGTTCTTCAGTATGCGACTCCTCCAATGGTCCAATTAGTTTTTGTGCTTTATGTATTGCAAATTTGTTCTGCTGTGGTGACCCAGTTCTTGAGCTTGCATGTCAAATTTATATGGTCCAAAGTAGTTTTGATGCATGATATAGCCTCTAGGCACTTGTAGGAGTAGTTGCTATCAATCTTGTTGAGTTTGGTTCACTTCTATTTTGAGTCACTAAAAATTTCAGGAATTTTTCAGGGGAAGAAAAATGTTTAGGAAAATGTACCAAGGCGGTTCTTCGTGGAAGCAAGCACCGAGGCTTGCGATACGGGAGCCAGACATTGAACCACCAAGGGAAGCTCAAGTGCGTCCTTGTGAATGGTCATCAGATGAATTTATGGTCCATGCAGGCTTCAAGGATAAATTTGATGCATATGTACGTAATGCTGATCTTGAGGACTTCGTATCAGATAAGTGCCGACAATACTATTACCTCACTCATTCCTTTGTGTGAAGGTTTTAATTTTCATCTAAGCGTAGTACTCATATTGTTATATTTGATCTTTATGATAAATCATATACCATGGACATTGAAGATTTTAATATTGCCTGCAAAATCCCACAATGGGGCATTCTTAGTGAGCCTCACAAATCTGAATATAATGATTTCCTTGTTAGCATCACTTTAGGAGAAAGTAGAAATATCACACAAGCCACCATAGGGAGCATTCACTTTCCTGCCATACATTACTTTGCTCTCTTCATAGGTAGATGCATTAATGGTAAGCATGATCATAGCCACCTTTGCGTTCTGGATCTTAGTGTCCTCAAATGTGTGGTGTTAGGTGATAAGCGATATAACTTGGGGGATATTATTGCGAGGAGGTTACATCTTAATCCTAAAGATGGAGATTTATTTGGTGGGCTTTATGCAACTCATTTAGCTAATTATCTTGGTGTATCTATAAGAGAGAATGACATTAGGTTGCCACCTACTTTTCTAGATTATACTGCTACGGTTCGTTACCAGTTTCTTGAGAGGAACGACCAGTTCCTCCAGTACAGACTAATCTTTAACAGACGGCGTGTTGTCCATATTACCCTTCTGCTCCTGCCTTCTTTAACTTTTAGGTAAATGGGAGATAATTTTATAACCAGAGAGGAGGCAAACGAGTATGAGAGAACAACGGAGGCCGCTCGCCTCCAGGAAGCAGCTCGTCAGGCGGTAGCTGCCGCAGCACAGTACGACCCCAACTATGATATCGGATATCATCCGGGCCAGTGGTGGCCTTAGACCAACTTAGGCCAAAAGCCTAAGCTTAGGGGAGTACGTATTTCTGACCGACATTACATTCATGTTCACACACTCATTCTATTTGTCGGTGTTCATACTTTTTCATTGTATTATCCATGCTAGTTTATTTTCTTTTCTTGCTTTCTTCTTGTGTGTTTGAAAAACTTTGAGAAAAACCAAAAAAAATAGTTGTAGCTTCTATCTAGTTTACTTTCCATGCTAAGTAGTAGTATTAAAAAGAAAAATCCAAAAAGATTACTTGTTCTTCTTTTGCTTGTTGGGAGTTTTCCCGTGTAATTAGTTTTTCTCGTTCTTGTTTTACTTCCTTAAAAAAACTCCAAAAATATTTCAGCGTGTTTCTTTGAAATTCTTTTCTTTTCTTTGGCGGTCGAGAGGAGAAGACCATGATGAAAATGATGAGTGGCTCTCATTTGCATTATTGTTGATCTAACAAAGAGCCCTTATTACCTTGTCATCTCCTTTGAATAAATATTTGTAGATTCCAGCTTAGTCCAATGCACGTGCACTACTATTATTATCCACACTGTTCGGTCATGCAAGTGAAAGGCAATAATGACGATATATGATGAAATGATTGAGATAAGGAAAAGCTGGTATGAACTTGACCTATCTTGTTTTTGTAAATATGATTAGTTCATCGTTCTGATTCAGCCTATTATGAATGAAACATGTTTGCAATGACAATTAGAGATTATAGTTACTCATGCCATGCTTAATTATCTAGGAGTTTAAAATGGTTTACCTTGCATGCCAACATGCTATTAAAATGGTTGTGATGTAGTATGATAGGATGGTATCCTCCTTTGAATGATTCGAGTGACTTGACATGGCACATGTTCACGCATGTAGTTGAAACAAAATCAACATAGCCTCCATGATATTTATGTTCATGGTCATTTATATCCTACTCATGCTTGCACTCAGTGTTGGTTAATCTCGATGCATGTTTATGACTGTTGTCGCTCTCTAGTTGGTCGCTTCCCAGTCTCGTTCTAGCCTTCACTTGTACTAAACGGGAATACTACTTGTGCATCCACTTCCATAAACCCCAAAGTTGTTCCATATGAGCCCACCATACCTACCTATGTCGGTGTTCTGGGAACGAGGGTACCCAGACTTGCCTGCCTGCAGCCTGCAGCATGGCTCAAGTAGTGGCCCAGTACGGCCCATCTTCATCAACTCAAGCTCAAGACCTTCGCGAGGGGCCAAGCCTCATGGGGCGGACGACAGGCAGCTTCCTCAAGACTAGCCTCGTCAGGCTAGCTCGCGAGGAGGCGGAGAGATCAAGGCAGGGTACCTCGTGAGGTGCCCGTGACGCAAGCCATGACGATCAAGGCCAGGCGGGCGCTGGCCTGTGCAGTGTCCTTGTTTCCCCTTTGCTGCAAAGGGAGCAAGCACGGGCCGAGGCATCAGGCAAAGGCTACCATTTCGGATCAACAAGACCAAGACCAGCAGAACGGCAGGATGGAGGTCATCGTGGAGCCCAGGACGGCGTCATCGTCAGAGCCTTTAGTAGGCGAGGACTAACTTTAGTCAGGATAAGTGTACTAGATGTTCCCCTTCAAATGGCCAACTGTTGGCGCCCTTCCCGCTCAATATTTGGGAAGAGGACTAGGGCCTTGCTCTATAAATAGGGCTAGCCACCACAGTAGAAAGGGATCCGGATCCAATCCTTCCCAAGAGGCATCATCTCCACAAGAACATCCCTCGCGAGGTTGTTCTTCCCTTGTATTGTACATCATGAGCCCCAGAGGCAATCCACCACGCCACACACTGGAGTAGGGTATTACACCACAATGGTGACCAGAACCAGTATAAATCTCGTGTCTTTTGTGTTGCTCATCTTCGCTTGCTTAGATCCTAGCGAGTCTACGAGATGTGAGTAGGTAGGGGAGCGATCTCCGCGTGCACCCCAGAGTTCGAACTCAAGGGCCTGCCGGAACCTGTAATCCAACATTTGGCGCGCCAGGTAGGGGTGCGCCGGAGCTCTCCCCGACAGCAATAGCTCTCCATCGACCTTGCGCTTCGCCCTCATGGCCGGTGACGCGACGTCCGCTCTGGCCGCGGAGGCCGGCCGCGGGCCCCGGGGGCTCCGGGCTCCGACCCCCGCCTTGCGGCGGGTGCAGTGGCCGAACAAGTTCAAGCCGGAGGTGCCGCCGCGCTACGACGGCACGACATATCTTCTAGCTTTCTTGCTGGCATATGAGGAGGCCGTCCTCGAGGCCGGAGGCGATGGCCGGGTCATGGCCAACTAGATGCCCATGGCGCTCACCGGCGTCCAGCGCATGTGGTTGCTCCATCTTCCAGCGTCTTCAGTAGGCTCCTGGGAGGAATTGCGCGGCCTTTTCCTCACCCATCACGCGGCCCCGACACTCTCGGTCGTCGCGACACTCCTAGGGGTCTCGCAAGCACCGCCCACAAGTCGCCACATCTAGCCGTTCGTCCGTGAGCTCGGCGTTGCCCAGACTCGCCGCCCAGCTCCTCCAGGATGGGCGTCACCCAAGGCCGACTTTACCTTCAGCTTGGATGATCAACCCGCCAATACCGTTTGCTCGGGCGCGCTCCCTATGCTGTGCACTCCCACCATCTGGTAGGTGGCCGTCACCAGGACCGTCATCGACGGCGGAGCCAGCCTCAATGTGCTCTCGATCAAGGCCTTCAGCCTCCTCCACATGCCTCTGGAGCGGCTCCGACCCAGCCCGCCCTTTTCGGGCGTCGGGGGCAGCCCCACCGGCTCTCTGGGGAAGATCCACCTCCCGGTGACGTTCGGCACCCAAGCCAACTTTCGCACGGAGCTGGTCGACTTCGACGTCGCCCGCACCGGCCTCCCATACAATACCATCCTTGGCTACCCAGCTTTGGCCCAGTTCATGGCAGCAACCCACCTGACTTACAACCTGATGAAAATGCCCGAGAGCAGTGGTGTCCTCACCGTAGCCGGAGATGCAAAGGATTCTCTGCATGCGCTCAAGCTTGCCTTCAAGACTGCCGCAGCGGCACAACCTGTCGGTGCCGACCCCGTCAAAACCAAGGGGGCTGCACCCACCAAGAAGAAGCAGTTGTTTACCCAAGACAAGGCAGAAACCAAGCAAATACCAGTCGACGAGGACGGGTCCTCCGGAGCCACCTTCACCATAGGAGCCAATCTGGATCGCGAACAAGAGGAGACCCTGGTGAAGTTCTTGCGCGCAAACAAGGAGGTATTCGTGTGGGAGCCCAAGCAACTGGCGGGGGTCCCCAGGCAGGTGATCAAACACCACCTGAACGTATGTCCCAACGTGTGCCCAGTAAAGCAAAAGGCGAAGCGGCAATCCACCGAGAAGCAAGCTTTCATCGTCCAGGAAACCCGCAAGTTGGAGGCCGCGGGAGTCATTCGCGAGGTTTGATACCCGGAGTGGCTGGCGAACCCAGTCGTTGTGTTGAAGAAAGGGGGAAGGAGCTCATGTGTGTCGACATTACCAACCACAACAAGGCCTGCCCACAGGATCCGTTCCCACTCCCCCGCATTGACCAGATCGTCGACTCTACCGCTGAGTGCGACCTGTTGTGCTTCTTGGATGCCTTCTCAGGGTATCATCAAATCAAGATGGTGGTCGAAGATGTGGAGAAGACGGCTTTTCTGACCCCGTGTGGGGTGTACTGCTACACCTGCATGTCGTTCGGATTGCACAACACGGGCGCAACCTTCCAGCGGCTGATGCACATCACTTTAGGCCGGCAGCTCGGGAGGAACGCTGAGGCGTACGTCGATGACATAGTGGTAAAATATCGAGAGGCGAAGACCCTGATACAAGACCTGGAAGAAACATTCGTGAGACTGCGCGAAGTGGACTTGCGGCTCAACCCAGAGAAGTGCGTGTTCGGTGTACCCTCTAGCAAGCTTCTAGGTTTCCTCGTGTCACACACAGGGAACGAGGCCAACCCAGAGAAGGTCAAGTCAATTGAAGACATGAGTCCGCCGCAAACTCTCTCGGAAATGCAGAAGCTTGCCGGGCAGGTAACCGTGCTAGGATGCTTCATCTCCAAGCTGGGGGAACGCGCTCTCCCCTTCTTCAAGATGATGAAGAAGAAGGGCCCATTTAAAGGGACTCAGGAGGCCGATGAAGCGTTCCAAGACCTCAAGAGGTACCTGACTAGCCCTCCTGTGATGGTAGCACCGTGCTCGCAGGAGCCACTGCTGCTTTACCTCGCAGCCACACCATACTCCGCCAACGTCGCTCTGGTGGCCGTTCGGGAGGAGCGCCGGACCAAGGCCGCTCCAGCTGCGGCAACCCCAGGGTAGGAAGGCCCCTCAGGGGTCATGCCCGCAGCAGATACAAGTCAGCCTCAGCCGGGAGGCGTCCTCGAGGCTGAGGGGACTTCGCAGGTTTGTCCAGAGCCGGGGGCTCTCGCGCCTCAGGAGGCGCACGACTCCCTAGAGGGTGCTGACTCCGCCGCTGCACCCGCCCTCGTCGAGCATCCCATGTATTTCGTCAGCACGGTGCTGAGGGACGCCAGCGCGCGGTACCCCATGCCTCAGAAGCTCCTGCTCGCGCTGTTAGTAGCCTCGCGGAAGCTGCGACACTACTTCCAGGGTCAACCGATCAAGGTCGTCTTGGCATACCCGTTGGAAAGGGTGCTCAGGAGTCCCAACTCAGCAGGAAGGGTCGCTGAATAGAACATCGAGCTACAAGCGTTCCAACTGGAGTTCAACACGACTAGGGTCGTTAAGAGAGTAGCATTTGCAGATTTTGTAGCAGAATGGACAGAGGCGCCAGGGCTCGAGGCAGGCGAGGATCGTTCGCTTTCCCCCGGAAGTGAGGCGGCTGGGTTATGTACTTCGATGGAGCTTTCTCACGGCATGGCGTGGGGGCCGGTGCAGTGCTCATATCCCCCACTCAGGACAAGCTCTATTATGTCGTGCAACTCTGCTTCTAGGATGGGGAAAAGGTGTCCAACAATATAGCGGAATACGAGGGGCTGATAGCCGGCCTAAAAGCTGCGGTGGCCCTGGGGGTGACGCACCTCGTTATCAAGGGCGATTCCCAACTCCTCGTCAACTTCTCCAACAAGGTGTATGAGCTGAAGGACGAGCACATGGAGGCTTATCTAGCATAGGTTCGCAAAATTGAGAAGCAGTTTTGGGGTTTGGAGTTGCAGCATGTGTCGCGCGCCACCAACCAGGAAGCTGACGACATCGCGAAAAGGGCGTCCAGACGGCTGCCTCAGGAGCCCGGAGTCTTCGAAGAGAGGCTCTTTAAGCCTTCGGGAATGCCGCCACCGTCGAGCGGACCGCAGCCTCAACGGGAGCTCCCCCAGCCGCCTGCCTCGGGAGCCCCGACCTATGGACCAACCTCGGGAGCATGCTTGCTCCTGGCGCTGGAGCCTCAGGAGGGTTGTTGAACCGTGGAGCTCAAGAGCTACTAGATGCAAGGGACTCTGCCAGAGAAGGAGGAAGAGGCAGAATGCATGGCGTGGCAAGCCACGACATACTGCATTCAAGATGGGGAGCTTTACCGAAAGAGGTCGAACGACATGTCCCTATGTTGCATCTCCCGGGAGTAGGGGAAGGAGCTGTTGGCTGACATACACCATGGAGAATGTGGGCACCACTCATCATCACGAACCCTCATAGGCAAGGCATTCTGCAGCGGGTTCTACTGGGCCACATCACTCAACGACGCCGTCGAACTGGTGAAGGCCTGCGAAGCCTGCCAGTTCCACGCCAAGCAAATCCATCAGCCGTCTCAAGGCCTGCAGACCATACCCCTCTCGTGGCCATTCGCGGTTTGGGGGCTGGGCATTCTGGGCCCGTTTCCTCATGCACCAGGGGGCTATCGCTAACTCTACGTCGCCATTGACCAGTTCACAAAATGGGCTGAGGTGGAAGCCGTATGTACCATCCCAGTAGGCTCTGCAGTCAAGTTCATCAAGGGCATCGTGAGCCGATTTGGGGTGCCTAACCGCATCATCACCGATAATGGTTCGCAGTTCACCAACAATCTTTTTAAAACATACTATGCTAATCTTGGAACGCAAATATGCTATGCCTCAGTGGCACACCCACGAAGCAAATGCTAGGCCAAGCGAGCCAACGCAGAGGTCCTGAAGGGCCTCAAGACCAGGACCTTCAAGAAGAAGCTGGAGGCCTGCGGTAGGGGCTGGTACGACGAGCTCCAGTCTATGCTATGGTCTATCTGCATGACGAAAACCAAGTCAACTGGAGAAACTCCATTCCTCCTCATCTACGGAGCTGAAGCTGTCCTCCCTCACAAGGTCAAGCGTCGCTCCACGCGGGTCCTGGCGTTCGACGAATCGCAACAGGACGCCATGCGGGGGACATATCTCGTGCTAGGGGAGGAACGCCGTCGGGAGGCCGCGCTGCAAGCGGCAAGATATCAACAAGAGTTGCGACGGTACCACTGCCGCAACATCCGTCCCAGGACCCTTGAGGTAGGAGACCTCTTGCTCAGACGGTTCCTCTCTTGGGAAGGGTTGCACAAGCTCTCTCCCATGTGGGAGGGCCCGTTCAAGGTTGTTCATGTTTCCAGGCCTAGCTCCGCGCGCTTGGAGACTCAGAGGGGGTGCCCATCCCGAACGCATGGAACATTCAGCACCTCCGGAGGTTCTACCCTTGAGCAAGGCCCGGTGCCTGTGAAGAAGGCAAATGCCTGTGAAACTAGCCGCTCTAGAAAAGTCCTGGAGCTTGTGAAGAAGGCAAATGCCTGTGAAGCTAGCCGCTCTGGAAAAGGCCCGGTGCCTATGAAGCTTGCCATTTTGGAAAAGGCCCGGTGCCTGTGAAGAAGGCAAATGCCTATGAAGCTAGCCGCTCTGGAAAAGGC
Organism: Triticum aestivum; assembly: GCF_018294505.1. Lineage (NCBI taxonomy): Eukaryota > Viridiplantae > Streptophyta > Magnoliopsida > Poales > Poaceae > Triticum > Triticum aestivum. Next base: position 502,355,543 of record NC_057813.1, read on the forward strand.
CCGGTGCCTGTGAAGAAGGCGGATGCCTATGAAGCTAGCCACTCTGGAAAAGGCCCAGTGCCTGTGAAGAAGGCCAATTCCCGTGAAGCTCGCCACCCGTGACACTCTCACAAAATAATGAGTGGGGCTGTATACGCCCCGGAGTCTCCGGAGTGCCGCCCTTGGGCCTCGGGGGCTCCCGCCCATGCCCAGTGGCAGCACTTAGCTCCGCGCTGGTGAGAAGACGTCGAAGACTGGATTAGGTGCCGGACACGGCTTTTCATTTGCTTTCTGCAGTTGGTTAGTTTGTCTTTATTTAAAGCTTTTAGTTGAACTTGCCTTCGGTGTTGTGCGGCACTCGGCCTGTGTTTCCCGTTTTTGTCGCTCGCCTGCCCCTGCTTTCTTCTTGCAACCTCACGGGGGAAGCCGCACGGGCACCCTCGCGAGCTTCGCCTGGTTTGATTTCGTGAGGTTCCTCGACCTAAGTTTGCAGCGGGAGCACTCCTCCAAGTCAATGTCCCACGGGCATCACGACGCGAACGCTGGGCTTGAGCGGGCCACCCCTGTGGCTGGGGATTGAATCTTAACCCTTCGGCGAGTCCTTTTTGCAGGCCTCAAGACCCGTGACGCGGCTTCTGGCCAGAGCCTCCCGAGGATGGCGCCGCAACAAACCCCTTCCACTGAGCTAAGTTGTTCCTACTCGTGAGCACGCGACACCATAGCACGGCATAAAAATAAGAACAAGATATAGTTAAAAGCAATAGTATAGCACACCCCCATGGGGCCCCGTACATCTCTCTCCATGCAGGTAAAACAAAATGGGCGCGACACGGCCGACTACAGCCCGAAGCTTAGGCAGTTTCCTCTTCACGCTTCACCTGGGCGTGGCGGCGGGACGATCCTCCTCCCCCCTTGAGGCAAGCACGGCGGCGCGGTAGCTGGTCACGGCCGCCACTTGAAATCACCAGTGCTCCCTAGGTGGTTTTTGTAATTAATGTCAACATATCTATTGTTGGACTAACACTTTTATCTAGCATATTTCAGACAAGTTCAACAATGAAGTGGCATGGACTAAAGGATGTGGAACTCCTTCAAGATGCTAAGGACAAGGGATTGGCTAAAGCTTCAAGCTCAAGACTCTTCATTTTATATTTCAGTGATCCAAGATCACATTGAGTCTATAGGAAAAGCCAATAATATCAAGGAGGGATGTGGTGTTGCTTAATGAGCCTCTTGCTTCATGTGCTTAGTGATATGCTCCAAAACCCTCAACTACTTTCTTACATCCACATATGACCTAAACCTAAAGCCCAAATCGGTCACACCGATTCTTTCTATCTGGCGCCACCAAGTTCAGATGTCATAGCCACTGCCACAAACCCTAGGCAAATCGGTCTCATCGATAGGGATCTCGGTCTCACCAAGATGGGATTGTAATCTCTCTGTGTATGTCCATTATCAAAATTGGTCTCACCGAGTTTGTGTAATCGGTACTACCAAGATTACAATGCAAACTATTTGGTTAACTTATTACCAAAATCGGTCTCACCGAGTTTGAGTAATCAGTCCCACCAAGTTTGCCCGACCAACTCTCTGGTTAGCTAATTACCAAAATCGGTCTCACCGAGTTTGCGTAATCGGTCTCACCGAGATTACGTTATGCCCTAACCCTAACCATATCGGTCCTACCGAGTTGCCTTTTCAGTCCCACCGAAAATCCTAACGGTCACTAGATTTACTAAATCGGTCTGACCGAGTTTGTCGATTCGGTCCCATCGAGATTGGTAAATTGTGTGTAACGGTTAGATTTTGTGTGGAGGCTATATATACCCCTCCACCTCCTCTTCATTCGTGGAGAGAGCCATCAGAACAAACCTACACTTCCAACTTACCAGTTCTGAGAGAGAACTACCTACTCATGTGTTGAGGCCAAGATATTCCATTCCTACCATATGAATCTTGATCTCTAGCCTTCCCCAAGTTGCTTTCCACTCAAATCTTCTTTCCACCATATCCAACTCCTATGAGAGAGAGTTGAGTGTTGGGGAGACTATCATTTGAAGCACAAGAGCAAGGAGTTCATCATCAACGCACCATTTGTTACTTCTTGGAGAGTGGTGTCTCCTAGATTGGCTAGGTGTCACTTGGGAGCCTCCGACAAAGATTGTGGAGTTGAACCAAGGAGTTTGTAAGGGCAAGGAGATCGCCTACTTCGTGAAGATCTACCGCTAGTGAGGCAAGTCCTTCGTGGGCGACGGCCATGGTGGGATAGACAAGTATGCTTCTTCGTGGACCCTTCTTGGGTGGAGCCCTCCGTGGACTCGCGCAACCATTACCCTTCGTGGGTTGAAGTCTCCGTCAACGTGGATGTACGATAGCACCACCTACCGGAACCACGCCAAAAACATCCGTGTCTCCAATTGCATTTGAATCCTCCAAAACCCTTCCCTTTACATTCTTGCAAGTTGCATGCTTTATTTTCCGCTGCTCATATACTCTTTGCATGCTTGCTTTCTATGTGTTGTGAATGTTAAACTTGTGCCTAAACTCCACTTAAACTTAAATTTGCTAAAAACTGCAACTTTGGTACTTAGTGTCTAATCACCCCCCTCTAGACACCTCTTCTCAAGGTCCTACAAGTGGTATCAGAGCTTTGGTCTCCATTGCCTTGGTTTAATCACCATTGGAGGAAGATGGATGAGTCTACTTTGGGGAGTCTTAGACATAGAGTGCCTATACTTGATGGAGAGTATTTTCATGAGTGGAAAAATGAGATGCTTGTAATTTTCAAGCAATATCATTTGAACAAGTACATTGCTAGTCCTTGTGCACCTTGTGTTAATCCTATGCATCCTACTCTTGATGAGTCAATTGACATGATTAGGAATGTTAGAACTGTTAATCTTATCACTAGAGGCTTGCCTAGAAACTTGATTATAAAACTGCCTACTCTTGAGTGTGCCTACACTATATGGAAATTTCTTGAGGAACGATTTCCTGATTATTCTTTGAAAAATCTAGATGAAATTCTTCATAAGTCTATTGCCTTGACTAAGATGAATTCCAATGATCCTATGTTTGGTGATCATCTATTTGAACTTACTAATCTTATGCGTGCCAAAGGAAATGTTGGAATTATTAGCGATATTATTTCCGAAGCCACTAGAATTCATAAGCAAGATTATTGTCAAACTCATACTAATGAATCACTCTCACTAGGAATTGATCCACCACATGACGATGTTGAACATGGATACTATGAGGATGATGATGATGACTTTGATCTTGATGATGCAATGAGACATTTTGGTCTTATGGCAAATCTTCGGGGATATATGGAAGGAGGAAAGGAATGGGTCCTTGACAGTGGATGTACCGATCACATGACCGGAGATAAAGACATGTTTTGCGAGCTTGCTGAAAATGATAGTCCTCGAAAGTATGTCACTTTTAGTGACAACTCAAAGGGTAAGGTGGTTGGCCTCGGGTAAGGTGGCCATATCACATGATAGCTCCATTCAGAATGTTATGCTCGTTGAATCTCTTGGCTACAACTTACTTTCAGTATCTAGACTTGCTGATTTTGGTTTCAATGTCCTATTTACTGAAGTAGATTGCCAAGTGTTTCGTCGAGACAATCATAAAATGGTCTTTACCAGCATACGTAGAGGTGATCTATACATTGTTGATTTCACTAAAAAGGCTCAACCTAAAACTTGCTTCATTGCTAAATCCTCAAAAGGTTGGTTATGGCATAGACGACTAGGTCACGTTGGCATGAGAAATATTGACAAGCTTATTAAAGGGAATCATATCCTTGGTGTTAATGATGTCATATTTGATAAGGATAGACTTTGCAGTGCTTGTCAAGCAGGTAAATAGGTTGGAGGTAGGCATCCCGTGAAGAACATCATGACCACAAGGAGGCCACTTGAGCTAGTTCACATGGATCTCTTTGGTCCCAATGCTTATAAAAGCCTCAGTGGAAATTCTTTTGGTCTAGTTATAGTTGATGATTTTTCAAGATTTACGTGGGTGTTCTTTCTCAATGATAAATCGCAGGTCCGAAAGATCTTCAAAAACTTCGCTAGGAAGGCCCAAAATCAGTTTGAAGTGAAGATCAAGAAGGTTCGCAGCGACAACGGAACGGAGTTCAAGAACGCAAATGTGGACACCTTTCTTGACGAAGAAGGGATTTCACACGAGTTCTTGGCTACGTACACACCTCAACAAAATGGAGTTGTTGAGAGGAAGAACCGGACACTCATCAAAATGGCGAGAACGATGCTTGATGAGTACAAGACACCGAAGCACTTTTGGGCAGAAGTGGTTGAGACAGCTTTTCATGCAACAAATTGCTTGTATCTTCACAAGCTACTCGGCAAGACGGCATACGAGCTCCTCACCGGTAACAAACCCCAAGTTGGATACTTTTGAGTATTCGGCTCAAAGTGCTACATTCTTGATAAGCATCGCCGTTCTAAATTTTCTTCTAAGTCTCATGAAGGTTTCCTACTAGGTTATGGCTCAAACTCTCACACATACCATGTCTACAACAATTTCACCCGAAAGGTTGAAGAGACGGTAGATGTGAAGTTTGATGAATCTAACGGCTCGCAAGTAGAGCGATTGCCAATTGATGTAGGAGACAAAGATCCTTCTGAAGCAATCTAAGACTTGTCTATTGGCAAGGTTCGTCCAACGGAGGTGAAGGAGAGTACCTCGTCCGTCCAAGTGGAAGCTTCTACTTCACGACAAGGTGAACCAAGAGTTGATACGGAAGCATCCACAAGTGGGACACACCAAGATGAAGAAAACGAGGAAGTGCATCAAGAATGTCAACAACCTCCTTCTCCACCACGACAAGAGAACGACAACACCAACAATGAAGAAGATTAAGAAGAAGAAGAAGAAGAAGAAGATGAAGAAGATGTTCAACCAAGACCCAAGCAAAAGCTTTCACGAGTTCGAGCAAGAATTGCTAAAGACCATCCTGTCGAGCAAATCTACAATGATATTCAAACCGGGAGAATCACTCGCTCTAAAACTCATTTAGCTAACTTTTGTGAAAACTATTCTTTCATCTCTAGCATTGAACCTATGAAGGTCAAAGAAGCATTGGAAGATCCGGATTGGATAAACGCTATACATGAAGAGCTACACAACTTTGAGAGAAACCAAGTTTGGACATTGGTTGAGAAGCCTGACAACAACCACAACATCATTAGTACCAAATGGGTGTTTCGCAACAAGCAAGATGAAGATGGACAAGTAGTTCGTAACAAAGCACGTCTCGTCGCCCATGGCTACACACAAGTCGAAGGTATGGACTATGGTGAGACTTATGCTCCCATTGCTAGACTTGAGTCTATTCGCATCTTAGTTGCCTATGCTAATCACCATGATATCACATTGTACCAAATGGACATTAAAAGTGCTTTTCTAAATGGTGAAATAGAGGAGGAAGTTTATGTTAAACAACCTCCCGGCTTTGTCAATCCTAAGAAACCAAATCATGTTTACAAACTTCACAAAGCTCTTTATGGTCTTAAACAAGCTCCTAGAGCTTGGTATAAATGCTTAACGAAGTTTCTTCTTGGAAAGGGATTTGAAATTGGGAAAATTGATTCTACTCTTTTTACTAAAAGGGTTAATGGAGAATTATTTGGATGCCAAATTTATGTTGATGATGTCATATTTGGATCAACTAACCCTCATTTTAATGAGAAGTTTGGAAAGCTAATGTCGGAGAAGTTTGAGATATCAATGATGAGTGAACTCAAATTCTTTCTTGGGTTGCAAATCCAGAAAACTAAGGAAGGTACTTTTGTCTCTCAAACGAAGTACACTAAGGACTTATTCAAGAAGTTCAATATGCAAGACTGCAAAGGTATGTCTACACCCATGCCTACTAGTGGACATCTTGATTTGACCAAAGATGGAGAACCAGTTGATCAAAAGGTTTATCGCTCTATGATTGGTTCATTGTTATACCTATGTGCTTCACGTCCCGATATTATGCTAAGTGTGTGCATGTGTGCAAGATATCAAGCTGCTCCTAAAGAATGTCATCTTAAGGCTGCGAAAAGGATAGTGAGATACTTAATTCATACACCAAATTTTGGCATTTGGTATCCTAAGAGGGCCTCTTTCGATCTTGTTGGCTACTCTGACTCAGACTATGCCGGAGATAAGGTTGATAGAAAGTCCACTTCAAGTACTTGTCAATTTCTTGGTAGATCTCTTGTGTCTTGGTCCTCCAAGAAACAAAACTCGGTATCCTTATCTACCGCCGAAGCGGAGTACATTGCCGCTGGATCATGTTGTGCTCAATTACTTTGGATGACCCAAACTCTTAAAGATTATGGGATATATGTGAAACATGTTCCATTGCTTTGTGACAATGAAAGTGCTATCAAAATTGGTCATAATCCCGTGCAACATTCTCGAACTAAGCATATTGAAGTTCGTCATCATTTCATTTGAGATCATGTTGCTAAGGGTGACATTGATCTTAAGCATGTTCGCACCGAAAAGCAATTAGCCGATATATTCACTAAACCTCTTGATGAGAAAGTGTTTTGCAGGTTGAGAGGAGAATTGAACATCATTGATGCTTCAAACTTGGAGTAGAAACTCCATTGGATACATGCAAGACATGAGCTTATGACTAATCCTTGATATTTCTCTTATGATGAAAATCTTATGTCTTGGATATATTTGCATCTTGCATGTTATCTAACCCATGTAGGTACTTGGTTGACTCAAATTCAATGAGATTCCAACCAACTCACATCTTGAGCAATCTCTACATCACCAAGTCTCTATACAAAGGTGGTTGAAGACAAGGAAGCACGAAACCATTCAAACATATCCTTTGACAAATTCTATGTTGAGCTTCATGATTGTCATTTTTGGATACACAAGTGCTCTTCCTTGCAAGAACTAACCCATGTAGGTAGATGGACTCAAATTCCAAGTGGTGCTCCCAACTCTTGATGAGCCACATCAACCTTGAGCAACCCACATAAGTTCAACTACATGATTAACACCACCAACCAAGGTATGTTATTCCATCTTAGAGAAGCTTTACTCCGAGACATGAGCTAAAGCAACTCGACAAGATGAGAATACATCAAGATGCTTAAACGAAAAATGGTAACCCCATTTTGAGCTTAAACGATGTGTATGACCTATGATCAAGTGATCTCACTTGACTCCTAAATCAATATACTCTAACATAGGTGACCTTGTCGCCGACCATCTCTAGATGAAGTTCTCTTGTGTTCGTCTCTGTGTTTTTGCATTTGTCTCATGCATATTTGTTTCCTCTTTCAAAAAAAACTTCATCTAGATTTCTTTCTTTTCTTTTTGTTTGCTCTGCATTTTATGCATCCAATTCATTGCATATCATTTAGTTAATTCCTTGCAAATCTTTGTGAGATCCTATTAGTCTAGTGAGCTAAGGTGACAAGTGTTTTCTCTACGATGAACTCGGTTCCACCGATTAGTTATTTTCGGTCCAACCGAATTCTTTCGGTACAACCGAAGCATACAACTCGGTGCCACTGATTTCACCACAGGAAAAACAGTTTGCCACTTATTCTGTGTTTCGTCTGTCCCAGCTCCACTCAATGAATCTTGTCCTCTACAAGCATCACATTTTTATAAATGCTTTGTGATGTGACTCAAGGATCAAACCCATTCACGACAAATTCCAAAAGCCCTTCTTGGAAATTGATGTCAAAGGGGGAGAGAGAGATCACATCAAAGCTTATCATTTAGAGAGAGATCACATCAGAGAATATCACTTCCACAGGGGGAGAGGGAGATCTCTAGGGTGAGAAAATACTCAAGTAGAAAGTATTTCTCAAGGATCCCAAATGCTTGGTGTTCAAGAGGAGAGATATCACATGTCTTATTGAAGGGAAAAGACATGTTCATATGTGCTTATTTGCATTAGTTTGCACTAGCTCTGTTCATTCATATTCTTCAGCTCTGATTTTCTGTTCCCTGTCTTCTCCCAGTATCCCATGGTAGATTCAGGGGGAGCAAGACATCTAAGGGAAAGAAATAATTAAATTCATTACATATCTTTACTCTTGGGGACATGTCTAATCCAATGTGGTACTTAGTACTCACTCTCTTCATGTCATCCCGGTCTTGGTATTCTTGTGGTTTCTTCTGTTTTCCCTGGTTAGTGGATGTACCTGTGTTATCTAACCTTGATTGTGTAGGTTCATTCCATCCTAAGCCAACTCAAGACTACAAGGTAAGTATATGCATCACAATCATGTGTATGAGGAATTCTTGCTGATGTACATACTGTTTGCAAGAAGGACTCATGAGCATGAAGGTATTTTCTTTAATATTCTTTGCTCTAATGCATATGGCCAAGATACATGTAACACATTGCTTACTCTGTCATGGTTATGCTCTCACATGCTTCTATATTCTATATTTCACATGATTTCATACATGTAGGGGGAGCCTATGCGTGTTACATGTCTTTCCAAAGCATACAGATCATTGCGCGGCATGGCTTGTCGGCCTGTTCATGTAATGAGTTGTTGCTTGCCATAGCATATAGATCACTTATAAATGAAAATTGCCGATTTAACTCAGTTCAGTCCATTTTAACTCAGTTCTTGCAATGTGTTTATTTTATATTAATTCGGCATAGCATATAGAGGTTAATGTCTGGCCTATTCATGTAATGTGTTTATTTTAACTCAGTTCAGTCCATTTTATTTTTTGCAGATAACGGATTGTAAACAATTTTGAGTTGACCATAAGAGAAATAGAGGTTTGGAGTGACAATTGAAGCCGGCACAAACTAAAACTACCACAGGTTGCATGTGAAAATCCACCTTATGCATATATTCATTTATTTTTTAAGTTACTATTAAGAAAAACTCGAATATGAAAAAATCCACCTTCATTTTAATATTCTGCACAATATTGGGTCATAGTTCACTTGTCATTTTATAGTTGTTTGCTTTGTGCTATTTAAATTACATATTGTAGTAAACTGAAAGATGCTCTTGTCTGGTCCTTGAATAAAATTCCACTAGGCCTATGCGCCGTTGGACGGGGGTCATCCTCCTGTTCTAAAAAATGCGCAGTTGGACTAGGTTTCCTTTTGTTCAGTTAGAATCTTGAGGAAACCATGACGGCGACGGAGGCTGCCAGGGCGGAGCCGATGGCTCCGGCCAGCGAAGGGAAGGCAGATGGCGAGTGGGTCAATGTATTTGGGTGAGGAAACCATGATGCTCTTCTTTACTTGTTTTTTGAGGAAGCTGTAGCCTCCCGCATGCGCATGGTAGATTCAGTTGTGCAAGTGGGTAGTATCTTGATTTCCACTAGACATGTTGCCATGGAGCTGAAAACAATTGATGCTTTGCATAGGTTCATGGCCCTGCCATGTGCTTTCTCATGTCTATGTCCATGAGCAACAGCAAAATCAATCATTTAGTAGCATATCGTCTTAGACCTTAGTACTTGCCCTAGCAACTGGATATACCAGACTCTATAGTGCTAGTGCACTTTCATTTTTGTTAAATTTGTACACCCTGCCTGAGAAAACAGTAGCCGTCACTTAGCTTTTTGTTGGGTGCCTTATATAGGATGCACCCTCTATTACCGGACGACATCCACTAGGTTGATGATCCTAAACAGCCTGGGAGAGTGAATGCTTCAATGCTCATCACATACGTGTATGTAGAGTCTGGACTAGTTCATAATCTGTTTTCAACATTTGTACTACTAGATAAGTAGTAATTCTGAACAACTTTGTGGCTTGCAAAAACCAGATTGCAAGTAATTCTGAACATCTTTGTAGCTTGCAAGAACATACTTGAAATCAGTTGACACATGACCCCCGCGACAGAAGGCACTGATTAATGCTAATGATTTAGTAACTACATTTTTTTTCTTTGCCTTGTCCCGCTTAGCAATGTATTGTATTTGTCTTCCAAGACTGAACTTGGTGCCAAACATTGCGGCGCGAAGTAAACACATCATCCTGCCTGATGTGGTACTATATATAGCGAATAACCTAACAAGAAATCTGCTAACACACAAAGTAATTTAGTTCACATATGCATTTCTGTGTTTCTTTTGGACTTTATGTTTTTCTATGCATTTGCCAAATCTATATATTTAGTTTGAATAAGAAGTGAGGAATTAAGCATATATATTCGGCATGATCCCCTTTAAATTGCTAGATGATAAGGAATCTTAACTTAATGGGTCTTGTGAATTGTAATATACTATTTAGTTTAACTGATGCAATTTGCGTACTAACAAGTTTTCACTTTCCCGACGTGGGCGCAGGGGTGATCGACGCTGACTAGCATGGCCCGGTGGGCGTTGTGCTCTTCAACCACTTGGAGGCAGACTTTGCTGTGAAGCATGGTGGCCACGTCGAATAGATGATCGTCCAGGTGATTTTGACACTGGAGGTCTTCAAGGTGGAGGTCCTCGATGCCATGATCTGGGGGAAGGAGGATTCGGGTACATTGGCATCTGAACTCCGAGCATTGGTAGATACATCTAGAGAAGTGATTTGTTTAGGTTGGTGGTGGACCACTAGGGGAGGTACTTCGATGATGGTTGTGTGTCTGATGTTAAATTGAATCCTGAGATGGTTCTGCGACGTTGGTTTGCTTTGCAATGGACGTATTACCATTCATGAATACCACATCTAACTTTTATTTTTTTTAATTTCTAAATTGTTAGTAGTAGCGTGGGGTAAAATTGAACGCTACTAGTAGTTAGGTTAGTAGTTAGGTTAGTAGTAGCGTGGGTGTTAGCTTAGTAGTAGCGCGGGTTTAGCCCATGCTACTAGTAACAGTTAGCTGTAGCGCCTTATTGGTAGCGCGGCTGTCCGCGCTGCTAATAGCCTAAAAACCAGCGCTGCTGCTAGCCTTTTCCCTAGTAGTGAAGGGCTCGCGCCGCTCCGTACTTATAGCTGGAGGAGGCCAACCGCCCGCCTCCACGATCACAGGTAATCATGACCCGTTTTAGCATGCAGGGACTTGTCTTGTCGAATGGTTGCCGAGGCGTCGTGGGGAAGCGGAGACGCCCACGTCCAATCAACCGCCACACGGCGCCCAAGGCCGCAGGCTGTTGGGGCCCGTGGCGCTTTGTACTTGCCCCTTCGCTTCTCTGCTAAGCCAAGTCCGGGCGCACCTTGGGCCCGGGTGCTACTGTCGGCATTCTGGGAACGGGGGTACCCAGACTTGCCTGCCTACGGCCTGCGGCGTGGCTCAAGCAGTGGCCCAGTACGGCCCATCTTCATCAACTCAAGCTCAAGACCCTCGCGAGGGTCCAAGCCTCGCGGGGCGGACAATAGGCAGCTTCCTCAGGAGTAGCCTCGTCAGGCTGGCTCGCGAGGAGGCGGAGAGATCAAGGCAGGGTACCTCGTGAGGTGCCCGTGACGCAAGCCATGACGATCAAGGCTAGGCGGGTGCCGGCCTGCACAGTGTCCTTGTTACCCCTTTGGTGCAAAGGGAGCAAGCACATGCCAAGGCATTAGGCAAAGGCTACCATTTCAGTGCAAGAAGACCAAGACCAGCAGAACGGCAAGATGGAGGTCATCGTGGAGCTCAGGACAGCGTGATCATCAGAGCCTTTAGCAGGCGAGGACCAACTTTAGTCAGGATAAGTGTACTAGATGTTCCCCTTCAAAATGGCCAATTGTTGGCGCCCTTCCCTCTCAATATTTGGGAAGAGGACCAGGGCCTCGCTCTATAAATAGAGCTAGCCACCACAGTAGAAAGGGATCCAGATCCAACCCTTCCCAAGAGGCATCACCTCCGCAAGAACATCCCTCTCGAGGCTGTTCTTCCCTTGTATTGTTCATCATCAGCCCCAGAGGCAATCCACCACGCCACACACTGGAGTAGGGTATTACACCACAATGGTGGCCTGAACCAGTATAAATCTCGTGTCTTTTGTGTTGTTCATCTTCGCTTTCTTAGATCCTAGCGAGGCGACGAGACGTGAGTAGGCAGGGGAGCGATCTCCGAGTGCACCCCAGAGTTCGAACCTCAAGGGTCTGCCGGAACCCGTAATCCGACAACCTATATGCGGTATTTACCTGCCGTTCCAAGTAAATTTGCATGTGCCAAACTCTAAACCTTCAAATGAAATTCTGTTTTGTATGCTCGAATCACTCATGTAGCAACTAGGGCTATTTATATCTTCCATGCTAGGTGGGTTATTCTCACGAGTGGATTCCGCTCATCATTCATGAGAAAATGGCCGGTAATCGGGATGCCCAGTCCCATCCTTAAATAAAATCAAAATAATTGCAAACAAAACTCCCCTAGGATTGTTGTTAGTTGGACGGTAGCCATTGTTTTGGACCAGCTGTGGAATGTTCTTGTTGGTGGTGGAGGAGTATAAACTTTACCATTCTGCTTGGGAACCGCCCATAATGTATGTAGCATGGAAGATACCATGATCTCTTGGTTGTTATGTTGATAATGAAAGTATACCACTCAAAATATTATTTATCTCTGTTCCAAAACTCGAGCTCTGGCACCTCTGCAAATCCCTGCTTCCTTCTGCGAACGGCCTATCTATTTACTTTATGTTGAGCCATCATCCTCTTATAAAAAGCACCAGTTAGAGAGCACGACTGTCATTTGTATGCTTTCCTATTAATTGATATTGAGTATGACTGTGACTGGATCTCTTTTGCCATTAATTACAATGTCTAGTTAGTCCTTATCTTCAGGGGTGCTCTGCATTTATGTTTTGCAGTCTCAGAAAGGGCTAGCGAGATACCATCTTGTTGTATCATATCATGATAATTTTGAGAAAGTGTTGTCATCCGAGATTTATTATTACTACTCACTAGTTGATTATGCCATTGATATGAGTAAACGCGAGACCTAAATGTTATTGTGAATATGGTTAGTTCATAATCTTTGTTGAAAACTTGAATGTTGGATTTACATATTTGCAACAACAAGATCAAACAGAGTTTGTAGAAGTTTTTCTTTATCACCTTCAATTTTTCAACCGAATTGCTTGAGGACAAGCAATGGGATAAGCTTGGGGGAGTTGATATGTCTCCATCGTATCTACTTTTCCAAACTCTTTTGCCCTTGTTTTGGACTCTCATTTGCATGATTTGAATGGAACTAACCCGACTGACACTGTTTTTAGTAGATATACCATGGTGTTATTTTTGTGCAAAAATAAAACTTCTCCAAATGACCTGAAACTTCACGAAGATAACTTTTGGAATAAATAAAAAATATTGGCGAAAGAATCAACCGAAGGGGACCCACACCCTATCCACATGGGTGGGGGCGCGCCCTACCCCCTGGGCGTGCCCCCTTTCTTGTAGTCCCTCTGGACCTCCACCAACGTCAACTCCAACTCCATATATTCACGTTCGGGGAGAAAAAAATAGAGAGAAAGATTCATTGCGTTTTACGATATAGAGCCGCTGCCAAGCCCTGTTCTTCCTTGGGAGGGCAGATTGGGAGTCCGTTCGGGGCTCCGGAGAGGGGAATTCGTCGCCATCGTCATTGTCAACCATCCTCGATCACCAATTTCATGATGCTCACCGCCGTGCGTGAGTAATACCGTCGTAGGCTTGCTGGACGGTGATGGGTTGGATGAGATTTACCACGTAATCGAGTTAGCTTTGTTAGTGTTTGATCCCTGGTATCCGTTATGTTCTAAGATCGATGTTGCTATGACTTTGCTATGCTTAATGCTTGTCACTAGGGCACGAGTGCCATGATTTCAAATCTGAACCTATTATGCTTCCATGAATATATGTGTGTTCTTGATCCTATCTGCAAGTTATAGACACCTACTACATGTTATGATCCGACAACCCTGGAATGACAATAGTCGGGACACTTCTCGGTGATGACCATAGTTTGAGGAGTTCATGTATTCATTAAGTGAATGTGCTAATACTTTGGTCCGCTACTCTATTAAAAGGAGGCCTTAATATCCCTTAGTTTCCATTAGGACCCCGCTGCCATGGGAGGGTAGGACAAAAGATGTCATGCAAGTTCTTTTCCATAAGCATTTATGGCTATATTCGGAATACATGCCTACGTTATATTGATGAATTGGAGCTAGTTCTGTGTCACCATATGTTATAACTGTTGCATGATGAATGTTGTGACGCCCCCGATTCAATCACACACTAATCATACACGCAAATGTGTACGATCAAGATCAGGGACTCACGGGAAGATATCACAACACAACTCTAGACACAAATAAAATAATACAAGCTTTATATTACAAGCCAGGGGCCTCGAGGGCTCGAATACAAGCTCGATACACAAGAGTTAGCGGAAGCAACAATATCTTAGTACAAACATAAGTTAAACAAGGATGCCTTAAGAAGGCTAGCACAAAAGCAACAACGATCGAAGAGGCAAGGCCTCCTGCGTGGGACATCCTAACTACTCCTGGTTGTTGGCGGTCTCCATGTAGTAGTATCCGCGGGCAGTGGCATCTGGCACCAAGGATCCACCATCTGGTTGCATCAACCGGAAAGAAGAAAGAAGGGGGAAAAGGGGTAGCAAAGCAACCGTTAGTACTCATACAAAGTACTCGCAAGCATCAGATCTATACTAAGTATGCATTGGTATCAAATGGAAGGGTTGTATCTGTGGATTGAACTGCAGAATGCCAGAATAGAGGGGGAAGGCCTAGCCTAACAAAGACTAGCATCTTCAAGCAGCTCCGAGCATCTTGCAGCATGTAGAAGAGTAAAGAATACCAGTTTATAATTATCAAACATGTTGTAGTATCAATGCCCAGAGATCCTTCCTCGACTCCCTACGAGAAAGCAATCCCGTGGCCACATATCCATCACATATCTCAAGTATCCATTTCTTGTTATATAAGATCAGGATATAAGTTTGAACATCCATTACCATGGACACAATATTCGAATATATATCTTCCCTGTAGGAGTGCACCACGTTACCCAAGACGCTCGATCACTCTGGCCGAACACACCTTTCTGGGGCCAATGCCCGGCCTCGGAAGATCAACACATCGCAGCCCTACCTAGGCTCAGCAGAGAGGTCCCTGCCGGTCTACATCCTAAGCACTCCGGGGTTTTGGGCCCATCACCGCAGCACTCCAGGTCATTGCGAGCAGGGTGAATACCAGCACCGCCTCAGATGGCTAGCATGATCCGACCATGCCGCGCTGCTGAACTCGACGTCTGACAAAGCTTCGGCTGATACTGCAACATCGAGGCCCATATCTATTCTCGCGTGGTGGTTAGTGCGTAAAGGCCATAGGCCAACTCAGAACAGATACCCAAACCTGTTAGTGCATTGGGGGCTCACGAAAACGAGCAGAGACTCATGATAAGGTGACCTCGTCGCCCCATCTCATGGACTTACAGCAAGGGCCCAGACTGCCCGGCCGTGCCATGTGGAAAACTCGCGGGTGCTCTACGGGCCCACCTGAGTTTCACATCAACTCGCGGGTACCCCTCAGGGCCGACCCGACTTCATCAATGGTCTCGAGTAAAGTTAAGGTAACCGTGTGTCCAGACATCAAGGGGAAAACCTGAGGAATCACCCCCGGTGGATTCTACTCGATGTAATCATCAAGGTGAACGTAAGAGGGACCACCCTCGAGGTTCACACTTGAGGTGTTGAACGACAGAGCCATATCAGGAATGGTGAAAGTGGAAATCACCCTCGATGACCACGACCGAATAGCTACACTATAGAATTATCATCAGGAGTGCGTTATGAGGGATCACCCTCGGCACTCGATAGTAGCTCTGCAGAGTCGAGCAACAAAAGGGGCATGATGTGATGTGAGGTGTCTGGCTCTGGTCTTCGATCACGCTGATCGAGTCGTCGATGATGAAGCAGGGGCAACAAGGACAAGGTGGGAGGTCACTGATGGGTCACTAACCAACCTATACTAAGCAGTTTAGGATAAGCAGGTAAGGTATAACAACAGGTTACAAAAAGCAGGCTATGCATCAGAATAGGAGCAATCAATAGCGGAAGCAATATCTAATGCATGCATGAGAGTATAGAATGGGCGATATCGGGATGATCAAAGGGGGGGGGGGGGTTGCCTGGTTGCTCAGACAAGAAGGAGGGTCATCATCGACGTAGTCGATCACAGTGGCATCATCAGCGGTCTCAGGTTTTACCAGAGAGAAGAGGGGGAAGAAACAGTAAATACACACAAACATAAGCATAACATGACAACAAGTGGTACTAGAGGTGTTCTAACGCGACGCGAGGCGATATTGGCGAAGGGGGAAACATCCGGGAAAGTTTTCCCGGTTCTGGACGTCTGTCAGACAGATGAACCGGGGGGAAAAGTTCAACGTTTGCTATGCTAGGGACGTGTGGCGGACAAACGGACTGTGTATTCGGATTCGTCTCGTCGTTCTGAGCAACGTTCATGCAGAAAACTTTTTCATCTGAGCTATGGTTTATTTGCTATTATTTTTCAAAGTTTTAAACATTTTCTGGAATTATTATTATTAACGGAAATTCATTACGACATCATCATGATGTCAGGGTGAGGTAAGTATTCAACTGACCCGCTGACTGGTCAAACTGACCAGTGGGTCCCACTTGTCA
This sequence comes from Triticum aestivum, assembly GCF_018294505.1. Lineage (NCBI taxonomy): Eukaryota > Viridiplantae > Streptophyta > Magnoliopsida > Poales > Poaceae > Triticum > Triticum aestivum. Next base: position 502,372,138 of record NC_057813.1, read on the forward strand.
TAGATAGAGGGGCAGACAGAGGTTTATTTTAATTAAACAGAGTTAATTAACAGTTGGGCCCCACATGTCAGTGACCCATTAAACTAACTAATTAAGTTCATTTACAAAATCATTTTAATTAGTTTAATTACACGGTGGGGCCCGCATGTCAGTGCCACTAGGCTGCCCAATCAGTGATTGACTGAGTCAACCTAGTCATCTGGGGCCTGTAGGGCCCGCGGTCAGTGGCCATGAGGTGGGGCCTGGAGGGCCACTTCGGCGGGCGGCGCCGGAGATGCACCGGCGACCATTTCCACAGCGAAGCATCACCGGACTTCGCCGAAAAAATGTTACGGGGCACGGGGAGAGGTGCGGCTAGGCGCTTTCGATCGGGCATCCGACGCCACATCGATCTACGGTGGTCCCGTGTACTAACTCGGCCAGAGTGGAGCGCTGCACCGATGGCGGCGGGCGGCGCATTTGGCTGGAGTTCGAGATCGGCGCTACCGAGCACGTGCGAGCGAAGTAAAAGGCTAGGCGAAGTCTATGGCACTCTAGGAGCTTGTCGGAGTTACTGGCCAAGTGGAAGAGCCCTAAGACGGCAATGGCGAACGGCGGAGCTCGGCTTGCGGGCGAGCTAGCTACGGCGAAAAGCACGGCGGGAGGAGAGGAATGGAGGAAGGGAGGAGCTCACCGGGGAGGCACACTGTGGCCTGGCGAAAGGTTTAGGAGCAGCAGAGGTGGTCGGCGTCGTCGTGGTTCGTCGGCGACCCAAGGAGGAAGAAGCTTCGATCCGGCGCTGTAGCGTGAGGAGCTCCAACGGGTGGCACCAGTTGATGCAGAGGAAGACGACGAAGCGGACGGACGCGGTCCTAGGCGGTGGCAGGCATGGTGGTTGTGCTAGGACGAGATGGCAGGCGACGCGGGCGCACGACGAGGTGGATCTAGACGCGAGGGAGTGACGAGGGAGAGAGGGGGCGTGGGAAAATATCTGCGCAGGGGGAGTGGAGCCGACGAGGCCGAGAGGGGGGAGGGCGCCTGCATTATCCCCTCGCCAACACCGACGAGGTGGTTTGGCGGGGCGTCTCTCCTGTTGCGACCATGCCAGGGGAACAGGGGGAGTAGGCGACCGGTGGGGGCTAGGTGGGCCAGCTGGCTGAGCTGGGCCGAGGCCCAGGGGCTTTTCTTATTTATTGAACCTTTTGAACCTCTTGTCTTTCTATTTTTCTTTTAGTTTCTTTTTATTTATTGAATTTAGTTTTGTAAAATATAATTTTAAGCATCTAAATTAGTAGTAATAATTAGGCCAGTGCCACAAAAAGTTTAACACTAAAAACAAAATAGATTTGTATTTGTTTTATTATTAAAGGCATTTAATAATTGTTTTTAGCCCCTATTTTAATTAGTTAAGGGCATTAAACCACATTCCAAAGATGTTGGTTCACAGCCATAATTAGTTATGCAATATTTGCTACACTCTGAACATTTTAGTTTGCATGTTTGAGAATTTTGAATTTTGACTTCAGTTTGAATTTGGAATTTGAACTCTGTTTGAATGCAAAGGGGGATTAGTAATAGTAAGAGTGATGACATGGCACCATCAACAGGGGATTACTATAGCTTACTTATCCGGGCGTCACAATTCTCCTCCTCTACATGAAATCTCGTCCCGAGATTTAAGAGATGGAGTAGGGTGGAAAGACTCGGGAAGGATGGAGCTCAACACAAGATAGGTTCCTAGGGGCTATATCAGTGAATGTGGCATAGAGGCACATCTCGAGTTGAAATTCAAGAAAATCATCGAGAGTAAGGTAAGGATGTGCAATAAGAAGTTTCAAGCGGGTAGGCAACTGTTCAGTGCCTGAAACAGAGGGTGAAAGGGGTTCAGGGCAATGGAAATTTGTATTGTGTCTGATACTGGAATAGATCACTAGGTGGGTGGCTCGTGATCTACATATGGAGCCAAGCGGGAGGAACAATTTTGGAAAACAGGGATGTACATGAGAGTCAGGTTTTGATCCTGTGAAACTGTGGGTTATGGGCCCACCAGATGGGTTAAAAGTAGAAAAGGATGCTAACATTTAGTACGGTCATGATAGCAAGGCAGGTCAGAGGATAGCATGTCGGTTATGTTGGCAACAACGTTGGTACCAAGGGAGAGGGACAAAGAGAACCATTTTCCTGCTCGTTAAGACGAGGCGGGCCAATAGGCAAAGATCTAGTCCATCGGTGGCTACCGGAATGTCATCAACAATTGTAACAAGTTCTTACTGACCGAGTACACCGAAATGTTTACACAAGCAGGGAATTATCACTGCTCAGATATGTTAGGTTATAGGAAAGGTTAAACAAAACAATGAAAAGGAAATTGTAGGCTCGAATCAGTTATCGGTGTTCTCGGGTGTCTAACAACTTAGAACCCGTAGAAAATTGGAATCGGTGAGAAATAATAGTTGATGAAGAACTCATAAGAGGTTATGTAGTTCCATGATAATCTTGAGATACCAGAGGGTAATACTCAAGGGTATAGCAGAACAGGGGTTGGACGGGTGAAATGATCTACAGAAGACAAGTACTTCAACTTGTCCGAGAAAGGGGATCAAAGAAGAGCAATTTGGTCGGAACCACGGTTGCAAAGGACCAAACATAGATACGAGATGAACTTATCACAAGGGGATTACTATAACAAGAAGCTTCCATGATAGGATCTACATCGTGTTCATGGGCATGAACACAAAGTTCAAGGTCGACTCCCACTTCTTCAATGCATAACCTTTCATTCACTTCTCATTTTCAATGAAGACGTATTGTTTGAGATTTTATCTGGCATAACACCAATAGAGTATGAGTCGTAGGGTTCACACAGATTTAGGGAAGACATAGATTCAACCCATAGGGACATATTAGGAACATATACCACCAACTTCACGAGTAAATAACTCAATCTTGGAAGTAGAGTATGGTTGACGAGAGTGGGATATACAATTTACCAAAGGCATTGTGTATCTGAGGAAAGGCTCACAAGGTTACTGAATGTGAAGGATGCTGTCGGATAAAACCCAACAAAGGACCTAGAGGTCCACAATGGATCTGATGTGAGTATCGGTACTCAACTAGAAGAGGAAAGAATTCAAGGAGGTCAGGTTATAGAAACAACTGACTGATTCGAAGCTCAAATGCAAAGGAATTACGATTTCCAAAATCAAGGGATCAGAAGAAAACGCTCTGATCAAGGATGGATAAGTTGAATAGAGTTAGGGCACAAATGATGGCAATCTGATTGGCCGAGAACCAGCTCATGTTCGGGAAGACGTCTGAGCCGGAAAGATAATCTATAAGGATCAACTGATGATTGCGACTATTCACAAACATATCAAATTGAAAGACTCAAAATGATAATGAGAAAGGACGTCAATGGATACAGCTAGGCATATGGAATTAACCAGAGTGTAGGCATTTAAGAACTTCTAGAGCAATAGGAGACAGAGGTCCTCGAAAGCTCGCATTGTTTTACAAGGTATCTTATGAAGCATAAGAATAACTGGGGATGAGTGGATACTCGATAAGAGCGAGTAATTATCCGTAGGGGTATTCATGCGGCAAGGAACTATAGGGCAGTAAGCATAAAGAATTCTCGGAACATCGAAGAGTATTTCAGGACATCTTGTAATAACGAGAGCAACTGGGGATGAAGGTATGAACGACAACATATGTAGTAATGCATAAGGATTTATCGATGGTAGGGATCGCAACGGCGAAGGGTACAAGGGACTCGGTAAAACATCAAAGAGTATCTTCAGAATCTTCGAGTGCACCAAGCAATCATCTGGAGTGAGGGGCTCTTCGGGAGAAAGTATTTACGAGAACCTAGAGTTATAGTTTGCAAAACCATTTAACCCGAATAGAAGAGAGATCAGATTCCCAGAGTATAGATGAGGGATGAAAAGATCCTAATACCACCCAATTAGCGATGTGGGCCCATAAGCCACACAACCATGTTAGTAAATCAGTTTTTCAAAGACTAGACTCAACTTTGGCCAAGGAGTTGGAAAGGGGGATCCTACAGGCAGTCGGCTCTGATACCTACTTGTGACGCCCCCAATTCAATCATACACTAATCATACACGCAAATGTGTACGATCAAGATCAGGGACTCACGGGAAGATATCACAACACAACTCTAGACACAAATAAAATAATACAAGCTTTATATTACAAGCCAGGGGCCTCGAGGGCTCAAATACAAGCTTGATACACAAGAGTCAGCGGAAGCAACAATATCTTAGTATAGACATAAGTTAAACAAGGATGCCTTAAGAAGGCTAGCACAAAAGCAACAACGATCGAAGAGGCAAGGCCTCCTGCCTGGGACCTCCTAACTACTCCTGGTCGTCGGCGGTCTCCACGTAGTAGTATCCGCAGGCGGTGGCATCTGGCTCCAAGGATCCACCATCTGGTTGCATCAACCAGAAAGAAGAAAGAAGGGGGAAAAGGGGCACCAAAGCAACCGTGAGTACTCATCCAAAGTACTCGCAAGCATCAGATCTATACTAAGTATGCATTGGTATCAAATGGAAGGGTTGTATCTGTGGACTAAACTGCAAAATGCCAGAATAGAGGGGGGAGGCCTAGCCTAACGAAGACTAGCACCTTCAAGCAGCTCCGAGCATCTTGCAGCATGTAGAAGAGTAAAGAATAGCAGTTTATAATTATCAAACATGTTGTAGTATCAACGCCCAGAGATCCTTCCTCGACTCCCTACAAGAAAGCAATCCCGGGGGCACATATCCATCACATATCTCAAGTATCCATTTCTAGTTATGTAAGATCAGGATATAAGTCTGAACGTCCATTACCGTGGACACGGTATTCGAATATATATCTTCCCTACAAGGGTGCACCACGTTACCCAACACGCTCGATCACTCTGGCCGGACACACCTTTCTGGGTCAATGCCCGGCCTCGGAAGATCAACACGTCGACCTAGCCTCAATAGAGAGGTCCCCGCTGATCTACATCCTAAGCACTCTGGGGTCTTGGGCCCATCGCCCGCAGCACTCCAGATCGTTGCGAGCAGGGTGAATACCAGCACCGCCTCGGATGGCCAGCGCGATCTGACCGTGCCGCACTGCTGAACTGGACGTCTGACAAAGCTTCAGCTGATACTGTGATGCCGAGGCCCATACCTATTCTCGCGTGGTGGTTAGTGCGTAAAGGCCAGAGGCCAACTCAGAGAAAATACCCAAACATGTTAGTGCATTGGGGGATTGCAGAAACGAGCAGAGACTCACGATAAGGTGACCCCGTCGCCCCGTCTCATGGAGTTATGGCAAGGGCCCAGACTGCCCGACCGTGCCATGTGGAAAACTCGCAGGTGCTCTACGGGCCCGCCTAAGTTTCACATCAACTCGCGGGTACCCCTCAGGGCCGACCCGACTTCATCAATGGTATCAAGTACAGTTAAGGTAACCATGTGTCGAGACATCAAGGGGAAAACCCGAGGAATCACCCCCAGTGGATTCCACTCAATGTAATCATCAATTTGAATGTAAGAGGGACCACCCTCGAGGTTCACACTTGTGGTGTTGAACGACAGAGCCGTATCGGGAATGGTGAAAGAGGAAATCGCCCTTGATGACCACGACCGAATAGCTACACTACAGAATTATCATCAGGAGTGTGTTATGAGGGACCACCCTCGGCACTCGATAGTAGCTCTACAGAATCGAGCAACAAAAGGGGCGTGATGTGATGTGAGGTGTCGGGCTTTGGTCTTCGATCATGCTGATTGAGTCGTCAATGATGAAGCAGGGGCAACAAGGACAAGGTGGGGGGTCACTGATGGGTCACTAACCAACCTATACTAAGCATTTTAGGATGATCAGGTAAGGTACAACAGCAGGTTACAAAAGCGGGCTATGCATCAGAATAGGAGCAATCAATAGCAGTAGCAAGATCTAATGCAAGCATGAGAGTATAGAATGGGAGATATCAGGATGATCAAAGGGGGGGCTTGCATGGTTACTCAGATAAGAAGGAGGGTCGTCATCGGCGTAGTCGATCACAGTGGCATCAGCAGCGGTCTCAGGGTCTACCGGAGAGAAAAGGGGGAAGAAACAGTAAATACACACAAACATATGCATAACATGACAACAAGCGGTACTAGAGGTGTTCTAACGCAGCGCTAGGCGATACTGGGGAAGGGGGAACATCCGGGAAAGTTTTCCCGGTTTCGGATGTCTGTCAGACAAATGAACCGGAGGGGAAAAGTTCAACGTTTGCTATGCTAGGGACGCGTGGAGGACGAACGGACTGCGTATTCGGATTCGTCTCGGCATTCTGAGCAACGTTCATGTAGAAAACTTTTTCATCTGAGCTCCGGTTTATTTCCTATTATTTTTCAAAGTTTTAAACATTTTCTGGAAATATTATTATTAACAAAAATTCATTATGACATCACCATGATGTCAGGGTGAGGTAAGCAGTCAACTGACCCACTGACTGGTCAAACTGACCAGTGGGTCCCACTTGTCATTGATAGAGGGGCAGACATAGGTTTACTTTAATTAAACAGAGTTAATTAATAGTTGGGCCCCACATGTCAGTGACCCATTAAACTAACTAATTAAGTTCATTTACAAAATCATTTTAATTAGTTTAATTACGCGGTGGGGCCCGCATGTCAGTGCCACTGGGCTGCCCAGTCAGTAGTTGACTAAGTCAACCCAGTCATTTGGGGCCCGTGGGGCCCGCGGTCAGTGGCTGTGAGGTGGGGCCCGGAGGGCCACGTCAGCAGGCGGCGCCGGAGACGCGCCGACGACCATTTTCGCGGTGGAGCATCGCCGGACTTCACCGGAAAAATGTTACGGGCCACGGGGAGAGGTGCGGCTAGGTGCTTTCGATCGGGCGTCCGACGCCGCATCGATCTACGACGGTCCCGTGGGCTAACTCGGCCGGAGTAGAGCACTACATCAACGGCGGCGGGCGGCGCATTCGACCGGAGTTTGAGATCGGCGCTACTGAGCGAGTGCGAGCGAAGTCAAAGGCTAGGCGAGGTCTATGGCGCTCCAGGAGCTCGTCGGAGCTACTAGCTCGAGCGGAGGAGCTCACAGGCGAGCCCTACGACGGCAATGGCGGACGGCGGAGCTCGGCTTGCGGGCGAGCTAGCTACGGCGAAAAGCACGGCGGGAGGAGAGGAATGGAGGAAGGGAGGAGCTCACCGGGGAGGCACACTGTGGCCTGGCGAAAGGTTTAGGAGCAGCAGAGGTGGTCGGCGTCGTCGTGGTTCGTCGGCGACCCAAGGAGGAAGAAGCTTCGATCCGGCGCTGTAGCGTGAGGAGCTCCAACGTGTGGCACCAGTTGATGCAGAGGAAGACGACGAAGCAGACGGACGCGGTCCTAGGCGGTGGCAGGCATGGTGGTTGTGCTAGGACGAGATGGCAGGCGACGCGGGCGCACGACGAGGTGGATCTAGACGCGAGGGAGTGACGAGGGAGAGAGGGGGCGTGGGAAAATATCTGCGCAGGGGGAGTGGAGCCGACGAGGCCGAGAGGGGGGAGGGCGCCTGCCTTATCCCCTCGCCGACACCGACGAGGTGGTTTGGCGGGGCATCTCTCCTGTTGCATCCATGCCAGGGGAACAGGGGGAGTAGGCGACCGGTGGGGGCTAGGTGGGCCAGCTGGCTGAGCTGGGCCGAGGCCCAGGGGCTTTTCTTATTTATTGAACCTTTTGGACCTCTTGTCTTTCTATTTTTCTTTTAGTTTCTTTTTATTTATTGAATTTAGTTTTGTAAAATATATTTTTTAGCATCTAAATTAGTAGTAATAATTAGGCCAGTGCCACAAAAAGTTTAACACTACAACAAAATAGATTTGTATTTTTTTTATTATTAAAGGCGTTTAATAATTGTTTTTAGCCCCTGGTTTAATTAGTTAAGGGCATTAAACCACTTTACAAAGCTGTTGGTTCACAGCCATAATTAGTGATGCAATATTTGCCACACTCTGAACATTTTAGTTTGCATGTTTGAGAATTTTGAATTTTGACTTCAATTTGAATTTGGAATTTGAACTGTGTTTGAATGAAATGGGGGATTAGTAACAGTCAGAGTGATGACATGGCACCATTAACAGGGGATTACTGTAGCTTACTTATCCGGGTGTCAAAAATGCCATCTGACATCATTATCCATCATTGATCCATTGCCTACGAGCTCGTTTCATATTGATCTTTGCTACGTTACTTTTCCTTTGCCACTATTACGATTGCTACAAAACTGCTACTGTTATTTTTGCCATTATTACCGTTTCTTCCATACTACTTTGCTACTAAATACTTTGCTGCGGGTGTGGTTGAATTGACAACTTAGCTGTTAATACTTGAGAATATTCTTTGGCTCCCCTTGTGTCGAATCAATAAATTTGGGTTGAATACTCTACCCTCGAAAACTATTGCGATCCCCTATACTCGTGGGTTATCACTGCTGAAACTCTACCCTGGGCACATGCCCTACTTTGCCCAAAGTGCACATGGGGAGCATATTTGGGTGCATTACCCCTTGCATCCCAACTGTGGCCATGCCCCTCCGCGGCGGCATCCACTCAGGTGTTGGATCAGGATGAATATCATTCCTGAACCTAGCTGTGTGTCTGTGCTAATTGATTTCATCAATAGAGAGCACCCACATATCACACCTAGAACAGTAAAAGCTTGCGGAAAGGGCAAGTGCAAATCGGTGGTCTGACGGTTAGGAAGGGGGCACTTGTAATAAGGCTCCCCTTGCACCGGTCTAATGAAATTATAGTTGGTCATCACCCTACGGTTAAGTACCATAGGTCCTGGAACGTGCTCAACATCCTCCAAATTGAGACCAAAGTGCTTGCTAAGCTCAGCCACTATGCCTCTCACAACAATACTCCCCTTCGGCTGCTTGTGCTGCCTACCAAGGTGGATCATAAGAAAAGCTCCCAAATTTGATTTGGGGGTTATGTTGGGGTAGAGTGCTGCATGGAGCACACACATATCATAGCTTGATACACGCCCAAGGTTCTCTCTCCGAAGAAAGTGTTCCCGATGAAAGTCATTGTCACAACCCTAGTTTAGTAATGCACTTGGGTTAGATTTGCATGTTGCATCATGTTTAAATTTTGTTTAAAGTTGTAATGGGGATTGATCAAACCCTAGCACCAGAAAGAATTCAATATGTTCAAATAAAATCTTTTTCAAAGAACCCAAAATGCCCTTTTAAAATGTTCATGATTTCTAATAAGGTGAAAACCTCTGCCAAAATGATGAGCATATTTCTTGGCCATTTGTGGATTTTTGAATTAACTCATATTGTATTTGAGTTGGGGCTTTTAAATGCTATATATATTTTTAACAGCTCCAATAATTCTGAAAATTTTGCTAGGGTTCTGGAATTATTCACTTAGCATCCAAAAATATTTTTAGAATTTAATAAAATGGTTTAGTACTTTTACTAAATCAAAACAGAGAAAAGAATATAGAAAAACAGAAAAGGAAAGAAAAGGCAGAAGACTTACCTGGCGCTTGCCTACAGCAGAGCCGGCCCAGCTCCTGTTCTGGACCAACCCACCATCGCAGCCCCCCTATCGTCTTCCTCCCTGGACAGAAGGACAGGGGTGCGTGGTCGCCACGCGCGGGCACGCGCCCTGGCCAGCTCCTCCCTGCCTGCTAGCCCCGGCCTCCCCTGAGGACACCACGCGACCCCCCAGAGTCATTCAGCTCTCCCTCTCTCAGTCTCAAGCGTTCCCCCTCCCCTGGACCTCTCTCTCTCACCCACCCGAACGGGTTTGTTGCCGCCGTGTGCCATAGTCGAGCCCACCATGCTCGCCTCGCATCGCTGCTGTGTCCTAGTGCTCCGCCCCGTTGCCTGCTCCGTCTTTGTCAAGCCATGCAACCTGGGATGCCCTGCTTCGACATTGCTGCCATCGTTTTCAATCGCGGGCATCTGAGATTGCCGTCATCACTCTGTCGCCTCTCGAGCCTCCCCCGAGCCGCTAGACTGCTCTTCGACCTTGCTGTGAGCCCCGGCGTGTTTCCCTTCACCTCTCCCTCTCTGGTACGCCCCCAAGCTAGCTGCGCCACCATGGCCGTAGCTCGCCGTCCGCCATGGCCACTGGACCTGCTGCTGCCGAGCCTCCCTCGAGCCCTGCTGCTAACTGTCGTGCTCCTGGGGCACCCTAGTTGCCGCATCGCTGCTTACCTTGCTCGACCGCGTGCGCTAGCCACCCCAGCCGCAACCACCGAACTATGGTCGCTGCCTTGCTCGCTGCCGCTGATGCCACAGCCCACCCAAGCACCTGCCACTGCCACTGTTTGTAGCGCCGCAATAGCAGCTCCCCAACGCACCCACCCGTGGAAGCTCTAGCCGTCGGAAACGGCCGGACGGGCATCACCGCCGTGCTCCGGTTATCGCTGGAGTTAATCCAGTGATGTGGACGGATTAGATTAGTCTAATCCGGGGTTAAGGAACTAGGCTTTCTCTTCTTTATATGAGGACCACGTGTTACTAATCCGTAGACTTATAAGATTGGTGGATTCAAGTCTCAGCTCAGTTTCTACTACCTCCATGTGATAACAGTTGCTCTCGGAACCTTGATATTGTGATGTTGAGTGGTTATGCCACTATTTTGCAGGATGTGTCAAATCTTTTTGAGCATTTACAACTGTTATGCTGTTCGATTCATCCCAGGTTTCTAAACAATCTGATGCATTTGCAAAATCCTTTCCCTCTATTTTTGATGTCCTTTTGGGCCAGGTTAACCACACTAATTGTTGAGTTGAGGTACTCCATTGCCTCGACATATATGTTGGAGCTATTATTATGACCCTAGGTGCCTTAGAGAATCACCTATTAATCTAACCATGTTTTGTGTCCCTAGTGTGATCATTCTTGCCATTATTCTCGAAAGCATCACGTGATGCCACTTAGTAGTAGGTATTCTACTCCTGGGTTATTGAACCTGAGATTCACCCTACTCATTCATGTTGATAGTGTTTGCTAGTTCCTTTAGGTTATTAGTAACCTTTGCGATAGTCCTTGAGGTCCATGGTATTTCCTTCTTCCAAATACCATGAACTGCTTATGGCAGAAGTTTCTTGTTGAACCGAGAGATCATAACAAAAGTGCTCTTGATGATCTCCCCATTATGGTCGTGACTCTTCGTGTCCTACCTTTCTGCATGGATTATCTGGAAGAAATATGTTGAACTCGTTCGACATGCTAATCTATGCATCCACAACTCAGAAAATCATATGTTCCTTTGAGTCGTTCCTCTATAGTTGTATTACGATCCTTGTCTATCAGTTGATAGTCAAGTTTATGTCATGCCTTTGTGTCCTTCGATGCGTATTTTTCTCATGGTCCGTCAAGCCATTCTATTCCAGAATGTCTAGGAGAAACAAACTCCAGTAGCTCGTCCATTTCCAGGATTGGGTCAAAGCAGTTGTAATCTGCAAATCAAAATGCCAATCCAGCTTTTTATTCTGTTCTACCCTAAATTATCACCCACTTTATGTGAGGAATATCATGAGAATTGCACCAACTTTAGGGATTCTTGTTGTAGTGATACTTCTCGCCATCATTATTCATTCCTCGGTTCCATGTTGTTGCAACCGGAAGGCCGACAAGTGAACTATGATGTGTGAAATCAATACTCCTAGCAACCGTGTTGCGTGGTAGTCAAAGGAAAATAATTTCATTCTCAGCATGTTGGTTATTGAATCATCATTCTAAGATAGATTGTGATACCTAGTCCATTTATGTTGGTGCACCCTTCGGTCAATGAGTTAGGATTGCGTCAACCCCTTGCCTATTTGATCACATCGTCTTGCCTCAAAAGCAAGATTGTTCTCGAGCTTAGTAGCATATTGGTGGGTCGTGATTTCCCGAATATCTTCTCGGAAGTATTACCAGGTTGTCCCCTGGCTGTTATGTTGAGTTCGTGATTAAGTTGGTTTCCTCTGAACCATTCTTTCCCCAAGAATCTGTGTCGGATACCCCCTGAGCTAGTTGGTTAAGCTAAACAACAACTTGGAGAGTTGGAAGACAGAAGCTTTTTCCGACTTGGTTCATTCCCGAGGATATCTTTGTGTGTGTGTTGAACAAACACGATATCTTCATCGATTGGTCCTCGAGATCAATTGTTGGATCTATTGTCTTGTCAAAACCTTGATTTGAGTGTGGGCTATCATCAAATCAAATCAGAACCAACGATGTTCGTAATGTTGTCTTACTCGTGGTTGTTTCCTTCAGCATACACCATTATATTCTTTGGTCTGACCAATGCTACCACTTTGTTCACATAATTTTGGAATTCCATTTATATGGAAACATGGATGAATTGTTATTGAGCCCATCAACAACATTCCTATCTTCTCCTTGATTTTGTTGGACAATAAGCTAGTGTTGGAAATTTCTGTGAGCATTATCTTCATGTCTCGTTCATGAAGTATATGTTTGGTGTAGGAAGTAACTTTCTCCAAGTTCATGTGCATCAGGTGCAAGTTGCCGCCATGAATTTGGGGAAAGGTTTGTTTTGTTTCCTCTGGAATCATCCCAAGTCAGTTATGTATGTGTGAATGTATTCTATGGTTTGGTAGATTAATTACCTCCATTCCATATGTATTCCATAGCACACCAAGCCACTGATTTGTTCAAGGATAAGAAGTTCATCGATAAGTGCACAAGGACTTCAATATCCTCGATGATGATTCCCCACTAGAACTCGGTAGTGTTTTATTGTAAGACTACTATGTGGTTATGCTTGTCTTCGACAGTGTGTCCACATGTATGTAGCAGAACCAACTCATGTTTTGGAGCTTGATATCGTAGTTCATTTCCCAAGAATCTTGCACATCATCTCGTCGGTTTGTGTTGCAAACTTTCCTTTCCAGACATGTTGTTTGAATTATCATGTTACCAACCAGATTTGAATCTCAGGCAGGTATGATGGTTGGAACTTTTCCAAGATCTATGATGTAGGTCCCAACAAGGTTGATGTTCTGGCCGACACACCTAGCCGGAAGATCTATCATTGTAGTATCTTGATTGAGCTATTTGACCATCTTCTCCATGATGATTTCGTGCGACTTATCCTAGAAGTTGTTCCTTATGGGTCATTTTGCTCTCAGTTTCTTTGATTAGACCATAACCTTTCAGACAGTGGAATCGCTCTCTACTGTTGAGTTTTCTCCAAGTTGCTAGAATCATTTCCAGCATTATATTTTGTTCCCAGCTTGCACCCGCCATTGTGCCTTTTCACTATGGCCTGCCCTCTCAGTAGTTGTTATTTAGGATCATCTTCAAAGTGGGCTTACCATGAGTCCCATCCATTTCCGATGATAAGCAAAAATCATCCATTGCATTGTCTTCAACAAGGTAGCCCACATCATCCATTCTAGTCCGAGTATAGAATGTTTCAATGATCTTTGTATCAAAAGTAATTCTTTTTGCCACTTAAGAGAATAATTCTTTGAGTCACCTTCTCCAAGGTGCCCCCTTTGATATGAAGGGAAATCAACCCCTTGCTACGTTGACACCCCTTCACCACCTTCTGAAGTGTTGAATTTTTGCCTACCCAATTGAACCCTTATCATTTACTTCTTTCCATTGCATCTGATGTGTGGTTTATGCGTCAACTCCAGAGATGTTCCCTTGTCTCACTCCGTGAGTTGATCCTGAGTTACTCGCTCTTCGAGGAGATCGATTCCTATAGAGTTTCTTTCTGTCAATATCTTGTTGGATGAAGATCTCGAAAGCAAGGACATCAAGATCAATTTGAAGCAATGAATCAACATCTTCGAGAAGGGAAGTTGGATCAGGAAGATTGTGAAGTTTTGTATCCCCTCTGTCTTCTTACCTCACGTCATTAATCTCGGGACGAGATTCTTGTTTAGTGGGGGTGAGTTGTCACAACCCTAGTTCAGTAATGCACTTGGGTTAGTTTGCATTTGCATCATGTTTAAATTTTGTTTAAAGTTGAAATGGGGATTGATCAAACCCTAGCACTAGAAAGAATTCAATAGCTTCAAATAAAATCTTGTTGAAAGAACCCAAAATGCCCTTTGAAAATGTTCATGATTTCTTATAAGGTGAAAAACCTATGCCAAAAATGATGAGCATATTTCTTGGCCATTTGTGGATTTTTGAATTAACTCATATTGTATTTGAATTGGGGATTTTAAATGCTATATATATTTTCAACAACTCCAATAATTCTAAAACTTTTGCTGGGGCTCTGGAATTATTCAATTAGCATCCAAAAATATTTTCAGAATTACTAAAATGGTTTAGTACTTTCACTAAATCAAAATAGACAAAAGAATATAGAAAAACAGAAATGGAAAGAAAAGGAAGAAGACTTACCTCGCGCTAGCCTATAGCAGAGCCAGCCCAGCTCCTGTTCTGGCCCAACCCACCACCACAGCCCCCCTGTCATCTTCCTCCCTGGACAGAAGGACAGGGGCGCGTGGTCGCCACGCGCGGGCACGCGCCCTGGCCAGCTCCTCCCTGCCTGCTAGCCCCGGCCTCCCCTAAGGACGCCAAGCGACACCCCAGAGCCGTTAGGCTCTCCCTCTCTCGCTCTCGAGCGTTCTCCCCTCCCTGGACCTCTCTCTCTCGCCCACCCGAACAGGTTCGTCACCGCCGCTCGCCATAGCCGTGCCTGTCGGATTTCGGGTTCCGGCAGACCCTCTAGATTAGAACACTGAGGTGCGCGCGGAGATTTCTCCCTCTGCCCACCTGCACCTCACCGCCTCGCTAGGATCTAAGCTACGAAAGGAACAACACAAGAGACACAATGTTTATACTGGTTTAGGTCACCATTGTGGTGTAATACCCTACTCCAGTGTGTGGTGTGGTGGATTGCCTCTTGGGATGATGATGAACAATACAAGGAAGAACAACCTCGCGAGGGTCTGCTCTTGAGCTGGTGCGATGAACAATACAACGAACAGGCATCAAATAACAAGCATGATGGGTCGAACACATGGCCCGAAAATAAACGCAAGAGGGGTACATGCTGCTGGGTCTGACCCGAGTGACTTGGGGATGATGCAGCTTGAAGGGCGCCCCCAACAAAGTAAGCTAGGAACATAAAGTAAGAAGGGGATACATGCCGCAGGGACGGACCCACGCGGCCTGGGAATAATGCAGCCCTGGGGGCGCTCCCAGCTGGAAACAAAACTTGAAGGATGTCACCTGATAGCGTTGAAGATGAAGGGGTGTTGAAGTAGCGGACGTTGCGGGCTGCGGAAGCCGATCTTCACGAGCCCCCAGGCCCAGGAGCCTCGGGAGGTTCCGGAGGCGCTGGTGGCTCCTCGTAGACCATCTCCATCTCCGCCGGGACTGCGGAACGCCTGGCCTCCTGAGCCTCCAGGATGCTCCTCATGAGGCGCTGGCGCATAGTAGCCGCGTTCGGCAAGCCGTAGGGCATGCGAACGTAGCTGTGGGGTGGGCCTTCGCAGCGCCCCACGCGTGAGGGCCATAAGTGCTCCCAAGAGGCGGCTCGGTTGAGCCCTGGGATGTCGATGCAGACGCGCAGCCCACCATCCTCACCTGGATGGGGGGCTGCGGCGGGTAAGTGGCGGCTGCCACTCATGACTCTTGACTCCTGCAACTCCTGCGTGATCTGACTGACGAACTCCTGAGGGTTTGGCCCTCCTTAGCTTGCTCCTTCCTGAGGGAAACGTGCTTTGAAACACGCCTCCAAGTGGTGCCCAAGCGCCTCCCTCGTGACCTTAGAAGGGTCGGTGGCCCTCCAGGAGTGAGCCCTCAAGCCCTGCTTGAGGAGGGCGTCGGGCGCGCCTTCCTATGCGACAGAAGGAGGTGCCCCTTGAGCAGGCGCAGACCCAGAGGGGCCTGCCTCCTGAGGGGTTGGGCCTAGAGATGTCTTCTTCTTCTTGGGAGCGGTCTTAGGGAGCCTCCCGCTCCCGCGATCTGGGTCTTCAAGTGATGCGGCCTGAAAATCTCGCTCCAGGTAGGACACTATGTCTCTTTCTTCACAAGCCACCGTGATGACCCCACCGCTTCTTGGCATCTTGAGGACGTTGTAGCCGTGATGAGTCACGGCCATGAACTTGGCGAGAGCCGGGTACCCTAGGATGGCGTTGTATGGCAGGCGAATGTGGGCGACGTCGAAGTCGATGAGCTCGGTGCGGTAGTTGTTGCACGCCCCGAAGGTGACAGGGAGGCCGACCTGCCCAATCGGAACCGTGGAGCCATCGGTGACTCCGGAGAAAGGCTTGGTTGGCTGAAGCTGATCGTAAGGCACTTGGAGATTGTTGAATGTCTCTATGGACAGGACGTTGAGCCCTGCCCCGCCATCGATGAGGGTCCTGGTGACTTGCACATTACTGATGACTGGGGAGCAAAGCATCGGGAGGACTCCGGCTGTGGCCGCGCACTTGAGCTGATCCGCTGAGCTGAACGTGATGGTGCACGCCGACCACTTGAGGGGGCGCGTGGCTTTGAGCTTGGGGAGGACTGCATTCACCTCACAGGAGAACTGCTTGAAGATGCGTTGAGAGGCTGGGGCTTGAGCTCCGCCCAGGATGCAGGCGATCGCGCGCGGCTCCTGGAAGCCCCCAGCCCCCTCGTCCTGATGATGGTCCTCGTTTCTCCTTCGCTGCGGCGGCAGTGGAGGGAGGCCTACATTTACTTGCGGGCGATCCTCGCGAGGCTGATCCTGCCAGCGATCCTCGCGAGGTCGCTCGCGCCACCCTTGGCGAGGGCCGCAGTCTTCCCAGCGTCCTGCGTTCCTTCCTCCTCCACGGCCATAGCCTCGATCAGAGTGCACGGGGCATCGGCCGATCCTCCCTTCTCGCACGGCTCGGAGCTCTTGACATTCGTTGGTGTTGTGGGTGTGGAGGTCGTGGTACACACAGTACCGACTGCCTTTGAAAGACTCGGGCTGATCTCTGCCCCGCTTGGTGTCTGGTTCTGCCGCGAGCACGGCAGCCCCCTTGCGCTTCACGTCCTTGGCCTTGGATTTCTTCTCTTCTAGGTCTGTGGCTGGCAGCTCGAGGAGGGAAAGGCGCCCTTCCTCAGCCCTGGCGCACTTGGTCGCCAAGTTGAACAGCTCCAAGGAAGTGCACAGATCTTCATGCATCGCCAGCTCCTCCTTCATCTTGATGTCACGCACACCGTTGGAGAAGGCTGAGATGATGGCCTCCTCGGTCACCTTGGGAATCTTGAGGCGTGCGTTGTTGAAGCGCTGTATGTACTTCTGCAGGGTCTCCCTGGTTACTGCTTGACGCGGCGCATGTTGCTCACGGCAGGTGGCCAGTCGCGAGTACCTTGGAAGTTGGCGATGAAACGGGTGCGCATCTCGTCCCAGGAGGAGATCGTGCCAGGAGCCAGGTTCAGGAGCCAGGTGCGGGGCCCGTCCTTGAGTGCCATGGGAAACCAGTTCGCCATGACCTTCTCGTCCCCGTTGGCGGCTTCGATGCCCAGCTCATAGAGCTGGAGGAACTCCGCAGGGTCGGCCGTGCCGTCGTAGCGAGGAGGCAGGTCTGGCTTGAATTTGCAGGGCCATGCGACACTACGCAGCTCGGTGGTGAAGGCGAGGCAGCCTGCTGTGGCCACGGGTGGCCTTTGGTGACGAAGAACTTGGTCTTGTGGGTCCCCATGCGCTGCAGCTGGGAGTAGCGCAGGGTCTTGGCGTGCTGGAACAGGAGCGCGGTCGTGACGGGCCGGAGCAGGGAGCACTCGGGCAGCTTCTTGGGGGCGAGGGACCTCTTGGCAACTCCGCTCTTGCTGCGCTGGCGCCGGATGGAGCGGGTTCTGCCCAAGGGCCACGCGCCTTGGGGCCAGGGCACCTTCTTGAGGGGGAGGCGGCTGAGGCGCCCCCGAAGCTTCATTGCCCGCGCAGGGCGGGGCACCGTGCAACGAGAAGGACGGCACGGGGGAGCCACCTGCGGCACGGACGAGCTCGGCGACGCAGTCAAGCCACTCTTCGTAGACGTCATCGACCGGGCGGTAGCGTAGGAGCTCGTTTGCCGCAATGAGCGCAGCTCGAGCCTCCATGGCCGCGCGGCGTGCGCGGGACGAAGAACCAGCCGGGGCGAGCGAGGGAGTAGCAGTGCGGCCGTCACGCCTCATGGACGAATGCTGGGACGATGCTTGCTGCTCGTTCCCCGCCGGGCCGGTGGCAGCATTGACGGAAGGCGATGGGGAACAGCGGGGGCGGCAGCCGACGGGGGCCGTCTGGGCGACACAGGAAGCAAGAGCGGCTCGGCGCTCGGTGCGGGCCCGACCAGCGTCTGACATGGATGCGATGGTCGATGAAGAACAGGGCGGTGGAGGACGAATTCCGGCGCACCCCTACCTGGCACGCCAAATGTCGGATTTCAGGTTCCGGCAGACCCTTTATATTCGAACACTGGGGTGCGCGTGGAGATTTTGCCCTCTGCCCACCTGCACCTCACCGTCTCGCTAGGATCTAAGCCACAAAAGGAACAACACAAGAGACACAGGGTTTATACTGGTTCAGGCCACCATTGTGGTGTAATACCCTACTCCAGTGTGTGGTGTGGTGGATTGCCTCTTGGCCTGATGATGAACAATACAAGGAAGAACAGCCTCGCGAGGGTCTGCTCTTGAGCTGGTGCGATGAACTTCTTGGGTGAGTTCAGTCGCTCCTCTCTCTCTCTCTCTGGTTGATCTCCAGCTGATGATCCTCTGCCCCTACCTTCTGGGTGGCTAGTCCTATTTATAGGCAAAGGCCCTGGGCCTCTTCCCAAATAATGAGCGGGAAGGGCGCCAACAATTGGCCATTTTTAAGGGGAACATCTAGGTCACTTATCCTGACTAAAGTTGGTCCTCGTCTGTCAAAGGCTCTGACGATGATGCCTTCCTGGGCTCCACGATGACTTCCTTCCTGCCGTTGCGACGGTCTTGGTCTTGTTGCACCGAAATGGATGCCTTTGCTTGATGCTCTCGCCTGCGCTTGCTCCCTTTGCACCAAAGAGGAAAGGAGGACACTGCGCGAGTTGGCGCCCGCCTGGCGTCCTTGGTCATCATGGCTTGCGTCATGGGCACCTCGTGAGGTACCCCGCCTTGATCTCTCCGCCTCCTCATGAGCCAGACTGACGAGGCCGTGCCTGAGGAAGCTTCCTTTCGTCCACCCCTCGAGGCTTGGCCCCTCGCGAGGGTCTTGAGCTCGTGCTGATGAAGATGGGCAGTGTTGGGCTGCCCCTTGAGCCACGCCGCAGGCCGCACGCAGGCAAGTCTGGGGACCCCCGTTCCCAGAACGCCGATAGTTCCCACCATGCTCCCCTCGCCTCGTTGTTGTGTCCTAGTGCTCCGCCCCTTTGCCTGCTTCGCCTTCATCAAGCCACGCAACCGGGGATGCCCTGCTTTGACCTTGTTGCCGTCGTTTTCAATCGCGGGCGTCCGAGATCGCCATCGTCGCTCCGTCGCCTCCAGAGCCTCTCCCGAGCCGCTGGACTGCTCTTTGACCTCGCTGTCAGGCCCTGCGTGTTTCCCCTCACCTCTTACTCTCCGGTACGTCCCCTAGCTAGCTGTGCCGCCATGGTCGTAGCTTGCCATCTGCCATGGCCACTGGACCTGCTGCTGCCAAGCCTCCCTCGAGCCCTGCTTCTAACCGCCGTGCTCCTGGGGCACCCTATTTGCCACATCACTGCTTACCTTGCTCGCCCATGTGCACTAGCCACCCCAGCCGCAACCATCGAACTCTGGTCGCCGCCTCGCTCGCTGCCGCCGATGCCACAGCCCACCCGAGCACTTGCCACTGCCACCGTTCAAAGCGCCGCAACAGCAGCTCGCACCCAGCCACGCATGCTCTAGCCGCCGGAAACGGCCGGATGGGCAACACCGTCGTGCTCCGGTTATCGCCGGAGTTAATCCGGCGATGTGGACGGATTAGATTAGTCTAATTACTATAATTAGTCTAACTAAAGCCACTAACAGGGGGCCCTACCCCTGGTCAAACCCCAGTCAGTATTGGGTTTCACCGGGATTAGTACTCGTCTCACTGACGTGTGGACCCCACACGTGTTTGACCTAGAGCGGGCAGTTGACCTCCTAAGGTCATCATGACATCATGCTGATGCAGTAAATGTTTTCTGGAATTTAAATAAATCAGAAATGATTTATTTATTCCAAAAAATATTTAAAACTTCAAAAATTCATAGAAATTAATCTGTAACTCCAAATGAAATAATTTATATATTAAAAATGATCAGAAAAATCCAATCTACCTATCTGTACCATTTTCTTGCATGTTGGAACAACTTAAAGTTGCTGAATTGGACAAAACAAATAAATGACATTTGAATTTCATATATGGAGTTTGAATTTGAATCTTGTGGTCGAACCAACTTCATTTAAATTACTACTAGTTACATTAGCTCAAATCACAGCATATTGCCATGTCACATTCATGTATCATATTTTAGCATTGCATTGATTGTGTTCCCTCTTGTTTGTCAATGGTTGTTCCCCGTCGGCAGATGTATGTTTCGACGATGACACTGATGAAGAGCTATATCATCTTCAGAAGTGCTAGGCAAGCAAAACCCTCTTTTTCATTCCGATACAATCCCACTCTCTCGCTCCTGCTCTTTGTTACTGCATTAGGACAACAATGATTCAACTATTACATGTTGCGGTAGTTGAACCCCTTTCCTCTGCATGACCTGTCTTTGCCAAAGTAAATAGCTGAAACCCACTAGTATGAGTAGGAGTTGTTTGAGCCATGATGTGCCTACTCATTCATGTTTGCTTCTTATGCTTGCTATGCTTAGAGTTGCATCAGGGCTGATTCATCTGGGATGGATTGGAATGGTGTGAACATGTCCTACTGTTGGGAGCTAAGTGTGTGAAGATGATTTGGTAAAGGTTGCGGTGAGAGGCCATGTAGGAGTACATGGTGGGTTGTATCATTGAAACCATCCTTAGGAACTGAGTTCTGTGTTTGCAATCCAAGAAAAGCTACTACCACGCATTGGGCCCGAAACCAATGGACCCTCTCGACTTATTAACCGCCCTTATCCACTGTCCAGGATTTGGAAGTAGTTTCTGGTGTTTGTACTATGCTGGAGGCCATGCGCAGCGCTGACCCTAGGGGTGGGTTGTGATACGGTAGGCACATGGCCTGGTGTACCGACTCGCCCGTTTGGTGACTCGGGAACCCTGAACACATCGTTCGGGGTCGTAGTGGAAACCTCGGCCAGACTCCCTACATATGGAACCTAAATAGGCGATAAACCTGGACTAGGGACTTGTGTGTTAGTCAGGTCATGGCCGACACCATCGTTGGGCTTCCGCTTGAAGGTTGTCGAGTACATGTCGTGTAAACGGAGATCAGTGGTGAGAGCGTGTGTGAAGAAGTACACCCCTGCAGGGTTAACACGATCTATTCAAATTGTCGTGTCGCGGTAAAGGACTACTGGGTTGCTTGTGCAGTTCATAGACAAGTGAAAGTGGATACTCTAAAATGTGCAAGATAAGCATGATTGTTATGGATGGCGTTCTCGTAGGAAGACGGGAGCGGATCCATAGTGCTGTATTGATATGGTGAATATGTGGACTCGTGTGCGCTACCTCAAAAGAGTTATCAGTAGTTGTAGTATAGGATATCCACTAAGTCAAAGTTGGCTTGCTATAGTCAAACTCCACCACCCTTTGTTGATACTGATGCATATGTAGATAATTCTGATGTAAGTCTTGCTGGTTTCATTTGTACTCACGTTTGCTTAATTTATGTTTTGCCGAGTGACTTCAATCTCACTAGTAGTTCTACGTGGACTTTGATGTTTAGCTTGTTACCTCAGCTACGATCTTGTGCCCTCGGGAGGGTCTTGTAGATAGTCAAGCTTCTCATCCTTTTGCATTTGTAGT
This sequence comes from Triticum aestivum, assembly GCF_018294505.1. Taxonomy (NCBI): domain Eukaryota; kingdom Viridiplantae; phylum Streptophyta; class Magnoliopsida; order Poales; family Poaceae; genus Triticum; species Triticum aestivum. The sequence goes on from NC_057813.1 coordinate 502,394,004, forward strand.
TATCTGTACTCAGACATGTTAAGTTTTTGTTGCGTATATGCTCTGTATGTTGGGTCATGTGACCCATGTTTGTAATTCTTACTATGTTTGACTCCTCGGAGTCTAATGAATAAATACTTTGAGTTGTAGAGTTTTGTTGTGATGCCATGTTGTATTTGCACATATCGAGCATATTGTGTGTATGATTTGAAATGCTTGGTATGTGTGGGATCCAACAACCTAGTTGTTTATTCTTGGTAGCCTCTCTTATGGGGAAATGTCTCCTAGTGCTTCCACTGAGCCATGGTAGCTTGCTACTGCTCCGGAACACTTAGGCTGGCCGACATGTGTCCTTCTTCGTTCCTGTGTCTGTCCCTTCGGGGAAATGTCACGCATTGTTCCTTTAAGTCCTTGTAGCTTGCTACGACTTGGGTTCATACGTTGATGATCAACACATTCGTTGTTGGGTCTTGTATGACTATCCCTGTTAGTTAGCGCCACCTTGGGTTTACGACTAGTCATGTCGGCCCGGATTCTCTGTCATATGGATGCTAGCGACACTATCATATACATGAGCCAAAAGGCGCAAATAGTCCCGCGCCAGGTAAGGTGGAACCCATGGGAATACCGTGCGTGAGGCCACAAAGTGATATGATGTGTTACATGCTAGATCGGTGTGATTTAGAATCGGGGTCCTGTCAGTCATAAAATAACAAAGGCTGGGATTTTGTATGCTCGATACCTTCCCATCAGGGCGATCGTGCTCATCCTTGATGGAGATGAGGTCCCATCTCCCCAATGCCTCGATGCTGGGAATGCCCTGCTATCAAGAAACCCACATTCTGAAACCCAAAGGCGTTGCATCACTGCTCGAGTGTCATCGTACTCGGCACCCCTTTGACTATGAAGGAGCAGCTCGCCGGCACCCTCGAATCTTTGAGAGTGTGCCCAAAGGTGGAGACGAACTTGATGGTGAGGCCACGATAGGTGAGGTAATGGAAGTTGCTGAAAAATCCCATCCCGACATTGTCCGCCGGCATGAAAAGTCGTTGGGGAGTCCTTGAGACTCCAAGAACACATCGCACTTCCACCTCGTTAGGGTCATCCTCCGACTGTTCCCTAGTGAATAATCCTTGTTCATAGCAGCACAGAGGTCTTCCCCCTTGTCCTGGGCATGCTTGGATCACGAGCCCAAGGTCCTCTTCCCCACCACGATCATCGACCTCATCATTTCCTGTGGAACATCATCATTCATGCTTGAGCCGGAAACCATTCAAGGCAGGAATCCATATGGGCGGTCACACGAGCGCCAGCGCTCGTGTGAAAGACCGTCTTTTGTTCTATTCCTCATGCACGTCCTGGTCAAGGCTTCATATGGGCACTCGTGCGAGCTCTAGCCGTCACACGGAACACCGTCTTCTGCACTGGATGTCTTTGGTGATTTTCGATGAGGGCTCCATACGACCATTCATATAAGCGCAAGCGGTCATATGGTACACTGTCAATCGCTTTGACCTCCTTCGGCGTGTCCTCCTTTATTGCATGCGATTGCTCGAACGACCGCGGTTGTTCGCATAATACGCTATCTTACCTCCTATTTTATTTTTTCTTTAACATCCCCCTTCTACCTTCTTTCTTTGATTTTTTTGTCCTACGACACAAAGTCAAAAATAAATGTTACAAAACTTTTTCATTATTTATGAGGGAAAAATAACAAAGAAAAATTTACAAAATAATGGGTTGCCTCCCATTAAGCACTATTTTTTAGGTTGCTAAGCTCAACCTCATACCAAGGTATCATTTTAGGTCTGTGGTGGCGTGAGATCCTTGTTACTTACCCAAAAGCAAAAGAAAATCCAATAACACCGTCAATGCAATATGATGGCTTGAGAATAATATCTGGTTTGAGGAGAAAGACATTGCAAAACAACCATATTCCTATACCCAAGAGCAAAAGAAAATCCAATAACACCGGAAAAAAAGACGGGAGTCCAATCTCACGAAAGAAAAACCGAGGAGCAAAAATCAGGGTGTTACATGTAGTTGGAAGCTTGATGGAGTCTCTGCATGTAGTGGCGGCAACTATATGGAGATCCTAGCCAAAAGCTCAATGGATCTCCTGAAGGCACAAAAGTTTGTGGATAGCAAGAACGATAGCCATATGGTTGGAGGAGACAATTCATGGAAAGACAAGATGTGTAGTGTTCGTGTGTTTTTTGTGGTACATTGTTGGATATCGGGTTCCGGCAAAACCCTTAAGGTTCGGACACTAGGGTGCACGTGAAGATTTCCTTCTACCGATTCACGCCCTCAGCCTCACCGCGATCCCTAAGCTAGACTGATGAACTCACAGCACAAGAGACACAAGATTTATACTGGTTCGAGCCACCATTGTGGTGTAATACCCTAATCCAGTGTGGTGTGGTGGATTGCCTCTTGGGCTAATGATGAACAATATAGGCGAAGAACAGCCTCGCGAGGAGAGGTGTTCTTGTGGTGGTGTGGTGTGTGGATGAACTTCACTCTCTGGCTCAGATGCCTGCCTACGGTGGTGGCTAGCCCTATTTATAGAGGCCCTGGTCCTCTTCCCAAATATCGAGAGGGAAGGGATCCAACAACGACCATTTTGAAAGGGGACACCTAGTACAAGCTATCCTGACTAAAGGTGGTCTTCGCCTGCCAAAGGTGCTGGTGATGACGCTGTCTTGGGCTCCATGGTGACCTCCGTCTTGCCGTCCTGCTGGTCTTGGTCTTGTTGCACCAATATGGAAACCTTTGCCTAATGCCTCGGTACTCCGCGCCTGCGCTTTCCCCCGTTGCACCAAAGAGAAAACGAGGACACTGCACGGGCTGGCGCCCGCCTAGTCTTAATCGTCATGGCTTGCGTCACGGGAACCTCACGAGGTACCCCTTGCCTTGATCTCTCCACCTCCTCGCAAGCCTGCCTAGTGAGGCCACTCCTGAGGAGGCCTTGTGTTATCCGCCCCGCGAGGCTTGGCCCCTCGTGAGGGTCTTGAGTGTCTGGTTGATGAAGATGGGCCATACTGGGCCACCGATTGAGCCACGCAGCAGGCCGCAGGCAGGCAAGTCTGGGGACCCCCATTCCCAGAACGCTGACAGTAGCCCCCGGGCCCAAGGCACGCTCGGACTTGGCTTAGCAGCGAAGCCAAAGGGCAAGTGCGGAGCGTCGCGGGCCCCAATAGCCTGCGGCCTTGGTTGACGCATGGCGACTGATTGTGCGTGGGCATCTCTGCTTTCCCATGTAGCCTCGGTAACTGCCCGACTGACAAAAGGCTGGTGTGGGCAAGGTTTGCGTTCATTGCTCTCCTTCGTCTTACTCCAGATCCCCTTCCTTGCTTCCTTGCTTCCAAAATCTCCAGATCCGCTCCACTCCTTCCCCTTCAGCGAGCGATGGCGCCCCGCAAGGGCAAGGTTGATGCGCTGTCGGCTTGGTATTCGCCGGCCCTGGATGCCCCCAATATGTCGAAGAAGAATCTCGCCGCCACGCGCCTGATGACGGTGGTGGAGGGTCGCGAGAGGGGGGAGACCAAACTCCGGGCTGGCTCCGCCGAGCCAGAGGCTAAGGGGAGCACCTTCTACCCCTTCTTCATGAACGCCATCGTCGCGGGCCTGGTTCCTCCCTTCTCCGACTTCTTCTACGCCATCCTCCGCCATTACAAGTTGCAGGCCCTTCACCTCCATCCCAACTCTGTTCTCCTCTTGTCGATTTTCGCCTACTACTGCGAGGCGCATGTTGGGGTGATGCCGTATGTGGCTCTGCTACGCCACTTCTTCTCTCTCCGAATCAATGGCGAGCAAAGATTGGCATGCGCCAACTTCGTCACGTATGGCAAGGCCAACGCGATCTCGAAGGCCGGGAAGAGGGCCGAGAACTTCCGGAGCAAGTGGGTCATGGCGAATGCCAAGTGCGTCCATCCCTGGTTGGCGTTGCCAATGGAAGCGCCGCGGGCCCCAACAGCCTGCGGCCTTGGGCGACGCGTGGCGGTTGATTGGACATGGGCGCCCCCGCTTCCCCACGACGCCTCGGCAACTGCGTGACTTGCCAAGAAGGTGGCCCTGGGCTAGGCTTATCTTCTTTGCCTTCGCCAGTTATTCTCCAGATCCCCTTTTTTGCTCTCCTCCGTCTTTCTTCCGAAATCCTCCAGATCTGCTTCAATCATGCACCCTCGGCAAGCCATGGCGCCTCGTCAGACTCCGGCCGGGGCCTGGTACTCGCCCGCTCTGGATCCGCCGAACGTGTCGAAGAAGAAACTCGCCCTCACGCGCCAGATGATGGCGGCGCAAGGCAACAAGGGGGCTGCAGTTCTCAAGGTCGGCTCCGCCCTGCCTAAGGACAGAGGGAGCACCTTTTACCCGCTCTTCGTGAGCGCCATCACCGCCGGTCTGGTGCCTCCCTTTTCAAAGTTTTTCCTTTCTGTTCTTCGCTAGTACAACTTGCAAGCTCTGCACCTCCATCCCAACTCTGTTCTTCTTCTCGCGATTTTCGCCTATTATTGCGAGGCTCATGTTGGGGTAAAGCCCTCGGTGGCCTTGCTGCACCATTACTTTTACCTCCGGGTTTCTCGCGGCTCCATCACTGCATGTGCGAGCTTCGTTGCGTATTCCAGCTCCAACGCCATCTCGAAGCCTGGGAAGAGGATCAAAGGCTTCCGGAGCAAGTGGGTCATGGTGGATGTGGGGCGCATCCACCCTTGGCTGGTGCTGCCTACGGGGCAGCCTGAGGCTGTCGACGCTTGGTCCCGCGCGGAGCTCGTTGGTCCCTGCGAGAAGCCGGTGTTGAAGAGGATGGACGCGGACATGTGGCCGGGCAACATGGCGACGACGAAGTTGACCGGGGCGACGCTCCTGAGGGAGTTCCTGGAGCACCGGGTGGCTCCGCTTCGGGAGTATTCGCTCCCACTATGGAGGCTCGGGGAGGCCGATATCGCCCTCCGCCCGAGCTCCACAGCCATGGCCGACGAAGATCTGGCCGCGGTCCTCCATTCCTTAGTTGGGGGAGACATGGCGAGACTGGAGGGTGCTCCTGTACCCTTCTTCCTCTGGGATGACTGGGAGCAGTTGGTGAATTCCATGCCCGTTTTCAACGGGGAGGGGCCTGTGCCTGCGGAGGTTCCCGAGGATCTGGCGGCCCTGGCGATGGTGAATGTATCTTCTGTCCACTCCGGTTGGAAGGAGGAAGATGAGGGGGAGGAAGTGGAGTCCGACTCCAAGGCGACCGACGGGGAGTCGGGTAAGTCCCTCCCCTAGCGCAGGTCCCGCGCCCTCCGCCTGATGCCGGACGACGACGAGGACGGCGTCGAGCTAGGCAGGGAGAGCTCTCCCCTGGTCCCAAAGAAGGACAGGACGGGGCTGGTTCTCTGCGGATCTGCTCCGGCTCCCAGGCAGCCTGAAGCCAGCTTCAATTCCTCTGACGTGCCTCTTGCTTTTGATCTCCTAAGGCTAACCCCAGCAGCCGGCTCTCGGGCTTCAAGTTTGGCCGGAGGCTGCTCGAGTCCACGACCGACGACCAGTAAGTGCTTGATTTCATTTTACTTTCTACTCCTGTTGCTGAGGCTTGACGTCCATATTCCTTGGCTAGGCCGGTGCCTGTGGCGAAAAGGCTGAAGGGGGCCCCTGAGGCTTCGCCCGGGGCAACGCTTCCACCTGCGGGAGAAGGAGGTGGCGAGGCCTGAGCCTTCCCTGCCCAGTCATCCTCACGAGGCCAGGTGGGGCGTGCCGATGTGAGCTCAGCCCCCATGGCCCAGGCGACTCCCGAGGCGTCTGTGCCTGATGGCACCGCTGCAGCCACCGGGGCCCAGATGGTCCCGACGCATGGAGCTGTGATCACGCTACCGTCTTCTCCTCCTACTCCGCCAACCGCCATTTCTCCGACTCCCTCTACTGTCTTGGATCGTGCTGCTGCTGAGCTGGACCGACTGCGAGAAGATCTTCAGGGCGCCGACCCCCGTCTGGTGGTCGGGCGCCTGGAGTAGGCCTCTCTGACGCCTTAGTCCGAGCGGCGCTGGTACAGGCCGCGATGCCCTGTGATGAGGAGAAGCAGGCCATCCTCCAAGCCAAGGCCACTTGCGACAATGGCTTGGGCGAGGTTGCAGATGTCCGGGGCCGCTGCAAGGCGCTGGAGGGCAAGCTGCAAGGCCTGCGCGACCAGCTCGCCAAGGAGGTCCGTGACCGCCAGGAGAAAGAGAAGGAGATGAAGATTCGGGAGGTTGCTGTTAAGGACCGGGACGGCGAGCTTGATGAATGTCGCGGTCGACCGGATACGCTAGAGCAGGCGTTGGAGGCGAAGAGGGTCCAGTTGTACGGCAAGGCGAGGGTCCTAGCTGAGGACCGTGTGGCCTTCGCACGTCTGGAGGAGAGGCCTCGCGCCTCGCTGAAGACACTTTACGACGGCGGCCTGGAAAAGCCGCTAGCTGGCGCGGAGGATATCCCCGCCAAGTTGCTTCCCTTCCTGGTCCGCGCACTTGAAGATGTCGCCATCGGCCTTGGCCCCACGGCTGAGGCCGAGGCGCGTGTCCTTTCTTCTGCAGCGCTAATGCGTGTCTTCACCCACGTCTATCTTCGCCACCCCAACATCGATCTTGAAAGTCTGCTGGAGCCTGCGAGTGGCGAGCTTGCCGCTGTTGCTACTAAGGCGGTGAAGGGTCGAGCGTAAGCCCTGCTAGCGAAGTTCCGCGCCTTCAGCACCAAGCTAGGGCGAGATGCTGCCAACCCTGGGGCTCCATGAAGTGAAGCCACCCAGCGCAACTCCACCACCAGCGATGGAACCGCCGGAAAGTGACCCCTCGCGGCTCCTGTCCTATTTTAGTTTCTGCAACATGCATCATGCCTCGTGGAGGCGCTTAAACTTGTGTTTGGCGTTGTGAAAACAACCTATGGACTGTAATATTTGCTTTTGAATTCCTTGAGATTTGCGTTTTTCCTTCCTACTTGCTTGTGTTCTACGTCGGCAGAGCCCGGCCCCGCGCATACCTCAGCCGCCGTTAGCCCTGACTGGAAACCAGGACGGGACCAAGGAGTGAGGGGCTACATGACCCGTTAGGCTCCTGAGTCGTGATGCTGAGGAGTCCCCCTTGATGCGCAAACAGTAAGTAGGTAGGGGAGGTGTAGGAGTGGATCTACCGTTCTACGTCGGCACGGCCCAGCCCCGCGCATATCTCAACCACCATTAGCCTTTTGGAAACTAAGGGGTGAGGGGCTACGTGACCAGTTAGGCTCCTGAGTCGCAATGCTCAGGAGTCCCCCTTGATGCGCAAACGGCCTTCATACCTTGGCTCCGCTCGGGGAGAGACGCGCAACGAACCAGGCCCGAGGGGCCTGGCTGGGTGGCGTGCGCCCGGGCGTGGCCCGGGCGTAGCCCCCGTGCCCAGCCCCCTCGCGTGGCACTCCCGAGGGGAGGCGTTACAATAGGGCCGGACACTAAGCTCTGGGCTCCCTAAGGTTAATGCGGCCGTGGGCCACCCTTAGTTGTTTATCACCAGCGCGGAGCATAGCGCTTCCGTATGTGTACGGGCATAGCCGCTCCTCGGCAGTGTCGTCAGCCAGCGCGGAGCATGGTGCTTCCCCAACAAAGCAACTTAAAGGCATAAACAAAAGGGATACATGCCGCAGGGACGGACCCACGCGGCCTCGGAATGATGCAGCCCTCGGGGCGCTCCCAGCTGAAAATGAAACTCGAAAGATGTCACCTGATGATGTTGGAGATGAAGGGATGCTGAAGTAGCTGACGACGCACGCTGCGGGGACCAATCCTCACGAGCCCCCAGGCCCAGGAGCCTTGGGTGGCTCCGGGGGCACTGGCGGCTCTTCAAGGGCCAGCTCCATCTCTGCCAGGACTACGGAATGCCTGGCCTCCTGAGCCTCCAGAATGCTCCTCATGAGATGTTGACGCGCGGCAGCCGCGTTCGGCAGGCCGAAAGGCATGCGAACATAGCTGTGGGGTGGACCCTCACAACTCCCCACGCGCGAAGTCCAGAGGCGCTCCTGAGATGCGGCTCGGTTGAGCCCTGGTACATCGATGCAGACGCGCAGCCCACTATCCTCGCCTGGATGGGGAGCTACGGCGGGTAAGCGGCAGCTGCCACTCATGACTCTTGACTCCTGCAACTCCCGAATGATCTCGCTGATGAACTCCTGAGGGTTTGGCCCTCCTTGCCGTGTTCCTTCCTGAAGGAAACACGCTCTGAAGCACGCCTCCAAGTGGTGCCCAAGCGCCTCCCTCGTGATCTTGGCAAAATTGATGGCCCTCCAGGAGAGAGCCCTCGAGCCTTGTCCAAGGAGGGCACCGGGCGCGCCTTCCTATGCGACAGAAGGAGGCGCCCCATGAACGGGCGCGGATCCTGAAGGGCCTGCCTCCCGAGTGTTCGGACCTGGTGATGCCTTCTTCTTCTTAGGGGCTGCCTCGAGAAGTCTTCCGCTCTTGTGCTCTGGGTCCTCGATTGTCGTGGCTTGAAAAGCACGCTCAAGGGAGCACATTGCATCCCTCTCCTCGCAACGCACTGTGATGACTCCTCCGCTTCCTGGCATCTTGAGGACATTGTAGCCGTGATGTGTCACTGCCATGAAATTGGCCAGGGCTGGGTACCCAAGGATAGCATTGTATGGCAGGAAAATTTGGGCGACGTCGAAGTCAATGAGCTCCGTGCGGTAGTTGTCGCGCTGGCCAAAGGTGACAGGAAGGTGGACTTGCCCTATCGGAACGGTGGAACCATCAGTGACTCCTAAGAAAGGCTTGGTTGGCAGAAGCTGATTGTATGGCACTTGGAGATTGTTGAATGTCTCGACGGACAAGACATTGAGTCCTGCTCCGCCATCGATGAGGGTCCTGGTGACTTGCACGTTGTTGATGATTGGGGAGCAAAGCATTGGGAGGACTCCAGCCATGGCTGCGCACTTGAGCTGATCCGCTGAGCTGAACATGATGGCGCACTCTGACCACCTGAGAGGGCGCGTGGCCTCAAGCTTGGGGAGGACTACATTCACCTCGCGAGCAAACTGCTTGAATATGCGCTGAGAGGTTGGGGCCGCCCAAGATGCAAGCGATTGCGCGCGGCTCGTGGAAGCCCCCAGCCCCTTCGTCCTGATGATGGTCTTCATTCCTCCTTGACTGAGGTGGCAGAGGAGGGAGGCCTGCGTTGCCTTGAGGGCGATCCTCACGAGGCTGATCACTCCAGCCTCCCTCGCGAGGCTGGTCCTGCCAGCGGTCCTCGCGAGGTCGGTCACGCCACCCTTGGCAAGGCCACGGTCTTCCCATCATCCTCCACCTATTCCTCCTCCTCAGCCATAGCCCCGGTCGTTGCACTCGGGGCATCGGCCGGCATGAAGATCTCGCACGGCCCTGATCTCTTGGCATTCGTTGGTGTTGTGGGTGTGGAGGTCGTGGTGCATGCAGTACCGGCTGCCCTTGGATGACTCGGGCTGGTGCCTGCCTTGCTTGGTGTCCGTCTCTACTGCAAGCACAGCAGCCCCCTTGTGCTTCACGTCCTTGACCTTGGGCTTCTTCTCTTCTGGATCGACAGCCGAAAGCTTGAGGAGGGAGAGGCGCCCCTCCTTAGCCCTGGCCCACTTGGTCGCCAAGTTGAATAGCTCCAGGGATGTGCACAGGTCTTCATGGATTGCCAGCTCCTCTTTCATCTTGATGTCACGCACGCCGTCAAAGAAGGCTGAGATGATGGCCTCTTCAGTCACCCTGGGGATCTTGAGGCGAGTGTTGTTGAAGCGCTGGATGTACTTTCGTACGGTCTCTCCTGTCTGCTGCTTGATGCGGTTCAGGTCGCTCATGGCCGGGGGCTGGTCGCGAGTGCCTTGGAAGTTGGCGATGAAGCGAGTGCGCATCTCGTCCTAGGAGGAAATCATGCCAGGAGCCAGGTTTAGGAGCCAGGTGTGGGCACCGTCCTTGAGCGCCATGGGAAACCAGTTCGCCATGACCTTCTCGTCCCCGTTGGCGGCTTCGATGCCCAGCTCGTAGAGCTGGAGGAAATCCGCAGGGTCCGCCATGTCGTCGTAGCGTGGGGGCAGATCCGGCTTGAACTTTCACGGCCAAGCTACGCTGCACAGCTCAGCGGTGAAGGAAGGGCAGCCCGTAGTGGCCACTGGAGGCCTTTGGTGATGAAGAGCTTGATCTTGGAGGTCTCCGCGCGCTGCCGCCCGGAACAGTGCAGGGTCTTGGCACGCTGGAGCAGGAGCGCGGTCATGACGTGCTGGTGCGGGGAGCACACGGGCAGCTTCTTGAGGACGAGGGATCTCTTGGCACCTCCTCTCTTGCTACGCGGGCGCTGGACGGAGCGGGTCCCATCCAGGGGCCGCGCGCCTTTGTGCCAGGGCGCCTTCTTGAGGGGGAGGCGGCTGAGGCGCCTTTGGAGCTGCGTTGCCCGCGCAGGGCGGGGGGCGGTGCAGCGAGAGGGATGGTGCAGGGGAGCCCCCTGCAGCGCTGACGAGCTCGGTGATGTGGGCGAGCCACTCGTCGTAGAGGTCGTCGACGGGACGGTAGTGCAGGAGCTCTCGCGCCAGGAGCAGCTCGGCGTGCGAGTCCGCAGGAGCGCGACGGGCGTGGGATGATGAACCGGCTGGAGTCAGCGACGGGGTGGCGGTACGGCCTTCTCGCCGCACCGAGGGATGCAGGGATGAGGCTTGCTGCTCGTTCCCCGCCAGACCGGTGGCAGCGTTGATGGCAAGTGACGGGGAACGACGGGGGCATCCGCCGACGGGTGCCGTCTAGGCGACGCGGGTGGCGAGAGCAGCCCGGCACTCGGCGCGGGCTCGACGAGCGTCAGACATGGGCGCGAAGGATGGCGAAACACAAGACGGCGGAAGGCGGATTCCGGTGCACCCGTACCTGGCGCGCCAAATGTCGGATTTCGGGTTCTGGCAGACCCTTAAGGTTCGAACTCTGGGGTGCGCACGGAGATCACTCCCCCTACCGGCTCACGTCTCGTTGTCTCGCAAAGGATCTAGGCTACACGAAGAACAACACAAGGGACACAAGGTTTATACTAGTTCGGGCCACCATTGTGGTGTAATACCCTACTCTAGTTTGTGGTGTGGTGGATTGCCTCAAGGGCTGATGATGAACAATACAAAGGAAGAACTGCCCCGCGAGGGGTCTTCTTGTGCTTCGAGAGGAGTTGCTCCGTCTCTGTTGGCGCTGGGTGAGATCTAGACCAGATGCCTCCTACTGTGGTGGCTAGTCCTATTTATAGAGCAAGGCCCTGGTCCTCTTCCCAAATATTGAGCGGGAAGGGCGCCAACAATTGACCATTTTGAAGGGGAACATCTAGTACACTTATCCTGACTAAAGTTGGTCCTCGCCTGCCAAAGACTCTGATGATGACGCCTTCTTGGGCTCCACGATGACCTCCATCCTGTCGTTCTGCTGGTCTTGGTCTTGTTACACTAGAATGGTAACCTTTGCCTGATGCCTAGGCCTGAGCTTGCCCCCTTTGCACCAAAGGGAAAACAAGGATGCTGCCCAGGCCGGCGCCCGCGTGGCGCCCGCTTGGCTTCAGTCATCATGGCTTGCATAACAGGCACCTCGTGAGGTACCCCGCCTTGATCTCTCCGCCTCCTCACGAGCCAACCTGATGAGGCTGCGCCAGAGGAAGCTTCCTTTCGTCCGCCCTGTGAGGCTTGGCCCCTCACGAGGGTCTTGAGCTTGTGTTGACGAAGATGAGCCGTACTGGACCACTCCTTGAGCTACGCTGCAGGCCGCAGGCAGGCAAGTCTGGGTACCCCCGTTCCCAGAACGTTGACAGCGACTCAGAGGCGACCTTCGAGGGGACGGGGGAGACCTCTCCCCCATGCAGGGCCAACATCCTCCGCACCTTGCCAGACAACGACGAGGCTGACGCCATGCAAGAGGAGGAGGATCCACCCGCGATCCCGAAGAAGGACAGGTCAGTGCTGATCTCGCGAGAAGCTGCTTCCGCCCAGGCACCGCCTGGAGCCGCCTCCATCCCTTCTGTTGCGCCTTCTTCCACTCCTGGGCTTCTTGCAGCTGCGCCCCGGACAACGGGGCTCTCGGGCTTCAAGCTCGGCAAGAGGGCGGTGAACTACGCCGCGATTGACCAGTAAGTGCTCGAACTCCATCTTGTTCTTAATTATGCAGCCCGAGCTTGACGTTCTCCATCGGTTGGTTAGGCCGCCGCCCGTGGCGAAGAAGAGGAAGGGGGACACGGCGACTCCGTCTGGGGTAGGCTCGTCTGCCGCAGCCACTCCTTCATTCGTGGGGAGGGGAGGCGATGATGTTCGTACCTCTCCTACCCGGTCATCCTCGTGAGGCCTGGAGGAGCGCCCTTGCGGGGTGCCAGCCCCCGTGGCCCCGCTGGCTCCGGAGGTGCCGGTGCCTGATGCTGCTGCTGAGGTACCCAAGGCTCAGGAGCCCCCAGTCTCCCGAGCCGTGGTTACGCTGCCGTCTCCTCCTCCTGCACCACTGGTTCCGGGCTCTTCTGCCTCCTCCGATGTCTTGGATGTGCCCTCTCCGAGATGGTCCAGCTGCAAGAAGACCTCCAGGGCGCCGACCCCCATATGGTAGCCGGGCGCCTGGAGCTGGTCTCCAGCTGGCTTCATTCGGACGCCTCTATCCGAGCGCACTGAGGAGGGCTGCGGTAGCTTCTGAGGAGGAGAAGCAGGCCGCCACCCAGGCCGCAGCCGCTCATGAGGCAGCACTGAAGGATCTCGCGGTCGCCCAGGACCGCTACAAGGTGCTGGAGACCGAGCTGAAGGATTTGCGCGATGAGCACACCAAAGAAGCTCATGACCGCCAGGTGAAGGAGGAGAAGATGAAGGCTCGGGAGGACGCCGTCAGGTACCGTGATGCCGAGCTGACGCGGCTGGCGGAGTCATAGACCGCTGAGCACGGAGATGGACGCCAAAGTGAAGGTCCTGGCTGAGGACCACGTGGCCTTTTTCCTCCTCTAGGAGAGGTCTCGTGCGGCACTCAAGACGCTCTACGAGAATGGCTTGGAGAAGCCGCTGGCTGGCACCAAGGACAACCCCGCCCAGCTGCTTTCCTTCTTGGTCGAGGCACTTGAGGAAGTTGTGCACGACGTCGGCCCATGGCAGAGGTAGAAGCTCGCGTCCTTTCTTGGGCGGCGCTAACGCGTGTCTTCAGCCACATCCACCTTCGCGACCCTGACGCCAATCTTGACAAGCTGCTGGAGCCCGTGGACGGCGAGCACTTCGCCGCTGCTGTTGAAGCTGTGAAGAGCCAGGTGGAAGCCTTGCTGGGGAAGTTCCGCGCCTTCACTTCTGCGCCCATGGCAGGCGGTGCTTTTGATCCTGCGGCCCCGAGTGGCGCCACCACGGGGGTGGAGTCTTTGGCGGGTGACGACGATGTCCAAGGGTGATGGCTTATTTCCTGCTTAATTCCTACAACAATGCACCATGCCTCATGGAGGCATTTAAACTTGCGTTTGGTATTGCGAAGAAAATTATGGTTTGTAATATTTGCTCCGGGATTTGCTTCAAGATTTTGCGGTTTCCTTCCCATTTGCTTTATGTTTTACATCTGAGAGCCCGGCCCCACGCATACCTCAACCGCCGTCGGCCCCGACCGGATCACCAGGACGGGGCCAAGGAGTGAGGGGCTACGTGGCAAGTTAAGCTCCTGAGTCGCGATGCTCAGGAGTCCCCCTTGACGCGCAAACAACAAATAGGGAGGGAACGTAAGAGTAGATCTGGCGTTCTACGTCTGCAGAGCCCGACCCAATCGGTGTCAAAACTGGCGGATCTCGGGTAGGGGGTCCCGAACTGTGCGTCTATGGCTAATGGTAACAGTAGGTGGGGGACACAATGTTTACCCAGGTTCAGGCCTTCTCTATGGAGGTAATAGCCTACTTCCAGCTTGATTGATCTTGATGATATGAGTATTACAAGAGTTGATCTACCACGAGATCATACAGGCTAAACCCTAGAAGCTAGGCTATGATTATGATTGTGTCATCCTACGGACTAAACCCTCCGGTATATATAGACACCAGAGGAGGCTAGGGTTACACAGAGTCGGTTATAGGGAAGGAAATCTACATATGCGAATTGCCAAGCTTGCCTTCCAAGAAAAGGAGAGTCCCATCCGGACACGGGAAAGTCTTCAATCTTGTATCTTCATAGTCCAACAGTCGGACATAAGCATATAGTGTGGCTGTCCGAGGACCCCCTAATCCAGGACTCCCTCAGTAGCTCCTGAACCAAGCTTCAATGACGATGAGTCCGGTGCGCTGATTGTCTTCGGCATTGCAAGGCGGGTTCCTTCTCCGAATACTCCAAAATAGATCTTGAACACAAGAATCGTGTTCGGCTCTACAAAACGAATTACATGTACCACCGTAGAGAGTACAATATCCCATGAGTCTAATCTGCTGACAACTTTTACCCAGCGTGACATCATGCCGCGGCCCGGCTATTATTCGAACCCTTTTTCCAACTTGCCACTACACGTTTTTGCGAGGCGGTTTTATTGGCATGTCTTGTCGCGGCAGAGATCGTGTCCCCCTTATCACGGGATTCTCATCAACAAGGGCGTGGGTAACCCAACCGCTCCATTAGTACGACACCGTGGTTTAGGCAAGTTCCAAACGGCCGCGTGGAGGACACTTGACATTCTTCCTCTATATAAAGAATTCAAGACTTGTCCTTTTCTTTCCACGCCTGATCCTTCCCTTCTCCTACCTCGAGTACCAACACCCAAGGTTTAGTCCAAGCACTCCGAACCTTCAACCATGTCTAGATCCAACCTTCAAGGCTGGTGGATGGCCTCCTCCATCACAGAGGAGGATGTCAAGAAGCTTAGGGAGGCTAGGTATCTGACCGCCGAGATCCTTCCCAGGCTTCCTGCTCAAGGGCAGGTTATTGCTACTCCCAAACCCAATGAAAGCATCATATTCATCTCCCACTTCATCTGAGGGCTAGGCTTCGGTCTTCATCCCTTCCTTAGGGGGCTCATGTTCTATTACGGGCTAGATTTTCATGATCTAGCTCCAGATTCTTTCCTTCACATCACCATGTTCATCATTGTGTGTGAGGCCTTCCTCCGCACTACCCCACACTTTGTCTTATGGCTCAAGACCTGCAATGTGAAGCTGAAGATGATCAACGGGCGGCATGCAAAGTGCGGAGGCACTATAATAAGCAAAGGTGTCGATGCTTTATGGCCAAAGGGTTCTTTTCCAGAAGTTTTTGATCTATGGCAATGGGAGTGGTTTTACATCACAACGCCTCAAGGGAGGAAGTGGGCGGCCGCCCCGGCCTTCCACTCTGCCCCTCCACCATAGTTTGCATCATGGGTCAACAAGGGGCTGAACTGGGGACTAGTTAATGACGTGCTGACATTGCAAAGCCGCATCCGGGATCTCCTCAAGAGGGATATCAGTCTCATCAAAGTAATTCAAGTAATGCTAGTTCTTCGGGTCCTGCCATGCCAGTGTCGATCTCTCCGCATGTGGGAGTTCAACCCAAAAGGGTCGCGAACCATTCAGCACTTCTTCAGCGTGACGCTCGAAGGGATGTATCGATTATTCTTCGGATCACGAATAAAGTGTCCGAACACAATAGAGGATGCAGGTCTCAACTGCAACCGTCCAGATACCCAAGTAAGTAACTCCGCGGCCGAACATGCTGTGATTATATTTGTCACAACATTATTCTGAAAAACCACCCTCAGCCAGGACTGGATAAGAAAGGCGGAGAGGATCAGGTGTTCGGCCCCTCTTCCCGAAGATTCGTCGGATCCTGTACTAACCAGGATGCTGGCTCGGGCACCTTATCAAGTGCCATCAGGGGAGGACAAGGAGAGGAATAAGGAAGCCAAAAGCGGACTTCATACTGGAGGTACGTTACGCATCTTGACTGGGGGAATTAGTAGCGCCGTGTCAGAGGATGAACGGGGAGGAGGATCTGACATCCCCTCTTCCCACGGGAAGAAAAGGATCGCCCCCGGAGACTTGGAAGTAGAAGTCTCCAAACGAGGGAAGAAACCTTCATCAGGGGGCCCTGCCTCGGACCCACAAGGGAGGCAGCCGCTAACCGAACCTTAAGTGAACAAAGGTGCTTGATAAGCATACCCCGTTCTTTTCTTGAGAGTAATGACTGAGACATATGTTTTGCAGTTCGGCTTATAACCTCCTTCAACAATCTTTGTCCTCGGGGGATCTTCTTCCGGAGATGATGGAGAGCGAAACGCATCCTCCTACTTCTCCGCCTCATGAGGCGGACGACCTTGAGGTGTCGTTTCGGAGGATCTCTCCCGATCCACAAAGACCAGAAGGTAAATCTTCGGCCGCCCAAAGTCTGATGTGTTCGGCTCCTAGAGAGACCAACAGAACAAGCCCCGGACTGTCCGATCTACAACCGGACACATTGGCGGGTCTTCTGAGGCAAGCCGCTATCTCAGAGGCGCATCATACCTTAATGGGTATGGTGGTTGAGAAGATTTCATCCGCAAAAAGCGGGTTAAATGAAGCTTTTACGAGCCTGCTAAGAGGCTTTGAGGTACGCAATGTGATTTTTTTTCGATTGTACCGTAAACGCAGGGTGTACTTTGTATAGATAGTAGCCCTTGAGACTCTGGTTGCCATTCGGTCAAGGCGAGCAGAGGATCATAGCCTCAGGTAATGATTGTGCCAATTTCATATGCAGGCGGCTGCGGCTCCGGCAGCTCACTGGACTGTTGATTTTGCCGAACTGAAGCGGCAACTTGATGTGGCGGATGAAGACATCACGCTTGTAAACAAGCGGCTTGACGAGGCACGGGGTATGTATACTTGGGTGGTTAGTGAATATTTAATAAGAGCATGATGCTAAGATATATGATATGCTTTGACTGCAGATGGTGCTGCCGCTGTGGAGACCCTTCGGGTAGAGCTTGCCCGGGCCAAGGAGCAAGCCAGGAGAAGCAATGCGGCTGCCGAAAAGGCCGCTGATGAATTAAAAGCCGAACAGGCTGCTCAGCACCAAAGTGAGGATAAAATAGCCAAAATGGCTCTTGAGCTACAGAGTGTCGCGAGCCGATATGAGCTTCTCGAAAGGGAAAACCAAACGAAAACAGTGACCTAGAGAAGGCCTTACAAGCAACAAAGGAAACTCGCTCTGAGATCAGAGCGGCTCGGGAGGAGCTTCGGCAAGCCGGTGATATCGCGGCTGGGAATCCCTTTTTATTGCGAACGAAATTCAGCGATACAAAGTATGCCCCTCGTGACCAATTGTGGAGTTCTTCAGACGCATACTTTGATTTGGCAAATAGTGTTGCTGACGTGACGCAGTATTTCAAGGATCGAGAAGATCATGAGGTGTAAAGATTGTTTTGGCAGTTCAGTGCTCCAAGGCGTCCGCTGCTATTGAATGAGCAAATGGCTGAGTGGGCCGAGCTCCATAGGTTATCCGGGCTTGCCATGAATGCTGTCGTGGATCACCTGTGGCCAAAGGAACCAAGTTCGGATAGTTATTTTGGTTAGGTGCAGCGATTTATTCGTGATGTGCCGCATATCGACGCTGTCAAGAGGTCGGCGTGCATAGAGGGTGCGCGGATGGCCCTTGCCCATGTTAAGACATATTGGGCGAAAATGGAGGCCACCGATATCGCAACCAGGGATCCGCCCGGGGCCAGGACTCGCCCGAGCACTATTTTGAAGAAGTCTTAGAAGGTGCCCGGTTAATAGAGGCTCAGTGCTCAAAGAATACCATGTTCTAGTGACATGTATCTTGATTGTAAAAACAATGCTTTTGATAATAAATTCTATATTTATACTTTGCCCGTAAAGTATTATAGTGCCTCCTATGCGGCCGCTTATGTATATATGTATATAACCTGAAAGTTTGAAGTCGTCGGCTTTAGCCCCCTCGCATATAATGCGGGGGTGTTCGGCAAAGCGCGTAATCACACTTGATCCAACGTCTTGGTCCGTTAACGAGGTGGTAGCGCACCGAACGAGGCAATCAGACTATATATATAGCTTTAACACTTTCACTTAGCCATAGGAGTTTGACGGTGGGACTACTATATAGCCCCTGGTATGTTCATGTTTATCCGAATACGGTGTGTTTACATACGTGGCCGGGAAACCAGTCCTTTGTTAATGCGGAGGAATCGCGAAGATTCCATTGAGTCATCGAGTGGTTGACCAGTCTCTTGCTTTATCATGACAGTCAGTTTTTGGCATTCTCTACTGAGGTGCTCATCCAGATGAACCAGGGCACAATCACAGTAGTTCTCCCTATGCCACCTTAGCCGATATAGCGGATGTAAGGCGGCAAAACATGGGAGCTGGGCAAACCCAACTATTGACCCAAGACATGATTCGGAGCTAATGCATATAAGTCCAAACTCGCGATGCCGAACACTCCCGAAGGTATTCGGAGTTTACAACATATACTGGGCTGAGTAACGCCCTCGATGATGAACCCAGAATTTTTAAGTATGTGCATCAATCCGGCTCGACGAAAGAGCACCTGTGGTCAGATCGTAGATCTCAAAAACACACTGGTTGCTGCTTCTGTAACATCTATTTTAGAATGGCGAATCATAAGCTCGCCGGTAACGCCGGTATTCTTCTTGGTCATTTTAAGTGCCAAGAGGTGGCGAGACAACAAGAGACAATAAAAAAGGTATACACAGGGTCTTAATCTAAAAATAAACCATTGGATGGGGCCCTGCTGCACGTCTGCGCCTTTGTCTCTGCTGTGTCGTATCTTTGAAGGGTGTAGCACGATGGTCACCTGTTAAAAAGAAAAACCCAGGTGAAAGACTCTGGTGTGACCGTGCGTAAAGTCGGTTAAACTTAATGAACCGTGAAAATTCAATTTCTTAAGTGTAGGTAGGATCAAGGCAAACTATGGGCCCTTTACAAGCGGGCAGGCCCCATCATCTTGTATGGGGGCATAGCCATTAATCAAGCTCAGGTTTATCTAGGCTGCTACAACTAGTGGTGCGCCAAACACGTCTAGCCGTGTCCATGGTCTTGAAGACCGATGAGTTACTCGGGTTAGAGAGGCCATTCGGTGTTTCGGCTGCTAGAGCCGCCACGTAGTCTTCCGCGCGAAGAGAGCGCTTTGTGTTGCCGCTGATAGTGATGACACTGCGTGGACCGGGCATCTTCAGTTTGAGATAAGCGTAATGCGGTACTACATTGAAACGAGTGAAGGCCGTTCTTCCGAGTAGTGCATGGTAGCCACTTCGGAATGGAGCGATGTCGAAGATTAGTTCTTCGCTTCGAAAGTTGTCGGGAGAACCGAATACAACCTCTAATGTTAAAGAGCCCGTACAGCGGGCCTCTACGCCTGGTATTACTCCTTTAAAGGTAGCACTGCTTTGGTTGATTCTTGACGGGTCTATCCCCATCTTGCGGACAATGTCCTAATATGTCAGATTAATACTACTACCGCCGTCCATGAGGACTCGGGTGAGATGGTGTCCGTCAATTATTGGGTCGAGTACTAAGGCAGCCAAACCTCCATGCCGGATACTAGTCGGATGATCCCTGTGATCGAAGGTGATCGGGCAGGCCGACCATGGGTTGAATTTGGGGGCGATGGGGTCTACATCGTATACGTCTCCGAGTGCACGTTTGCGTTTCCTCTTTGGTATGTGGGTGACATAGATCATGTTCACTGTTTTGACCTCCGGTGGAAAAACATTATGTCCCTCAGTGTTCGGTTGGCGAGGTTCGTCCTCATCTTCGCTTGGAGGCTCCCTCCCCTTGTGTTCGGCGTTTAGCTTGCCGGCCTGCTTGAAGACCCAGCATTATCTGTTGGTGTGATTCGCAGGTTTCTCAGGGGTGCCTTGAATCTGACAGGATCTGTCTAGAATTCTATTTAGGCTGGACGGTCCATCTCTGCTACCTTTAATTGGCTTTTTCCGTTGACCGGGTCTAGAAGGCCTAGGCACATAAGCTCTAAATCTTGTTGACCGTCGTTGTCCGAGGACCACCTAATCCAGGACTCCCTCAGGCCCCGCGCATACCTCAACCGCCATTAGCCCCGACCGGATCACCAGGGCGGGACTAAGGAGTGAGGGGCTACGTGACCAGTTAGGCTCGTGAGTCACGATGCTCAAGAGTCCCCCTTGACGTTCAAACGATCTTCATACCTTGGCTCCGCTCGGGGAGGGGCGCGCGACGACCAGGTCTGAGGGACCTGGCTGGGTGGCGTGCGCTCGGGCATGACCCGGGCGCAGCCCTCGTGTCCAGTGCCCTCGCGTGACGCTCCCGAGGGGAGGTGTTGCTATGAGGCCAGACACTAAGGTCTGGACTCCCTGAGGTTGATACGGCCATGGACCACTGTCGGTGTCAAAACCAGCAGATCTCGGGTAGGGGGTCCCGAACTGTGCGTCTAAGGCTTATGGTAACAGGAGGCTGGGGACATGATGTTTACCCAGGTTCGGGCCCTCTCGATGGAGGTAATACCCTACTTCCTGCTTGATTGATCTTGATGATATGAGTATTAGAAGAGTTGATCAACCACGAGATCGTAGAGGCTAAACCCTAGAAGCTAGCCCATGATTATGATTGTTGTGGTCCTACGGACTAAACCCTCCGGTTTATATAGACACCGGAGGGGGCTGGGGTTACACAGAGTCGGTTACAGAGAAGGAGATCTACATATCTGAATCGCCAAGCTTGCCTTCCACGCAAAGGAGAGTCCCATCCGGACACGGGATGAAGTCTTCAATCTTGTATCTTCATAGGCCAACAGTCCAGCCAAAGTATATAGTTCGGCTATCCGGATACCCCCTAATCCAGGACTCCCTCAGTAGCCCCTGAACCACGCTTCAATGACGATGAGTCCGGCGCGCAGATTGTCTTCGGCATTGCAAGGCGGGTTCCTCCTCCGAATACTCCATAAAAGATTTTGAACACGAGTATCGTGTCCGGATCTGCAAAACAAATTCCACATACCACCATAGAGAGTACAGTACAAATCAAATCTGCTGACAACTTTTGTAGAGTGACATCACGCCACGGCCCGGTCATTATTCGAACCATTTTTTTACAACCATCCACTGCACATATTGCGAGGCGGTTTCATTGGCACGTCTTGTCGAAGCAGAGATCGTGTCCCCTTATTGCGGGATTCTCATCAATACGGGCGTGGGTAACCCAACCGCGCCATCAACCACGGCGCTTGGGGAATAAGCGATTTTAACGGGCAAGAGGGGAGGCACATGGTTTCTACCGCCTTTATAAGGAGATAAGGATTCCCCTTTTTCACCCATGCCTTCTTCTTCCATTGCTCATCCATTCTCGCACTCTCGAGCTCCAGCGCCCATGTTCTCACCTTCTCCGTTAAGCCATTCCAATCATGTCCGGAGCGGGAGGCAAGTGGATGGCCTCCTTTGTTACGGAGGAGGACATTACGAAGCTTGGGGAGGCCGGATACTTAGCACAGACATCGCGCACCGGCTCCCAGATGAAGGGCAGATCATCCCCACTCCGGAACCCCACGAGAGGAGTGTATTTCTCCCCAACTTCGTCCGCGGACTGGGATTCCCTCTCCACCCATTTGTCCGCGGGCTCATGTTTTACTATGGGCTAGATTTTCATGATCTGGCCCCAAATTTTGTCCTCAACATCTCGGCGTTTATCGTCGTGTGTGAGGCCTTCCTCCGCATCAAGCCCCACTTTGGCATGTGGCTAAAGATCTTCAACATGAAGCCGAAGATAGTGGGTGGCGAGCAAGCAGAGTGCATAGGAGCCATGGTGGGCAAGATGCCCAACGTTACCTGGCACGAAGGTTCCTTCGTGGAGACCGTGAAGGGGTGGCAATCGGGGTTGTTCTACATCACCGAGCCGCGTGACGCCAACTGGGCGGTGGCCCCCGAATTCCGATCCAGCATCACCATGCGGCTCACCTCCTGGGAAAAGAATGGTTTGGCCTGGGGTGCCCCTGTGGAGCTGACCGGACTCCAGAACTGTATCAAGAATATGATAGGCAAGAAGATCAAACTTGTCAACGTGGTCCAGGTCATGCTCTTCCGCTGCATTCAATATGTGGGAGTTCGATTCGGCCAAGCACCAGACGCTGCAAGAGCTCTTTAACACGACGCACAAGGACGTCTGGAAGGTGTTGTTCAAAGCCGCCGAAGTACCCCCTCCCACTACCGAGGACCGCGAACTCAGCGCAAAGCGCCCTGCCAATCCGGTAACTTTTCTATATTTCCCAAAGATGTGCCTTGCCAATATATTTGTAAGCCACCTTGCTGATTAAACAGGAATATGTGGCCACAGCAGAGTGGATCGACTGTCCGACTCCACTGCCTGAAGATCCAGCAACCGCTCTCCTGACGGAGATGCTGGTTCCGGCGCCTTAAAAGGTGCCGAAGAAGAAGGCCAAGAAGAAGGCCACTGGGACCAGGAAAGGTCTGTGGTGCAAGGCTGTGTCGGACACATCGTCCGAAGAGGCCGAGGCGCCCTCCTCCAACGAAAACGATGAGGAGGAAGAGTAAGTCCCTCCCCCAACTAGGGAGGAGAAGAAAAGGAAGGTCACCCCATCCGGGGAGGCCGAAGGGTCCAAGAAGGGAAGAACCCTCCCTCTGGACCAATCCACCACCGCCGCCTACAGTGACAAGGAGTGGCTGCCCAGGGACAAGCCCCGGGCAAAGTGTAAGTGTCTGGACACTATCTTCCGGTATGTTACATTTTATTGCTTTCTAACATGTTAAACATGATCATACAGTCCGTCCAAAGCCCACATTGACGTATCCTCCTCGGATGGGTCTTTGAGTCTGTCGGAGATGAATAGCTATTCACTCCCAATGGCTACATCCCCCCGGCCCGCGGATGACACCGAGGTGTTGTCCCAAAGGATACCGGAGCAGGGGGAGAAGATTCTGGAGACGCCGCAAGGCGCAATCCCCGACGCCGGGCTCATGGGGGGAAATACCCCCATGGATTTTGACGACAGGGGCCGCAGCAAGTCCGGCTCCCGCCCGGACACCGTGCCGGAACCTCGAATGGTTCCGGATTCAGGTAGGCAGCCCCTCGCTAAGGAGGGTGAGCCGCCTGTTATGATGACCTCTTTCCAACCAGAGACATTGGACAATTTGCAGGAAGCGCTTCACGGCGCTTCCATTGAAGGAGAGCACCATACTCTTATGAGTACGGTGATTGAAAAGGTTTGGTCTGCCAAAAGCGGATTGACCGAAGCCTGCGCCAGCCTCCTAACAGGCTTTGAGGTAAGTAATCACATTATGAGAAAGTATCATAGCATAGATAGTAGCCCCTGATGCTCTGTTTGGTGTTCGGAAAGAAAGGCCGAACAGAGGATCTAATAACATCCACAGGAGTCTAATCATATTATGTGTATGTGAATATGCAGGCGTCACTACTTGTCGCTGCCGCCCGCACTGCTGAGGTCTCCATACTGAAGCGGGACCTCAGGCGGGTCGAGGAACAGCTCGGCCTCGTGAAGAGGCAGCTCGAAGAGAACAAAGGTAAGTGATACCCCATCCGTATGTCATATAAAAGAAAATCGTTGATACTAATGGAAGCAATGTGAATTTTAATAGGGGCCACGACCGAAGTGGAAGCCCTGAAGAAAGCGTTGTCCAAGGCCGAGGACAGGGCGGCCAAGGAGCGCACCAAGCGCGAGAAGCAAGATGCTCGGGCAAATGAGGTCCAGCTAGAGCTCCAGGACTTCGCCAAAAAATGCGAGTCCTTGGAGCGTGACTCCAAAATACAAGAGTCCGAGCTTGCGAAGGCCCTCCAGAGCATGCAAGACGCCAAGGCCGAAGCCCAAAAGGCACTCCAAGAGATCCAGGCGGCCAAGAAGATAGTGGCGGGTAAGGCATTCATTATGCAAAGCAAGCATGTGAAGGAGACTTTCCTTTTACTTACCCGAATTCGGAGCTCTCCAGGAGCATTCGTCGATCTGCCACGCAGCATATCGGATGCCGCGGAGTTCTACCATGCAGAAGAGGGGAGCTCGACAAAGAAGTTGTTCTGGTCCCAGTATATTGGGGCCGAACATCCAATGTCCTTGAGCGACCAGCTGAAGCAACTGGTCGAGCTACACAAGGCGGCCGAACTGGCCATGAAGGACCTTATAGTCCGGCTGTGGCCTGGCGAGCCCCTACCCGACAGCTACTTCGGCCTTGTGAAGCGGATGGTAAATGCCTATTCGCGGCTTGAAGTCATTAAGCGGTCCATGTGCATTGAAGGTGCGCGCAGGGCCCTCGCCCGTGTAAAAGTGCACTGGGCGAAGATGGACGCCGAGAAGCTGGTGAAGGAGGGGCCACCGAAGGACAAAGAGCATCGTTACCCTGAGAAGTATTATGATGGTGTCCTGAAGGGTGCCCGCCTTGTGGCGGATGAATGTACTAAGGATGTAATATTTGAGTGAATGTACTCGTGTCATCCTGCAATATGAAAAACGAGTTCATGTGCGTTATTGAACGCTTGTTGATTTAAAATATTACCTTCTGTGCGGTCGTTTATAAAAATCTAAGAGTTGGCCAGTCGTCGGCTTCCGCCCCCATGTAGCTAGTACCGGGGTGTTCGGGATAAATCTAAACAATCTTAATCCAAATCTTTGGTCCTCTAAGGAGGTGTTTAGCGCAGCGAACAAGGCAATCGGACTATACAGCTTTATCACTCTCACTTAGCCATAAAAGTCTACACTTTTAAACTTTGGCGAAGCCCCTAGTATTCGGAAGGCCGAAGTTGGGGCGCTATGCACGCCTAAATCGGACAAGGCCGATTCCTCGCCCGAAGCTGAAAAAATCTTTAAGGATTTGAGACCTCTCGAACAGCGACCAACTCTCGCCGCATCATGACAGTCAGTTTTCAGCTTTCTCTACTGAGGTGCTCGTCCGAAAGAATCGAGATACAATCGCAGTAGTTCTCCCTGCGCTACCTTAGCCGATATAGCGGAACATAAGGCACCAAAACAAGGGACCCGGGCAAACCCAACTATTGACCCAAGACATGATTCGGAGCTGATGCATATAATGCTATAAGTTTGGGGTGCCACACTGTCGAAAGTGTTCGGACTTTTACTGCCGTGTTATGGGCTACACTGAAGCCCCTGGCGAACTGAACGTACCAAAGTGTACGAATGCGATTTGTAGTAAATAAACAGTATAAGGGAAAATATGAAGAAAATGTAATAATAAGCTGATGTTGTAAGTTTCTTCCATTGTTATTCAAATGATACGTCGAAGCGTATGTATACAGGTAGTGCGATAAGCAAAATAGGACAAATTAACATGTCCTAACCAAGGGTAAGCTACGTGTGGGTATATAAAACAGGTATAATGATCATTAACAGAGACCACCTGGGTATTCCCTTGTACGTCAAAGCTTCTTACCTCCTTGTTTTTTCCTTTCCGTGATGAGTCCGATAATCCGGCTATCTGAAAGGGCTTCCAGAAGATTGGGTCCTGAAAGAAAGAAAATGATAAAGGAATACGGGTCCTATGGCAGTTGAGCCGCATTCTGGACCGCGTCCTAGCTGTGCCTCCGCCTGTGCCCATGGTATTTTTAGTACGTAATTATGTACGCGCGGCACAAATTTCACCGCTTGACTGGGACTAGGACGGAGGCCGAACTGCTAGTCGAGCTCTAGACGTGCCGGATGATCCTGCTGCGGGGTACTCCGGACTCGCTTGACGGTGTCCGGGTTCTTCATCGCCGAATTGGTTGTTTGCCTAAGAAGGCTGCTTTGTACTTCTGTCGTGAGGGCCGCAGTGTGCTCCTCCGTTCGGAGCGAGCGCTCTGTGTTTCCATTAACTGTTATAACGCCGCGAGGTCCTTGCATCTTGAGCTTGAGGTATGCGTAATGTGGTTCGTCCTAGTAGGGCATGATAACCACTACGGAAGGGGACGATATCGAAGATTAACTCTTCGCTTCAGAACTTGTCTGGAGATCGGAAGACTACTTCCAGTGTGATTGAGCCCGTACAACAGGACTCTACACCTGGTATTACACCTTTAAAGGTAGTTTTGGTGGGTTTGATCCTGGAGGGATCGATGCCCATTTTGCGCACTGTATCCTGATAAAGCAGGTTCAGGCTGCTACCACCATCCATGAGGACTCATGTAAGGTGGAATCCGTCAATTATTGGGTTGAGGACCAATGCGGCCGAACCGCCATGACGGATACTGGTAGGATGGTCTCTGCGATCGAAGGTGATCGGACAGGAAGACCATGGGTTGAACTTTGGGGCGACTGGCTCCATCGCATAGACGTCCCGTAGTGCACGCTTCCGTTCCTGCTTGGGAATATGGGTTGCGTATATCATATTCACCATTTTCACCTGGGGAGGGAATTTCTTCTGTCCTCCTATGCTCAGCGGCCAGGGCTCCTCATCGTCATCGCTATGCAGCCCCTTGTCCTTGTATTCGGCATTCAACTTGCCAGCCTGTTTAAAGACCCAACATTCTCTATTGGTATGGTTGGCTAGTTTATCGAGGGTGCCGTGAATTTGACATGAGCGATTGAGTATGCGGTCCAAACTGGACGACCCCGCATTGTTTCTTTTGAATGGCTTTTTTCGCTGACCGGATTTCGAGCCTCTGAATCCGACGTTGACTGCTACGTCTTCGATGTTTTCACCAATGTTCCGATGCTTGTGTCTATTGCGTCGTTGCTTGCCGTTGCTATCTCTGGCGTCTGAATCGCCGGAGTTTTTTGGTGTGATGTTGCTACGAGACAGCCAGTTGTCCTCACCCGCGCAAAAGCGGGTCATGAGTGTTGTAAGGGCTGCCATGGACTTTGGCTTTTCTTGGCCAAGGTGTCAGGCGAGCCATTCATCACGGATGTTATGCTTGAAACCTGCTAAGGCTTCGGCATCCAGACAAGCGACGATTTGGTTCTTTTTAGTTAGGAACCAAGTCCAGAATTTCCTGTCTGACTCTCTGGGCTGTTGTGTTATGTGACTTAGGTCATCAGCATCCGGCGGTCGCACGTAAGTTCCTTGAAAGTTGTCGAGGAATGCATCCTCCAGGTTCTCCCAGCTACCGATGGAGTTTGCCGGCAAGCTATTCAGCCAATGCCGAGCTGGTCCCTTGAGCTTTAGTGGGAGATACTTGATGGCGTGTAGATCATCTCTGCGGGCCATGTGAATGTGTAGGAGAAAATCTGTAATCCATACCGCGGGGTCTGTGTTACCATCATATGATTCAATGTTTACGGGTTTAAACCCTTCTGGGAATTCATGATCCATTACTTCGTCAGTGAAGCATAGGGGGTGTGCGGCGCCTCTATGCCGGGATACATCACGACGCAGTTCAAATGAGTCTGGTCTGTTGTATTTGGCCCGGCTGGACTTTTGTTTAATGTATCCGGCATGACGGTCATCGTCGCGCATTGTGGCGTGCCCCCGCGATCCGTAGATCGATCTTGACTGTCCTGCTTTGTTTTCCAATACGTCTCGCAGGTCCTTCGTGTAGCCCCCGACCTTCGTGTTCTTGCTTGCTTGGTGACGGGGTGCGGTCTGGACTTCGGGCTTATACGACGCTTTGTCTCGGCCACGGGGTGGCCGGTCAGCCGCATCATGCGCTGGTAGTGTGGGTTTTAACACCTCCTCCTCGAGTTGAGGTAGCAACCTGCGCTTTGGGTAACTTTTTGTAGGGCGCTCGACTCCGTATTCGTCGCAGCCAGGACCTCGGTCCATCTATCAGTTAGTAGATCTTGATCAGCTTGAAGCTGTTGCTGCTTTTTCTTCAAGCTTTTTGCAGTGGCCATAAGCCGGCGCTTAAAGCGCTCCTACTCGACGGGATCCTCAGGCACGATGAATTCGTCATCGCCAAGGCTCACCTCGTCTTTGGAGAGAGGCATGTAATTATCATCCTCTGATTCCCCATTTGTTCCTTGTTCCTTAGGGCTAGTTTGCCCATCTTCCTGCTCGGCCTACTCGAAGCCTGGCTCGGTAGGATTGTTTTCGTCTTCGGCACCATCTGGACTATTGTCATCTCTTGTGCCGGTATCATTATTTTTGCTATGGCGGGGCTTGGAGCGGCGTCTATGACGCCGGTGCCTAGATTGCTTCTCCAGGGGTTTATCCTTCGTCACCTCGTCGCCACTTCCTTCTTTGGGGGTGTCCACCATATATATGTCATATGAAGAGGTGGCTGTCCAGCGCCCGATAGGCGGTGGTTCCTGTTCATCTCCGGCATCATCGTCCATACCGTCGATGTCTTTGGAGTCAAAGTCGAGCACGTCGGTTAGGTCATCGACAGTGGCTACTAAGTGGGTGGTGGGTGGGGAACGAATTTCTTCGTCGTCCGCTTCCCACTCGAGCCGAACATAGTTCGGCCAAGAGTCTCCAGACAAAGAGAGAGACTTTAATGAGTTTAGCACATCGCCCAAGGGCGAGTGTTGAAAGATATCCGCGGAGGTGAACTCCATGACTGGTGCCCAATCAGATTCGATAGGCCCGGGCGTACATGGTTCTGATCCTGCTGCCGGAGACGAGTCCGAGGGTCCGATGGTACTGACCTCATAGGAGGTGGGAGGAGTGTTTGGCTCCAAGGCCGATGAGTGCTCTACCTCCATGGCGGGATCCATCCACCCGTCCTCGGATGGCACAGTCTGCTCCGGTGTGTTTCCCGGGGCAGCCGCAGGCGCGAACCCCTGAATACTGCCCAATGGCAGATCTAAGTCATGCGCATCGGGACCGTTCGGTGCACCTGACATTGGCTCGAATCCGTCGAAGATCAAGTCTCCACGGATGTCGGCCGTGAAGTTTATGCTTCCAAACCTGACCTGGTGGCCAGGGGCGTAGCTATCAATCTTCTCCAGATGGCCAAGCAAATTGGCCCACAGTGCGAAGCCGCCGAATATGAAGATCTGTCCGGGAAGGAAAACCTCCCCTTGGAGTGTGTCGTTGAAGATGATTGAAGGAGCCATCAAGCCTTATCGCGATGACACAGCGGAACTCTCAATGAAAGCACCAACGTCGGTGTCAAAACCGGTGGATCTCAGATAGGGGGTCCCGAACTATGCGTGTAAGGCTAATGGTAACAGGAGGCTGGGGACACGATGTTTACCCAGGTTCAGGCCCTCTCGATGGAGGTAATACCCTACTTCCTGCTTGATTGATCTTGAAGATATGAGTGTTACAAGAGTAGATCTACCACGAGATTGTAGAGGCTAAACCCTAGAAGCTATCCTATGATTATGATTGTTGTGGTCCT
This sequence comes from Triticum aestivum, assembly GCF_018294505.1. NCBI lineage: Eukaryota > Viridiplantae > Streptophyta > Magnoliopsida > Poales > Poaceae > Triticum > Triticum aestivum. The sequence continues at coordinate 502,423,121 of NC_057813.1, forward strand.
ACGGACTAAACCCTCCGGTTTATATAGACACCGGAGGGGGCTAGGGTTACACAGAGTCGGTTACAGAGAAGGAGATCTACATATCCGAATCGCCAAGCTTGCCTTCCACACAAAGGAGAGTCCCATCCGGACATGGGACAAAGTCTTCAATCTTGAATCTTCATAGTCCAACAGTCCGGCCAAAGTATATAATCCGGCTGTCCGGATACCCCCTAATCCAGGACTCCCTCAACCACCCTGAGTTGTTTATCACCAGCGTGGAGCATAGCGCTTTCGTATGTGTACGGGCATCGCCGCTCCTCAGCAGTTAGGTCAGCCAGCGCGGAGCATGGTGCTTCCACTGGTGCGTGGGAGGGGCGCACCCCTCTGGGAGGAGCCCCCGGGACGTGTACAGCACCGCCCTGACAAGTGGCTTGCACGGCAGGGCTAGACGAGGTGTATCTGGGCACTTGTGAGCCAGCGGGGGACTCACGAGGCCCTACCTCAAGGTGGGTTGCGCCTGGTCTTGGATCTTTGACAGTTGTGTGTTCCTGCAAGATGGTTAGATACAAACACTCTACGTCCTCAGGCTCAGCCACCGCTGGTATGCCAGGTCACGATGCCGTGGTCAAGGCCATGGGGTGAGGGCTGGAGAGCTAGTAAGAGCTCATGAGTCGCGATGCTCAGGAGCCCCCCTTTTAACGCGCAAGCGATTTGCATGAGAGAGAGGAGGCCCATGGTAGGCGGGAGGTGTCAATCATATGCAGGTTAGGCATGAAAGGCAGATCAGCTTAGGTAAACGCAGAATGGATACATGCCATCGGGTCATGCCCGAGTGGCTTGAGGATGATGCAGCCTGAGGGGCGCCCCCAGCAAGGTGAACTAAAGACATAAGAAAAAGATACATGCCGCAGGGACGGACCCACACGGCCTCGGAATGATGCAGCCCTGAGGGCGCTCCCAGCTAAAATGAACTTGGAAGATGTCACCTGGTACCGTTGTAGAGGGGGTGTTAGGGCAGCTAAAGATGCGCAGTGAAGAGGCCGACCCTCACGAGCCGCTGGAGCCCTAAGCCTCGGGACGCTCTGCAGGTCCCGGTGGCTCCTCGAGGAACGTCTCCATCTCCACTAGGACCGCGTGATGCCTGGCCTCCGAAGCCGCCAGAATGCTCCGCAGGTGATGCTGGAAGGTGGCAGCCGCATTCGGCAGGCCGAAAGGCATGCGAACGTAGCTGTGTGGCGGACCCTCGCAGCGTCCCACGTGCGAAGGCCAGAGACGCTCCTGAGATGCGACTCGGTTGAGCCCTGGGACGTCGATGTAGATGCGCAGCCCACCATCCTTGGTTGGATGGGGGGCCACGCTAGGCAAGCGGCGGTCGCCGCGCATGGCTCTTGCTTCCTGAAGCTCCTGAGTGATCTTGGTGATGAACTCCTGAACGTTGGGCTTTCCACGCCCTGAGACCTCCTGAGGGAAACGTGCCGCGAAACACGCCTCCAAGTGGTGCCCGAGCGCCTCCCTCGATATGTTGGCAAAGTCTGAGGCCCTCCAGAAGAGAGCCCCCGAGCCCTGCCTGAGGAGGGCGCTGGGTGCGCCTTCCTATGCGATGGAAGGAGGCGCCCCTTGCACGGGCGCTGATCCTGACGCGGCACCTCCTGAGATGCCAACCTCCCGAGGCCTTGAGCTAAGCGGTGTCTTCTTCTTCTTGGGGGCTGCCTCAGGAGGGTTCTCGCCCTTGTTGTCTGGGTCCTCAATTGATTCATCTTGGAAAGTGCGCTCGAGGGAGCACACTGCATCTCTTTCTTCGCAGGGGACCGTGATGATCCCGCCGCTTCCTGGCATCTTGAGGACATTGTAGCCATGGTGGGTTACCACCATGAACTTGGCCAGGGCTGGATACCCAAGGATGGCAATGTACGGTAGGTGGATGTGGGCGACGTCGAAGTCGATGAGCTTGGTGTGGTAGTTGACGCGCTGGCCGAAGGTTACAGGGAGACGGACCTACCCTATCAGGGTGGTGGAACCGTCGGTGACTCCTAAGAAAGGCTTGGTAGGCTGGAGCTAATCATATGGCACTTGAAGGTTGTCGAACATCTCGACGGACAAGACGTTAAGCCCTGCGCCGCCATCGATGAGGGTCCTGGTGACTTGCACGTTGCTGATGACTGGAGAACAAAGCATCGGGAGGACGCCAGCAGTAGCCGCGCACTTGAGTTGATCTGTTGAACTGAAGGTGAAGGCGCACTTGGACCACCTGAGCAGGCGCGTGGCCTCGAGCTTGGAGAGGACTGCATTCACCTCGCGAGCAAACTGCTTAAAGATGCGCTGAGAGGCTGGGGCCTGAGCTCCACTCAAGATGTAAGCGATAGCACGTGGTTCTTGGAAGCCCCCAGCCCCTTCGTCTTAATGATGGTCGTCATTCCTTCTCTGCGGTGGCGGCAGAGGAGGAAGGCATGTGTTGCCCTGCGGTCGGTCCTCACGAGGATGATCCCTCCAAGTGCCCTTGTGAGGCTGCTCCTGTTGGGCAACATAGTAATTTCAAAAAAAATCCTACGCACACGCAAGATCATGGTGATGCATAGCAACGAGAGGGGAGAATGTTCTCTACGTACCCTCGTAGACCAAAAGCGGAAGCGTTAGCACAACGCGGTTGATGTAGTCGTACGTCTTCACGATCCGACCGATCCAAGTACCGAACGTACGGCACCTTCGAGTTCAGCACATGTTCAGCTCGATGACATCCCACGAATTCTGATCCAGCAGAGCTTTGCGGGAGAGTTCCGTCAGCAGGACGGCGTGATGATGGTGTTGATGATGCTACCGACACAGGGCTTCGCCTAAGCACCGCTACAGTATTACCGAGGTGGAATATGGTGGAGTGGGCACCGCACACAGCTGGGAGAGATCAACAGATCAACTTGTGTGTCCATGGGGTGCCCCCCTCCCCCATATATAAAGGAGTGGAGGAGGGGGGAGGGCCGGCCCTCCTATGCCGCGCCCTGGAGGAGTCCAACTCCCACCGGGAGTAGGATCCCCCCCTTCCAAGTAGTAGGAGTAGGAGTCAAGGAAAGGGAAAAGAGAAGAGAAGGAAGGAGGGGGCGCAGCCCCCCCCCCCTTAGTGCAATTCGGACTAGGCCTTGGGGGCGTGCAACCTCCCCTCTCTCTTTTCCCTAAAGCCCAATAAGGCCCATATACTCCCCGGCGAATTCTCGTAACTCTCCGGTACTCCGATAAATACCCGAATCACTCGGAACCTTTCCGATGTCCGAATATAGTCGTCCAATATATCAATCTTTATGTATTGACCATTTCGAGACTCCTCGTCATTTCCCCAATCTCATCCGGGACTCCGTACTACCTTCGGTACATCAAAACACATAACTCATAATATAAATCATCACCGAACTTTAAGCGTGCGGACCCTACGGGTTCGAGAACAATGTAGACATGACCGAGACACGTCTCCGGTCAATATCCAATAGCGGAACCTGGATGCTCATATTGGCTCCCACATATTCCAAGAAGATCTTTATCGGTTAAACCGCATAACAACATACGTTGTTCCCTTTGTCATTGGTATGTTACTTGCCCGAGATTCGATCGTCGGTATCGCAATACCTAGTTCAATCTCGTTACCAGCAAGTCTCTTTACTCGTTATGTAATGCATCATGCCGCAACTAAGTCATTAGTCACATTACTTGCAAGGCTTATAGTGTTGTGCATTACCGAGAGGGCCCAGAGATACCTCTCCGACAATCGGAGTGACAAATCCTAATCTCAAAATACGCCAACTCAACAAGTACCATCGGAGACACCTGTAGAGCACCTTTATAATCACCCAGTTACGTTATGACATTTGGTAGCACAAAAAGTGTTCTTCCGGTATTTGGGAGTTGCATAATCTCATAGTCATAGGAACATGTGCTAAGCTAACGGAATGGGTCAAGTCAATAACATCATTCTCTAATGATGTGATCCCGTTAATCAAATGACAACTCATGTCTATGGCTAGGAAACTTAACCATCTTTGATTCAACGAGCTAGTCAAGTAGAGGCATACTGGAGAGATTATGTTTGTCTATGTATTCACACATGTACTAAGTTTCCGGTTAATACAATTCTAGCATGAATAATAAACATTTATCATGAAATAAGGAAATAAATAATAACTTTATTATTGCCTCTAGGGCATATTTCCTTCAGTATCCCACTTGCACTAGAGTCAATAATCTAGTTTACATCACCATGTGATTTAACACCAATATTCACATCTGTATGTGATTAATACCCATAGTTCACATTGTCATGTGATCAACACCCAAAGGGTTTACTAGAGTCAATAATCTAGTTCACATTGCTATGTGATTAACACCCAAAGAATACTAAGGTATGATCATGTTTTTCTCATGAGAGAAGTTTTGTCAACGGGTCTGTCACATTCAGAGCTGTATGTATTTTGCAAATATTCTATGTCTACAATGCTCTGCACGGAGCTACTCTAGCTAATTGCTCCCACTTTTAATATGTATCCAGATTGAGACTTAGAGTCATCTGGATCGGTGTAAAAGCTTGCACCAATTTAACTCTTTATGATATGCTCTTTTATCACATCCATAATCGAGAAATATTTCCTTAGTCCTCACTAAGGATATTTTTGACCGTTGTCCAGTGATCTACTCTTAGATCAAAATTGTACTCCCTTGCCAAACTCAGAGCAAGGTATACAATAGGTCTGGTACACAGCATAGCATACTTTATAGGACCTATGACTAAGGCATAGGGAATGACTTTTCATTCTCTTTCTATTTTCTGCCATAGTCGGGTTTTGAGTCTTACTCAACTTCACACCTTGCAACACAGGAAAGAACTCCTTCTTTGACTATTCCATTTTGAATTACTTCAAAATCTTATCAAGGTATGTACTCATTGAAAAACTTATCAAGCGTCTTGATCTATCTCTATTGATCTTGATGCTCAATTGTAAGCAGCTTCACCGAGGTCTTTCTTTGGAAAAACTCCTTTCAAATACTCCTTTATGCTTTCCAGAAGATTCTACATTATTTTTGATCAACAATATGTCATTCACATATACTTTATCAAAAATGTTGTAGTGCTCCCAGTCACTTTCCTGTAAATACAGGCTTCACCGCAAGTCTGTATAAAACTATATGTTTTGATCAACTCATCAAAGCGTATATTCCAACTCCAAGATGCTTGCACCAGTCCATAGATGGATCACTGGAGCTTGCACATTTTGTTAGCACTTTTAGGAATGACAAAACCTTCTGGTTGCATCATATACAACTCTTCTTCTAGAAATCCATTCAAGAATGTAGTTTTGACATCCATTTGCCAAATTTCATAATCATAAAATGCGGCAATTGCTAACATGATTCAGACTGACTTAAGCATCGATACGAGTGAGAAAATCTCATCGTTTTCAACACCTTGAACTTGTCGAAAAACCTTTTGTGACAATTCGAGCTTTGTAGATAGTAACACTACTATCAGCGTCCGTCTTCCTCTTGAAGATCCATTTATTTTCTGTGGCTTGCCGATCATCGGGCAAGTCCACCAAAGTCCACACTTTGTTCTTATATATAGATTCCATCTCATATTTCATGGACTCAAGCCATTTCGCGGAATCTGGGCTCATCATCGCTTCCTCATAGTTCGTAGGTTTATCATGATCTAGTAACATGACTTCCAGAATAGGATTACCGTACCACACTAGTGCGTACCGTACTCTGGAAGACCTACGAGGTTCTGTAGTAACTTGATTTGAAGTTTCATGATCATCATCATTAGCTTCCTCACTAATTGGTGTAGCAATCACTGGAACTGATTTCTGTGATGAACTATTTTCCAATTCGGGAGAAGGTACAATTACCTTATCAAGCTCTACTTTCCTCCCACACACTTCTTTCGAGAGAAACTCCTTCTCTAGAAAGGATCCATCTTAGCAACGAATATTTTGCCTTCGGATCTGTGATAGAAGGTGTAGCCAATAGTTTCCTTTGGGTATTCTATGAAGACGCACTTCTCCGATTTGGGTTCGAGCTTATCAGCTTGAAACTTTTTCACATAAGCATCACAGCCCAAAACTTTAAGAAACGACAGCTTAGGTTTCTTGCTAAACCACAGTTCATATGGTGTCGTCCCAATGGATTTAGATGGTGCCCTTTTTAATGTGCATGCAGCTGTCTCTAATGCATAACCCCAAAACAATAGTGGCAAATCAGTAAGAGACATCATAGATCGCACCATATCTAATAAAGTGCGGTTATGACATTCGGACACACCATTACGCTGTGGTGTTCCAGGTGGCGTGAGTTGCGAAACAATTCCGATATGTTTCAAATGAAGACCAAACTCGTAACTCAAATATTCTCCTCCACGATCAGATCGTAGAAACTTTATTTTCTTGTTATGATGATTTTCCACTTCACTCTGAAATTCTTTGAACTTTTCAAATGTTTTAGACTTATGTTTCATCAAGTAGATATACCCATATCTACTCAAATCATCTGTGAATGTTAGAAAATAATGATACTTGCCACCAGCATCAACACTCATTGGACCGCATACATCGGTATGTATTATTTCCAACAAGTCAGTAGCTCGTTCCATTGTTCCGGAGAATGGAGTTTTAGTCATCTTGCCCAAAAGGCACGGTTCGCAAGCATCAAATGATTCATAACCAAGTGATTTCAAAAATCCATCTTTATGGAGTTTCTTCATGCGTTTTACACTGATATGACCCAAATGGCAGTGCCACAAATAAGTTACACTATCATTATCAACTTTGCATCTTTTGGCATCAATATTATGAATATGTGTATCACTACGATCGAGATCCAACAAACTATTTTCATTGGGTGTATGACCATCGAAGGTTTTATTCATGTAAACAGAACAACAATTATTCTCTGACTTTAAATGAATAACCGTATTGCAACAAACATGATCAAATCATATGCATGCTCAACGCAAACGCCAAATAACATTTATTTAGGTTAAACACTAATCCCGAAAGTATAGGGAGTGTGCGATGATGATCATATCAATCTTGGAACTACTTCCAACACACATCATCACTTCACCGTCAACCAGTCTCTGTTTATTCTGTAACTCCTGTTTCGATTTACTAATCTTAGCAATTGAACAAGAATCAAATACCCAGGGGTTACTATAAATACTAGTAAGGTACACATCAATAACCTGTATATCAAATATACCCTTGTTCACTTTGCCATTGTTCTTATCTACCAAATATTCGGGATATTTCCGCTTCTAGTGACCATTTCCTTTGCAGTAGAAGCACTCAGTTTCAGGCTTTGGTCCAGCTTTGGGATCTTTCACGAGAGTGACAACTTGCTTGCCATTCTGCTTGAAGTTCCCTTTCTTTCCCTTTGCCCTTTTCTTGAAACTAGTGGTCTTGTTAATCATCAACACTTGATGCTCTTTCTTGATTTCTACCTTCATTGATTTCATCTTCATGAAAAGCTCGGGAAACGTTTCATCATCCCTTGCATACTATAGTTCATCATGAAGTTTCTAGTAACTTGGTGATGGTGACTAGAGAACTCTGTCAATCACTATCTTATCTGTAAGATTAACTCCCACTTGATTCAAGCGATTGTAGTACCCAGACAATCTGAGCACATGCTCACCAGTTGAGCAATTCTCCTCCATCTTTTAGCTATAGAACTTGTTGGAGACTTCATATCTCTCAACTTGGGTATTTGCTTGAAATATTAACTTCAACTCCTGGAACATCTCATATGGTCCATGACATTCAAAATGTCTTTGAAGTCCCGATTCTAAGCCGTTAAGCATGGTGCACTAAAGTATTAAGTAGTCATCATATTGAGCTAGCCAAACGTTCATAACGTCTGCATCTGCTCCTGCATTAGGTCAGTCACCTAGCGGTGCATCAAGGACGTAATTTTTCTGTGCAGCAATGAGGATAAACCTCATATTACGGACCTAGTCCGCATCATTGCTACTATCATCTTTCAAATTAGTTTTCTCTAGGAACACATATAAAAACATAGGGAACAACAACACGAGCTATTGATCTACAACATTATTTGCAATTAGATAAACCCTATATAAATTAGAGTTCAATTAATAATATTACTTAAGAACTCCCACTTAGATAGACATCCCTCTAATCATCAAAGTGATCACGTGATCCAAATCAACTAAACCATGTCCGATCATCACATGAGATGGAGTAGTTTTCAATGGTGAACATCTCTATGTTGATCATATCTACTATATGATTCACGCTTAACCTTTCAGTCTCCAGTGTTCCGAGGCCATATCTGCATATGCTAGGCTCGTCAAGTTTAACCCGAGTATTCTGCGTGTGCAAAACTGTCTTACACCCGTTTTATTTGAACGTAGAGCTTATCACACCCGATCATCACGTGGTGTCTCAGCATGAAGAACTGTCGCAATGGTGCATACTCAGGGAGAACACTTATACCTTGAAATTTAAGTAAGGGATCATCTTATAAAGCTACCGCCAAACTAAGCAAAATAAGATGTATAAAAGATAAACATCACATGCAATCAAAATATGTGACATGATATGGCCATCATCATCTTGTGCCTTTGATATCCATCTCCAAAGCATCATCATGATCTCCATCGTCACTGGCATGACACCATGATCTCCATCATCTTGATCTATATCAATATGTCATCACATGGTCGTCTCGCCAACTATTGCTCTTGCAACTATTGCTATCGCATAGCGATAAATTAAAGCAATTATTTGGTGCTTGCATCTTATGCAATAAAGAGACAACCATAAGGCTTCTGCCAGTTGCCGATAACTTCAACAAAACATGACCATCTCATACAACAACTTATATCTCATCATGTCTTGACCATATCACATCACAGCATGTCCTGCAAAAACAAGTTAGACGTCCTCTACTTTGTTCTTGCAAGTTTTACGTGGCTTCTACGGGCTTAGCAAGAACCGTTCTTACCTACGCATAAAAACCACAACAATATTTCATCAAGTTAGTGTTGTTTTAACCTTCTCAAGGACCGGGGGTAGCCACACTCAGTTCAACTAAAGTTGGAGAAACTGAAACCCGCCAACCACCTATGTGCAAAGCACGTCGGTAGAACCAGTCTCGTGTAAGCATACGCGTAATGTCGGTCCGGGCCGCTTCATCCAAAAATACCGCTGAACCAAAGTATGACATGCTGGTAAGCAGTATGACTTGTGTCGCCCACAACTCATTTGTGTTCTACTCGTGCATATAACATCTACGCATAAACCTTGCTCGGATGCCATTGTTGGGGAACGTAGTAATTTCAAAAAAATTCCGACACACACACAAGATCATGGTGATGCATAGCAACAAGAGGGGAGAGTGTTGTCCACGTACCCTCGTAGATCGAAAGCGGAAGCTTGGAACAATGTGGTTGATGTAGTCGCACGTCTTCACGATCCGACCGATCCAAGTACCGAACGTACGGCACCTCCGAGTTCAGCACACGTTCATCTCGATGACGTCCCACGAATTCCGATCCAGCAGAGCTTTGCAGGACAGTTCCATCAGCACAACGGCGTGATGATGGTGTTGATGATGCTACCGATGTTGGGCTTCGCCTAAGCACTGCTACGATATTACCGAGGTGGAATATGGTGGAGGGGGGCACCGCACACGGCTGGGAGAGATCAACATATCAACTTGTGTGTCCATGGGGTGCCCCCCTCCCCCGTATATAAAGGAGTGGAGGATGGGGGAGGGCCGGTCCTCCTATGGCGTGCGCTGGAGGAGTCCTACTCCCATCGGGAGTAGGATTCCCCTCCCCCCCTTCCAAGTAGTAGAAGTAGGAGTCAAGGAAAGGGAAAAGAGAAGAGAAGGAAGGAGGGGGCGCAGCCCCTCCCCCTAGTCCAATTCATGCTAGGCCTTGGGGGGCGCGCAGCCTCCCCTCTCTCTTTCCCATAAAGCCCAATAAGGCCCATATACTCCCCGGCGAACTCCCGTAACTCTCCGGTACTCCGATAAATACCCGAATCACTCGGAACCTTTCCAATGTCCGAATATAGTCGTCCAATATATCAATCTTTACATCTTGACCATTTCGAGACTCCTCGTCATGTCCCCGATCTCATCCGGGACTCCAAACTACCTACGGTACATCAAAACACATAACTCATAATATAAATCGTCACCGAACTTTAAGCGTGCAGACCCTACGGGTTCGAGAACAATGTAGACATGACTGAGACACGACTCCAGTCAATAACCAATAGCGAAACATGGATGCTCATATTGGCTCCCACATATTCTACGAAGATTTTTATCGGTCAAACCGCATAACAACATACGTTGTTCCCTTTGTCATCGGTATGTTACTTGCCCGAGATTCGATCGTCGGTATCTCAATACCTAGTTCAATCTCGTTACTGGCAAGTCTCTTTACTCCTTATGTAATGCATCATGCCGCAACTAACTCCTTAGTCACATTGCTTGCAAGGCTTATAGTGATGTGCATTACTGAGAGGGCCCAGAAATACCTCTCCGACAATCGGAGTGACAAATCCTACTCTCAAAATATGCCAACTCAACAAGTACCATCGGAGACACCGGTAGAGCACCTTTATAATCACCCAGTTATGTTGTGATGTTTGGTAGCACAAGTGTTCTTCCGGTATTCAGGAGTTGCATAATCTCATAGTCATAGGAACATGTATAAGTCATGAAGAAAGCAATAGCAACAAACTAAACAATCAAGTGCTAAGCTAACGAAATGGGTCAAGTCAATCACATCATTCTCTAATGATGTGATCCCGTTAATCAAATGACAACTCATGTCTATGGCTAGGAAACTTAACCATCTTTGATTCAACGAGCTAGTCAAGTAGAGGCATACTAGTGACATTATGTTTGTCTATGTATTCACACATGTACTAAGTTTCCGGTTAATACAATTCTAGCTCGAATAATAAACATTTATCATGAAATAAGGAAATAAATAATAACTTTATTATTGCCTCTAGGGCATATTTCCTTCTGGTCCTGCCAATGATCCTCGCGAGGTCGGTCACGCCACTCCTGGTGAGGGCCACGGTCGTCCCATCGTCCCTCGCCTCGTCCTTCTCCTCGGGCATAGCCCCGGTCATTTGGCTCGGGGCGTCGACCAAAGCGTCCTTCTCGAACGGCCCTGAGCTCTTGGCATTCGCTGGTGTTGTGCGTGTGGAGGTTGTGGTAGGTGCAGAACGGTTGGCTTCCCTTCGACGACTCCGGCTGGTCCCTGCCGCACTTCGTGTCTGGTTCTGCCGCAAGCACGACTTCTCCTTTGCGCTTCACGTCCTAGGCCTTGGCCTTCTTTTCTTCTGGGTCAGCAGCTGGAAGCTCGAGGAGGGAGAGGTGTCCTTCCTCAGCTCTTGCGCACTTGGTCGCCAGGTTGAACAGCTCTAGGGATGTGCACAACTCCTGGTGGATGGCGAGCTCCTCCTTCATCTTGACATCACGGACGCCATCGAAGAATGCTGAGATGATGGCTGATGTCTACTACACAACCTTCCTCTTGTAGATGTTGTTGGGCCTCCAAGTGCAGAGGTTTGTAGGACAGTAGAAAATTTCCCTCAAGTGGATGACCTAAGTTTTATCAATCCGTGGGAGGCGTAGGATGAAGATGGTCTCTCTCAAACAACCCTGCAACCAAATAACAAAGAGTCTCTTGTGTCCCCAACACACCCAATACAATGGTAAATTGTATAGGTGCACTAGTTCGGCGAAGAGTTGGTGATACAAGTGCAATATGGATGGTAGATATAGGTTTTTGTAATCTGAAATTATAAAAACAGCAAGGTAACTAATGATAAAAGTGAGCGTAAACAATATTGCAATGCTAGGAAACAAGGCCTAGGGTTCGTACTTTCACTAGTGCAAGTTCTCTCAACAATAATAACATAACTGGATCATATAACTATCCCTCAACATGCAACAAAGAGTCACTCCAAAGTCACTAATAGCGGAGAACAAACGAAGAGATTATGGTAGGGTACGAAACCACCTCTAAGTTATCCTTTCTGATCGATCTATTCAAGAGTCTGTAGTAAAATAACACGAAGCTATTCTTTCCATTCGATCTATCATAGAGTTCGTACTAGAATAACACCTTAAGACACAAATCAACCAAAACCCTAATGTCACCTCAAGTATCCGTGGGTATGATTATACGATATGCATCACACAATCTTAGGTTCATCTATTCAACCAACACAAAGAACTTCAAAGAGTGCCCCAAAGTTTCTACCGGAGAGTCAAGACGAAAACGTGTGCCAACCCCTATGCATAAGTTCACAAGGTCACTGAACCCGCAAGTTTATCACCAAAACATACATTGTCACCACAGATAAGCACATGCAAGACATACATCAAGTGTTCTCAAATCCTTAAAGACTCAATGCGATAAGATAACTTCAAAGGGAAAACTCAATCCATTACAAGAGAGTATAGGGGGAGAAACATCATAAGATCCAACTATAATAGTAAAGCTCGCGATACATTAAGATCGTATCACCTCAAGAACACGAGAGAGAGAGAGAGAGAGAGATCAAACACATGACTACTAGTACATACCCTCAGCCCCGAGGGTGAACTACTCCCTCCTCGTCATGGAGAGAGCTTGGATGATGAATAGGGCCACCGGTGAGGGATCCCCCCTCCGGCAGGGTGCCGGAACAGGGTCCTGATTGGTTTTTGGTGGCTACAGAGGCTTGCGGTGGCGGAACTCCCGATCTATTGTGTCCCTCGATGTTTTTAGGTATATGGAGATATATAGGCAAAAGAAGTCGGTCAGGGGAGCCACGAGGGGCCCACGAGGGTGGGGGTGCGCCAAGGGGAGGTGGGCGCGCCTCCCTGTCTCGTGGCCACCTCGAAGCTTCCCTTACGTGCACTCCAAGTCCCCTGGGTTGCTTCCATTCTAAAAATAACTTTCCCGAAGGTTTCATTCTGTTTGGACTCTGTTTGATATTCCTTTTCTTTGAAATACTGAAATAGGCAAGAAAACATCAATTTGGGCTAGGCCTCCGGTTAATAGGTTAGTCCCAATAATATAGAAGTGCTTAGTAAAGCCCATAAACATCCAAAACATATAATATAATAGCATGAATGCTTCATAAATTATAGATACGTTGGAGACGTATCAGCATCCCCAAGCTTAATTACTGCTCGTCCTCGAGCAGGTAAATGAAGTGTGAATGCTAGCAGGTGCACAAGTTTGATCAATGATAATTTCAATAACCTTTTCTAGCATGATTATATGTCATAACAGTAGTTCATCTCATAAAACTTCTCAAGATCAAGTAACAAGCTATTCACATGTTAAAGCATAGACCATAAACTTTCTTGAAAACTAGAAAACTTCATTCTTAGTCATCAAACAATTACAATTCATCTTATTTTCACGAAGGGTCTATGTCAGAGCTTTGATTTAGCAAACTCCACATACTCAACTATTATATAGTCTTCCATGATTTCTACCACTTAAAGCATATTCTTAGAACAAATAGCATCCATCGAAGACAGAAAAATATAGGGGCTTAGTGTTTCGCCTCCCAACTCACTTATCATATAGATAATTGTCAACAATAATAATTCATGATCAAATATATTTGCATGGCCATATATGCTTAGATCTTTCCCCAAAAAACGATGCTTGCCAACTAAAGAGTAGGTAGGAATGAGAAGGAATACTACTGACTCTTGCATAAAAGTAAAAGATAGGCCCTTCGAAGAGGGAAGAAGGGATTTGCAGAGGTGCCGGAGCTTGATTTTGAAATAGAGATGAAAATAATTTTGAGAGGTATGCTTTCATTGTCAACATTACAACCAAGAGTTCCCAATATCTTCCATACTACATACATTATAGGTGGTTCCCAAACAGAATGGTAAAGTTTTTACTCTCCCTCCACCAATAATCATCAATCCATGGCTTTCCCGAAACAATGGGTGCCTCCAACTAACATCAATCCTGGGGGAGTTTTGTTTGTAATTATTTTTGATTTGATTTTGATCTTTTGATCATGGGACTGGACATCCCAGTTACTAGCCATTTTTCTCGTGAATGGTGAGCGGAGTCCACTCATCGTGAGAATAACCCACCTAGCATGGAAGATACTGACAGCCCCTAGTCCCTACATGAGCAATTCGGTCATACAAAACAGATTATTATTTGAAGGTTTAGAGTTTGGCACATGCAAATTTACTTGGAACGGCAGGTAAATGCCGCATATAGGTAGGTATGGTGGACACTCATGGAAGAAACTTGGTTCAAGGGATATGGATGCACAAGCAGTATTCTCGCTTAGTACAGATATTTTGGCTAGCAAAGGATTCTAAAAAGCAAGCGCCACATGTTGGAGGATCTATAACAATATAACTTCTATGCAAATATACCCAAGCATAACTCATTACGCTGTCTTCCTTGTCCAACTTCAACTAATTTACTCAGGTTTGAAACCAATTAATGGGGCTCACAATCATAGAAGATGTCTAAGATAGTATATTTATATGTGAAATCTCTCTTCCTTCAATATTCTTTCACGAATTGTTCAAGTGACCAATACAATGCTTGCTAACCTTCAATATATTTACCACCTCTACTTCTTAGATGTGAAGTCATTACTCCCAATGGGGTAAGCATATGAAACATACATAATTTCAGATTTATGATATTCAACTCATTCAACCATTTACTCATAGGATATAAGTGAATCACATGAGTAAATGACAAACTACTCCAAAAAGATATAAGTGAAGATCAATGAGTAGTTAAATAATTATGTAACTATGTGAAGACTCTCTCTATCATTTAAGAATTTCAGATCTTGGTATTTTATTCAAACAGCAAGCAAAACAAAATAAAACAACATGATGCTCCAAGCAAAACACATATCATGTGGTGAATAAAAATATAGCTCCAAGTAAAGTTACCGATAGACGAAGACGAAAGAGGGGATGCCATCCGGGGCATCCCCAAGCTTAGGATCTTGGTTGTCCTTGAATATTTCCTTGGGGTGCCTTGGGCATCCCCAATCTTAGGCTCTTGCCACTCCTTATTCCATAGTCCATCGAATCTTTACCCAAAACTTGAAAACTTCACAACACAAAACTCAACAGAAAACTCGTAAGCTCCGTTAGTATAATAAAACCACCACTTAGGTACTGTAATTAACTCATTCTAAATTCATATTGGTGTAATATCTACTGTATTCCAACTTCTCTATGGTTCATACCCTCTGATACTACTCATAGATTCATCAAAATAAGCAAACAACACAAAGAAAACAGAATCTGTCAAAAACAGAACAGTCTGTAGTAATCTGTATCAAACGTATACTTCGGGAACTCCAAAAATCCTAATAAATTAGGAAGTCGTCAGAAATTTGTGTACCAATCCAGAGCAAAACGAATCAGATCAAAAGCACTTTTCTGTGAATTATCAAAACTAATTTACTGGGTGCACAAGTTTCTGATTTTCAGCAGGATCAACACAACTATCACCGTAAGCTATCCTAAAGGTCTTACTTGGCACTTTATTGAAACAAAAGCTATAAAGCATGATTACTACAGTAGCATAATCATGTGAACACATAGAACAGTAAAGGTAAATATTGGGTTGTCTCCCAACAAGCGCTTTTCTTTAATGCCTTTCTAGCTAGGCACGATGATGGCAATGATGCTCACATAAAAGATAAGAATTGAAACATAACGGGAGCATCATGAAGCATATGACTAGCACATTTAAGTCTAACCCACTTCCTATGAATAGGGATTTTGTGAGCAAACAGCTTATGGGAACAATAATCAACTAGCATAGGAAGGCAAAACAAGCATAAGTTCAAAACTTGAAGCACATAGAGAGGAAACTTGATATTATTGCGGTTCCTACAAGCATATGTTCCTCCCTCATAATAATTGTCAGTAGAAGCATTAATAAATTCAATAATATAACCAGCACCTAAAGCATTCTTTTCATGATCTACTTGCATAGAAATTTTATTACTCTCCACATAAGCAAAATTATTCTCATTAGGAATAGTGGGAGTATCATAAGAGACTCGAATACTATAAATTGTTTCCACATTAAAAGAGTAATGTTCAGAAAAAGGGTAATCATAATCATGACAAGTTTTATAAATATAATCATCACTACCTTTTATAGCATAAGTTTCATCAGAATAATCATCATAAGTAGCAACTTGGTTCTCATCATAATCAATTGAAACCTCTTCCAAAATAGTGGATTCATCACTAAATAAAGTCATGACCTCTCCAAATCCACTTTCATATTCATCACAATAGAATTCAACATCCTCCAAAATAGTGGGATCACTACTTCCTAGAGTTGACACTCTTCCAAACCCACTTTCATCAATATAACCATCATAAGTAGGAGGCATGCTATCATCATAACAAATTTGCATATCAAAACTTGGGAGGCTAAAAATATCATCTTCATTAAACATAGCATCCCCAAGCTTGGAACAAACATTAATTGCAGCAAATATATTCTCAAACATGTCATTCTCATCAAACATAGCATCCCCAAGCTTGGGCCTTTTCATATCATAAGCATAATCACTCTCATCATTAATAGTATGGATAGCACCAATAGTATAGCAATTATCATCATCACAATGAGTAATAGGAGCAACATCATTTGAGAGGGATACCTTTTTACCTTTGCTTCTCCGTTTTTTCTTTTTCTTATTCACATTATGTGTGGGTTCAACCTTCTTCTCTGAGCTCCTTATTGATGAGATTGGTTGAATAGAAAGCTCATCCTCGTTACTTGATTCATCATAAGAAATAATAGGAGGATATTGGGAAGTCTCTTCCCTTTCATTAGTGTTCTCTTCATCTTCTATTTGCTTTCTTTACTTTAGGTAATTGGCAATATAAGGATTTTCAGTGCAATTCACCGCACAATACAAATAAATCTTCTCTAGATCAATATCAAGGAATTTCTTAAGGGCAAATTCTGGAAGGTCCTTAATTAAACATTTCATTTCTTCATAACCCAAAAGCAAACTAAGTTCATTATGATGTGCAAGGGAAATCATATCATCACAATTTTTGGACATGATTTGATCATGAAACAATTTGCATCGGAGATGTAAATGACCACATTCATTGCAAAGTTCACAAGTACGGCAAAGGAAATTTAAATTTTCAGCACTCTTATCTAGCCTTTCTTGCAACAATTTAGTTTCTAAATGCTTATGCCTCTTGCAATATCTATCATCCCTATTTGGTGTGTACTTGCAAACCCAATGCACTCCACGAAAATCGACATGCTTATAAGAGACATTTTCATCATAACTAGTGCAATCATCATTAGTACTATGGATATTCAAAGAGTTCATACTAATAACATTGCAATCATACTCATCATTCAAAGATTTTGTGCCAAACATTTTAATGCATTCTTCTTCTAGCATTTGAGCACAATTTTCCTTTCCATCATTCTCACGAAAGATATTAAAAGGATGAAGCGTATGAGGCAAACTCAATTCCATGTTTTGTAGTTTTCTTTTATATACTAAACTAGTGATAAAACAAGAAACTAAAAGATTTGATTGCAAGATCTAAAGATATACCTTCAAGCACTCACCTCCCCGACAACGGCGCCAGAAAAGAGCTTGATGTCTACTACACAACCTTCCTCTTGTAGACGTTGTTGGGCCTCCAAGTGTAGAGGTTTGTAGGACAGTAGCAAATTTCCCTCAAGTGGATGACCTAAGGTTTATCAATCCGTGGGAGGCGTAGGATGAAGATGGTCTCTCACAAACAACCCTACAACCAAATAACAAAGAGTCTCTTGTGTCCCCAACACACCCAATACAATGGTAAATTGTATAGGTGCACTAGTTCGGCGAAGAGATGGTGATACAAGTGCAATATGGATGGTAGATATAGGTTTTTGTAATCTGAAATTATAAAAACAACAAGGTAACTAATAATAAAAGTGAGCGTAAACGGTATTGCATTGCTAGCAAACAAGGCCTAGGGTTCGTACTTTCACTAGTGCAAGTTCTTTCAATAATAATAACATAACTGGATCATATAACTATCCCTCAACATGCAACAAAGAGTCACTCCAAAGTCACTAATAGCGGAGAACAAACGAAGAGATTATGGTAGGGTACGAAACCACCTCAAAGTTATCCTTTCTGATCGATCTATTCAAGAGTCCGTAGTAAAATAACACGAGGCTATTCTTTCCTTTCCATCTATCATAGAGTTCATACTAGAATAACACCTTAAGACACAAATCAACCAAAACCCTAATGTCACCTAGATACTCCAACGTCACCTCAAGTATCGGTAGGTATGATTATACGATATGCATCACACAATCTCAGATTCATCTATTCAACCAACACAAAGAACTTCAAAGAGTGCCCCAAAGTTTCTACCGGAGAGTCAAGACGAAAACGTGTGCCAACCCCTATGCATAAGTTCACAAGGTCACTAAACCTGAGTTGATCACCAAAACATACATCAAGTGAATCACGTGATATCCCATTGTCATCACAGATAAGCACATGCAAGACATACATCAAGTGTTCTCAAATCCTTAAAGACTCAATCCGGTAAGGTACCTTCAATGGGAAAACTCAATCCATTACAAGAGAGTAGAGGGGGAGAAACATCATAAGATCCAACTATAATAGCAAAGCTCGCGATACATCAAGATCGTATCACCTCAAGAACACGAGAGAGAGAGAGAGAGAGCGAGAGAGAGAGAGAGAGAGAGAGCGAGAGAGAGAGAGAGATCAAACACATAGCTAGTGGTACATACCCTCAGCCCCAAGGGTGAACTACTCCCTCCTCGTCATGGAGAGCGTCGGGATGATGAAGAGGGCCACCGGTGAGGGATCCCCCCTCCGGCAGGGTGCTGGAACAGGATCCCAATTGGTTTTTGGTGGTTACAGGGGCTTGCGGCAGCGGAACTCCCGATCTATTGTGTCCGCCGATGTTTTTAGGGTATATGGAGATATATCGGCGAAAGAAGTCTGTCAGGGGAGCCACGAGGGGCCCATGAGGGTGGGGGCGCGCCCAAGGGAGGTGGGCGCGCCTCCCTGCCTCGTGGCCACCTTGAAGCTTCCCTTGCATGCACTCCAAGTCCCTTGGATTGCTTCCGTTCCAAAAATAACTTTCCCGAAGGTTTTATTCCGTTTGGACTCCGTTTGATATTCCTTTTCTTTGAAACACTGAAATAGGCAAGAAAACAACAATATGGGCTGGGCCTCCGGTTAATAGGTTAGTCCCAACAATATAAAATTGCTTAGTAAAGCCCATAAACATCCAAAACAGATAATATAATAGCATGAATGCTTCATAAAATACGTTGGAGACGTATCAATGGACTCGTCCGTCACCTTGGGGATCTTGAGGCGGACGTTGTTGAAGCGCTGGATGTATTTCTGCAGGGTCTCCCCAGGCTGTTGCTTGATGCGGCATAGGTCACCCATGGCCAGGGGCGGTCGCGAGTGCCCTAGAAGTTGGCGATGAAGTGGTTGTGCATCTCGTCCCAAGAGGAGATCGAGCTGGGAGGCAGGTTCAGGAGCCAGGTGCGTTCACCGTCCTTGTGCACCACGGGAAACCAGTTCGCCATGACCTTCTCGTCTCTTTTGGCCGCCTCGATGCCCAGCTCGTAGAGCTGCAAGAACTTCGCGGGGTCGGCGGTGCCGTCGTAGCGAGGAGGCAGGTCCGGCTTGAACTTGCCCGGCCAGGCGACGCTACGCACCTCGATGGTGAAGGCGCGGCAACCTGCTATTGTCATCGGGGCACTTTGCTGATGCAGAGCTTGCTCTTGATGTTACCCACACGCTACTGCTAGGGGCAGTACGCGGTCCTGTCATGTCGGGACGCGGTCTTGTCGTGCTGGTACGGGAAGCACGGGAGCACCTTCTTGAGGTCGAGGGATTTCTTGGCAGCTTCTTTCTTGTCGCGCGGGTGCTAGATGCAGTGGGTCGCGTCCAGGGGCCGCGCGCCTTGGAGCCAGGGTGCCGTCTTGGGGTGGAGGTGGCGGAGGCGCTCCCTGAGCCGCATCGCCCAAGCCTGGCGGAGGGCGAGGCAGCGAGAGGGACGACGCGGGAGAGCCCCTGCGGCGCTGACGAGCTCGGTGATGCGAGCGAGCCATTCTTCGTAGAGGTCGTAGACAGGGCGGTAGTGCAGGAGCTCACGTGCCAGAAGCAGCGCGGCCTGCGCATCTGTGGGGGCGCGACGAGCATGAGACAATGAACCAGCTGGGGTCAATGATGTAGTGGCGGTGCGTCCCTCCCGCTGCACCAAGGGGTGCCACGAAGATGCTTGTTGCTTGTTCCCCGGCGGGTCAGTGGCGGCGTTTGCAGCAGGTGATGGAGAATGACGAGGAGGCCCGCCGACAGGAACCGTCTAGGCGACACGAGCGGCTAGAGCAGCCCAGCGCTCGGCGCGGGCTCGAGGGCGTCCGCCAAGGATGCGACGAAGCGATGGGACGCAGATCAGCGGAAGGAAGATTCTGTCGCACCCCTACCTGGCGCGCCAAATGTCGGATATTGGGTTCTAGCAAAACCCTTAAGGTTTGAACACTCGGGTGCGCGCGAAGATTTCCTTCTACTGATTCACGCCCTCAGCCTCGCCGCAATCCCTAAGCTAGACCGACGAACTCACAGCACAACAGACACAAGATGTATACTGGTTCAGGCCACCATTGTGGTGTAATACCCTAATCCAGTGTGGTGTGGTGGATTGCCTCTTGGGCTGATGATGAACAGTACAGGGGAAGAACAGCCTCGCGAGGAGAGGTGTTCTTGTGGTGGTGTGGTGTGTGGATGAACTTTACTCATCTCTGGCTCAGATGCCTGCCTACGGTGGTGGCTAGCCCTATTTATAGAGGCCCTGGTCCTCTTCCCAAATATCGAGCGGGAAGGGATCCAACAACGGCCATTTTGAAATGGGACGGCTAGTGCAAGCTATCCTAACTAAAGGTGGTCTTTGCCTGCAAAAGGTGCTGGTGATGACGCTGTCTTGGGCTCCACGGTGACCTCCGTCCTGCCGTCCTGCTGGTCTTGGTCTTGTTGCACCGATATGGAAACCTTTGCCTAATGCCTCGGTACTTTGTGCCTGCGCTTGCCCCCTTTGCACCAAAGAGGAAATGAGGACACTGCGCAGGCTGGCGCCCGCCTGGTCTTGATCGTCCTGGCTTGCGTCACAGGAACCTCGCGAGGTACCCCTTGATTTGATCTCTCCGACTCCTCGCAAGCCTACCTGGTGAGGCCACTCCTGCGGAGGCCTTGTGTCGTCCGCCCTGTGAGGCTTGGCCCCTCGCGATGGTCTTGAGTGTCTAGTTGGTGAAGATAGGTCGTACTGGGCCACCGATTGAGCCACGCAGCAGGCCGCAGGCAGGCAAGTCTGGGGACCCCCGTTCCCAGAACGCGGACATACATGACATGGTATTTTATGAATATGAACTTGGTTGCTAAGTAAATCTCTGTTAGTCCTCCATGAGTGAAGATAGTTTTTAGCTATATGAACACATATCTAGTTGTTATAGAAACAAAGGAGCAACAATGTTCTCATCCAGTGGCTTCTTTTCTATATATTCTTTGGTAGGTTGAGTAAATATTCTATTTTAACTAGTTGAAGGCGAACCAAGATATTTGTTCACTTTTCACTCGATATGTAGCATAGATCAATTGCATTGAATGAGTTGATTTGAATGAGGCTTTGAATCACTTTAGCCCACACCATAGGCGGTGCCGTGCCATTTGCTATATAACGGGTGTGCTGCACCATTTTCTTACCATGAACAATGTTGTTTTATGGTTTTTACAAAATCTCGAGGCACATGAAAGTACTCATCCAATAGACTTGAGAATTGACGAGGACATGTACCTAGGGTAGGGTCCTAGGCCTAACCTACATAACCTACGCAAGGACACTACATATAAGAATCCAAGGCCCACAAGGTTATGAAGGGGTCGCCGACTGGGATACCTGTAACTTACAAGTCACTCGGACGAGGGATTCACTTGGTGGTCTCAACAACACTCGACTGTCTCTGCTCACTCAGAGTACTAAGCGTCATTCGACCATAGAAGGCTTAGAGTCACCCTGAGATAGCAACAGTCAGGCGATCGGTTCACTGTCATAAAGAACATCTAATGCTCGCGTTACCTGTAACTCTCGCACCCTTTAACATCTCTATCAAACCCTTGGGTGCCGGGACATTCATGATGTCAGGACCCCAACTCGATGCCACATCGATCTAGCATGTGACACCTCATATCACTTTGCGGCCTCACGCACGGTATTCCCACGGGTGTCGTCTTACCTTTGCCCGGGACCGTTTGCGCCTTTTGGCACATGTATATGACAGTGTCGCTAGCATCCATATGGTAAGGAGCCCGGGCTGACATGGCTAGTCGTAAACCCAAAGTGGCACAGACTTACAGGGACAGGCATCCATGACCCAGCATCGAACGTGTCGGTCATCAGCAAGTGAATCTGGGCTGTAGCACTGGGCTAGCAGGACTCCAGTAAACCGGGCTGTAGCGGGCTAACAGGACTCCGGTATTCATTGCGTGACATTTCCCCGAAGGGACAGACACAGGAACGAAGATGGACACATGCCGGCCAGCCTAAGTGTTCCGGAGCAGTAGCAAGCTACCAAGGCTCAGTGGAAACACTAAGAGACATTTCCCGGTAAGAGAGGCTACTAAGGATAAACAACTAGATAGTCAGATCCCACACATACCAAGCATTTCAATCATACACACAATATGCTCGATATGTGCAAATACAACAAGGCATCACAACATGACTCTACGACACAAGTGCTTTTATTTAAAGGCTCAGGGAGCCATACATAGCATACACACAAGTATGGGTCGCACGACCCAGCATTCAAGGTATACAGACATACAAGCCAACAACGGAAGTAACTTGTTTGAGTATAGACAACTAGTAAAATAAAAGAGGCTTGGGGAAGCCTAGCTATACTACGTGGTCCTTCACAAGCTCAGGATCACCACCTGGGCCTCAGTCGACTCATCGATGTCAACGTCTACGAAGAACCCATCAGAAGGGGTGCAGCGTCTTCTGAAAAATGTAAATTAAAGCAACATGAGTACAAAGGTACTCAGCAAGACTTACATCAGATCCTACATACATGCACATTATCAAGAAGGGTTGGTGGGGTTATTGCAGCAAGCCAGCTTTGACTCTTGGCTAAGCTATCCTACGAGACACCAACTTGAAATGGTTTTGCGCACACGAGTCCACTACTCACCACTTCAATACACCACCGAGGATCCACCTCTGTCATCCTACGGAAGAGCCATCCTCGGCACTCACGCTTATCTTGAGATTTTTAGCAGTATCCATTTACTTGTCTATGAACTGTATAGGCAACCAAGTAGTCCTTTACCGCGGACGCGGCTATTCGAATAGATAATGTTAACCCTGCAAGGGTGTACTTCTTCATACATGTTTCCACCACTTAGCGTCTGCACACGACATGTGCTCGGCAGACTTCAAGCAAAAGCCAACGTGGGTGTAGACCACGACCTACCTAAACACCTAAGTCTCTAGTCCAGGTTTATCGCCTATTTAGGTTCCATCGCAGGGAGTCCGGCCGGGGTTTCCACATACGGCCCCGAACGATGTGTACAGGGTTCCGAGACACCTAACGGGTGCCCGGTATACCCGGCCACGTACCTACCGCATCACAGCCCACCCCGCGGGTCAGCGCTGTCCACGGCCTCCAGTAAACTACAAACACCAGAAACTACTTGCAACTCCTGGACAGAGGACTAGCGTGAATAAGAAGTCGAGCGGGGTCATATTTCAGGGCCCAATGCATGGTAGTAGCTGAATCTTAAATCACACATACAGATCTCAATGCTTAAAGTCGGATTCAATGAAACAACCCACCATGTACTCCTACATGGCCTTTCATCGATACCTTTACCAAATCGTGTTCAACACATCACTCTCATTACCGGCATGATCATTTCACTCTAGCCCATCACCCAGATGAACCAGACCTGACACGACTCTAAGCATAGCACGCATAGCAAGGTAGGAACAACACATACATATGGCTCAATCAACTCCTACACATGCTAGTGGGTTTCATCTAGTTACTGTGGCAATGACAGGTCATGCAGAGGAAATGGGATCAACTACCGTAGCACACAGCAGTTTGAAACGCGTTGTCTTAATGCAGTAAAAGAGAGCAGAAGCGAGAACATGGGATTGTATCGATATGATCAAATGGTTGGTTGCTTGCCTGATGGGTCGATGCACTGATATTGTTCTTCGTTAGGGTAATCATGGTACTCCTCGGAGGCAGAACCTGCCGCAAAGAGCACCGATACACAAACATCACCAAACAATATGCAACAATATGATGCATGCATGAGACATGGCAAAATGAGTGTATTGGGCTAATGCAACTAAGACCAGATGGGTTTGAACCATTTTGAATCAAAGATTCAAGTTTCAAACTCATAAATGGCCCTTTTAAGTGCTTTATCTAGTTCTGCACTAAACATCAGGTTAGCTTGCTTAAACATGCATGAAACCAGTACAGATGGATAGACTAGATTTTTCTGATCATTTTTCATATATAAAACTTTGCATTTGGAGTTACAGATTAATTTCTATGATTTTTTAAAGTTTGTGGTATTTACTAGAATTTCCTGTGTAATAATAATTCCAGTAAATAAATTACTGCGTCAGCATTATGTCAGGATGACGTCAGCGGTCAACGGAACAGTCCAGGTCAACCCTGACTAGTGGGTCCCGTGTGTTAGTGTAATTAGTTTAACTAAATATTAATTAAAACTAATCCTGATTAGTTAACAGGGGCTGGGCCCCACCTGTCATTGACCCAGGGGGGTCAAACTGGGCCCACCCGTGGTCAAACGAGGGGTCAGCGGGGTCAACTCACCGGCGTTTAACCGCCGGCGAGGCCGAACGCGGCGGCGAGAGTGGTTTTGTGCATTCTGGCGACCAAATGAGCGGCGGAGGGCATCTACGTGTAGCTGGGAGCAAGCCGTAGCTCTTGGTGGCGTTGGTTGAGCTCGGGGTGGCCGGAAACGGCGCCGGCGACGACCTTGGCGGTCGCTGGAGTTCGGGTGATGATGAACCGGAAGCTACGGGGCACGGCGAGGCTCGTGGTGAGGTGCTACGGGTTCCTGCGAGTGCAGTGAGTGTGTTGGACATGGTGGTATGGCCAGTGGATGGCCGGAGTCACGTCGGCGACGAGCTCCGTGGCGGCGCGTGCGGGTGAGCTTCGTGTAGTCGCTACGGGGCTCGAGAGCGAGAAAGGAAAGGGGGAGAGGTAGCTGGGCTCACGGCGGTCTCGAGGGAGCAGACGGCGCGGTCGGGGACGAGCTGGTGCGGCGGCAACGGCGAAGGGGATCTCCGGTGATGGCAGAGTCGGGCGAGGTCGGTGCAGAGGCCTCGGGGCAAGCGAGCGCTCGGGGCTCGGCTAGCTCGACGAAGAGGAGGGCGGCGGAGCTCCTGGACACGACGGCACGGCGCAAGGACGACGGAGAGCGCGACTACGGCGACAGTGGGGCTGCGGTGGCGTCGGCCATGGCGTGGGAGAGCGAGGGAGAGAGGCAGGTGAGCGAGTGAGGTGTCCAGGGGGTTCGGGGCACGACGTGGAGCTCATTTAGGCCAGCAGAGAGGCGAGGGGAGGAAGCAGGGCGGCGGGCAGCTGCGTGGCGCACGCTGGTGCCGCCGTTGAGCACCTGCCTGCCTGCCTGGCGAAGGCAAGCAGCTCGCTGGAGCGGCTGCTGGGCTGGGCCGGCTAGGTGGGTTGGCTGGTGGGCTGCCAGGTTAGTTCTCTCTCTTTCGTTTTATTTATCTTTTTTTATTTATTCTGTAGCTTTGTGGACTTTCTAAAAATACCTAGACAACTCCAAAAATCACCAAACCGCTCATGGCCATTAACTGGAATATAACCAGCATGGAACATTTTAGTTTGGGATTATTTGAGCATTTAAAATAATTTATATAATTTAAATGCCCAAACTCAAATACTTATGATTTAATTCAAAAACCTTAGGATGACCTAGAAAATTGTGCACCACTTTTGGCAGAGGCTCTGAACCAAGGCAAAAATGATGGACATTTTAGAAGGGCATTTCAGGTTCATTGAAAATATTTTTAGTAAACCCTAGTTGGTTTCAGAGGGGGCTGGGGGTTCTGTCATCCCCATTTCAAGTTTCTGTTGAGAAAAATAGACATGATGCAACACTCTAATGCATGAACTAGCTAGGATGTGACACATGAGGGGCCAATAGACTCTTTATAAACCGCCCCTCTACCCCTGCACACGGGTTCACACCTCTTGTAACATCACACTCTAGAAAAGAATGTGCTCGCAGCACCGAGATGTAGGGTCTTTACCTCTTCCGAGAGGGGCCCGAACTCGTAAATCTGAGTGTACAACCACACCGTAGCTGGAATCTACCCTCTCATACGTACCCCTATACTCTACTATCAGATTTGTTCCAACGATAGTTGGTGCCTACCATGGGGCAGGCGTCTAGGCGGCTTCCGGCGTGGTTGCGTTTTTTCACATCTTCACCATGGTTTCCGACGATGGACTTTCCCGGGGTCACGAGATCCATCTCGCCGCTCTCAGCTTCGTCACCGATTATTAGGCATGGCTCCAAGAAGCCCCTTTGGACGTCGAGGCGCTCCCTATTCGCGGGGCAGCGCACTTCCGTGCAAGCGCCTGCAGTGTCCTCCTTCGGCAATCATCGAGTCAGTATCAGTCGGCCCCAGTGGCGTTTTCCCTCCCCGCTGCTCGTTGTCGCAAGCGATCCGGCCCCTCTCAGCTCCAGCAGTGGGTTAAGCATGCGGTGGCTCGTCAGTCATCCACTCTGTAAACTGCGACTATCGATCTAGACGAATCCCTCCATGATTTGTTCAATCCATTGTCAGATCACTCAGATCTACCTTCCGAGTGCAAGAGCAGCGACCTAGCGGCGGAAGTACTCATGGCCAGCTCTCAACATAGCCCGCCAGGGTATGGCCATGGCACAGATGGGGCCGATGGTACGTCACATACTAACGATGAGTATTATCCGCAACACCTCACCGCTCAACAGAGAGAAGAACTACTGCATCGGAATTAGCAAGTCCTCTGGACTCCAATTGTCGGAACATCCGCCGAGGCTCAGGCTTTGGAAGCTGCGCATGTGGCCACTCTGGCCAAACGCACGCGTCTGGAGGAACTCCAGAACTCACTCGACGACCGCGCTCTCAGGCAACCCCCAAGCTCCAATCGACGGTAGTGACAACTGTTCCTGATATTCCGCACCCAATTCAGAACATGGCAGCAGCCGCGAGGATCGCAGATTCTATCCAGCCATCCCGATCCGAAGCTGGATGAGGTCTTGAACAGATTCAAGCGCTGCTCACAGCGGCTGGAGAGCAGAATTTGGTTGTTTCCCAGTCGCGCAACAGGATTCACAGTAGATCTATCAGAGCAGACAAAGTTCAGTCGGCCCACAGTCTGAGATCGCATCCACGGCACAAGGATCGCGGTTACCACCAGGATCAGTTCTCGGATCAAGGTCGCGACCAGTTTGCTCCTCGACATCACCGCGACAACCTCCATCGAGTGCCAACACCCCCCCCCCAAGGGATGATTTGTACATGCCCTGGCGGTACGATGATAGGCGGCCATACAGTGATGAGTGGAGAGAACCAGTCGATCCCCGAGATCCAGGGTTCAATGCAAGGTCAGTCCTTGTGTAGAATCTAGTCGAAAGAGGCAGAGCCCACCGAGAAGGCCTGGACAGAGATCGTTCGAGCGGAAGTGGCGCTTACATCTCAGGGCCCGAGTGTTTCAGTAGGGCCATACGAGCTGCGGAGATACCACCCAACTTCAGGTTAGCCTTCAGAATTAACAAGTTCGCTGGCGAGTCTAATACAGAGACGTGGTTGGAAGATTACCGAATGGCAGTGTAGATTGGCGGAGGCAATGATTATGTCGTTGTCAAACATTTGCCCTTGATGTTAGAAGGATCAGCCCGGGCGTGGGTAAACCAATTGTCTCCCGCTAGCATATACTGTTGGGAGGACCTAGCACAAGTGTTCATCAGAATGTTCGAAGGCACATGCAAGCATCCCGCTGGGCTGACTGAATTGCAACACTGTGTCCAGAAGCCGAATGAAACCCTCTGAGACTATAAGACCACACTTCACCATGTGGTCGAGAATGTCACCGAGCATCAAGTTGTTTGTGCTTTCAAGGCTGGTGTCAAATACAGAGAGCTCATCTTGAAGTTCGGTCGGTCCGGGACCTTGACCATGAGCAGGATGATGGAGATAACTACTTAGCACGCGAATGGCGAGGAAGAAGACCGCTTCCACATCGGCAAGCGAAAAACTAGTGATCCCGACCCCAACAACAATAATCCCAGTCGGAAACAGAAGCGCAAAGCCAAAGGTACAGGTCAGGCAGAAGCATATGTTGTGGTTGTACAGGGCAAGTACAAAGGGAAGGCCAAAGAGCAGTGGGTGCCCAAGAAGAAGAGAGATCAGTCGGGGCAGGACATCCTTGATTTGTTGTGCGCCATTCACACCAAGAAAGACGAAGAGGGTAACCTGGTATTGCCCAAGCATACCACTTGATAGTGCGGGCTTTTGATTCAGCAGTTCTGTGATGGTCAGTCGAGTGAGAAGAGCCCCGATGAAGACGCGGTGAGGAAAAGGCTGAGGACTATGCTAATGTTAATGCCAGTCTGGTGATATTCGCTGACATTGAGGGCAAAAGCCGATTGAAAGTCATCAATCAAGAGGTGAATATGGTTGTTCCCGTGACTACGATGACCTCAAGTGGTCGAAAACTCC
This sequence comes from Triticum aestivum, assembly GCF_018294505.1. Classification (NCBI taxonomy): domain Eukaryota; kingdom Viridiplantae; phylum Streptophyta; class Magnoliopsida; order Poales; family Poaceae; genus Triticum; species Triticum aestivum. The sequence goes on from NC_057813.1 coordinate 502,452,017, forward strand.
CATATCTTTCGACCAGTCGGACCATCCAGCTCATGTTGCTACCCCTGGGCGGCAGGCGCTGGTGGTTGACCCAGTTGTGGGAGGCACTTGGTTGCGTAAGGTCCTCATGGATGGAGGCAGTGGTTTAAACATACTCTATGCTGAGACCCTTAAAGGGATGGGCATTCCGATGTCCCGACTCAGCGAGAGCAACATGCAATTCCAAGGAGTCATTCCAGGAAAGATGGTGAGATCACTCAGTGAGATTGCTTTGGATGTGATTTCGGTGACTCGAAGAATTTTCGGAAGGAAAAGTTGACGTTTGAGTTAGTGGATTTTCGCAGTGCCTATCATGCTATCCTCGGTCGACCGGCTTATGCATGTTTCATGGCCTGTCCATGTTACGTTTATCTCAATATGAAGATGCCCGGTCCTAAGGGTGTAATCACAATTGTCGGGGGTTGGGTGCGACATATGTCAATGGATGGCTTATCATGGTGGGAGCGAGTAGAATGTCCCCGGTGCCTGGAAGCGGATAAGGTGTAGACACGAACGCCGGCGTACTTTACCCAGGTTCATGGCTCTCCTAGGAGATAACACCCCTAGTCCTGCTCTGCGGGTCTCCGCATGATCACTAAGGCACAACTGACACAATGGTGCTCCTCGAGCTATGCGCTAGAGGCAGAAGGAGGCAAGGCTAGCTCTCCTCTTGCTCTAGGGGGTGGCTAGTTCTAATAGAGTGGGAACCCTTTGCATGGGTGGCCTGGGGGGTATGTATAGGCCTACCCCCCAGGGGTACAATGGTAATCTAGCCAGCTGCTGGGCCCGGCTGTCAGTGTCTCCAGCCTCCGGCTTCTCCGCCGACTGCTGGGGCCCGCCGCCTGGTGGGCCCTGCCGACTGGTTGGTGGCTGCTCATTGTATCCGTGTCATTAGTGACGGGGGCTTGGTCATCTTAGCGTGGCTACAGTCCTGCCGCCTGGTGGGAGGACACTGTAGCCACACCTGGTCTTATCAGCTTAATGGCGTGCTTGCCTCGGGACAAGGGACGGCCGCCTGCTGGAGGCCAGCCCCTCTCTAATCCGCCTGGTTGAACTTCCATCGTCTTCCTTGGGGTCACTGCCCGATAGGGCCCGCCTCTGGCGGGCCGTACCGACAGGCCATCGTGGGGAACAGGGCCCCGCCTGCCCGAAGCGACGTCAGGGTAGATACGGCACAGTGCTCCATCGTGCGGAAATCTCCGTCTGTACGGAGCACTGTAGCCACGCCCGTCTCGAGCGTGGGAGGTGACGTGCTTCACTGTAGCCATGCTTTGACATGTACTCTCGATGAGAGCTCGGTCGCCTCGTAGTCGTGAGGTGGCCGCCTGCCTATTGCCGCCCTCTCTGGAGGGTGGCCACCAAGAGCTGGTCACTTGGCGCGTCGTAGTCTTGGGTCGGCCGCCCTCTGACAGCCGGCCGCTGAGCCAGCCGGCCCCACAGGGCGGAGCTTCAGCTTGGGGCGTAGCTAGGCGGAGCTAGCCCAAAGTCTTGATAAATCCAGGGACTCGGGTGAGCCTACCCGTGGCCCATTACTCTGACAGTAGTCCCCGAAGCCGGTGAGGCACCGTGCTCGAGGGGCTGCGAAACCTCAGCGGCTTCCCTCCTCACCGGGCTCCGGGAAGGTGCCGGTCTGCCATGCAGCCAGCCTAGCAGGCGGAGCTCGCACTGTTGGTTTTTGAACTTTAGGGCGGGAGATAGGTGGCGTGCCTGCTAAGCTTCCCAGGCCACCGCCCCCCATGGACACGCCATGCGGAGCACGTCAGCCGGGTCAGCCTGCCACCCCACGTTTCGGACGGGACGTGACACAGGGTCGGGCCCTCCACTACCGTGCCTCAGCAACCGGGCGGATCCACTGTGTCGAAGGGGACGGTTGCCTTTCCCATGATCATTTACGATGTGGTAAATGCACGTGGGAAATGGGGGTCGGGGGGACGTGGGCGCAGTTAATCCCATGACCCCACGTCCCGTCCCCTCGGCTTCACAGCCCTGGTGCTATAAGTAGGGAGGGAGGAGGTGCGGCAAAGCTCTCGCGCCCCCTCCCACTCTTCTTCTTCCTCTTCTCATCCTCTGTTGCTGCTGCTGCCATAACACCACCGCCGTTGCCCACCGCCGGTGCTTTTCTCCTCTCCGCGCCGCCAGCCGGAGCCATGGGCGACTGGGATGGATCGACTGTGATCGAGGATCACATCTACTTCCTCCGCGACATGCGCCGGATGCCCAGCGTGGCCTTCGTCAAGGCGCGGGTGCCGCCGGAGACGGAGATCTCCCCGGTGCCGCAGGAAGGGGAGTGGGTCGTCTTCCGCTCGCATTTCCTGCGCGGCTTCGGCCTCCCGGCGAGCGACTTCTTCCGCTCCTTCCTCAACTTTTACAATCTTCAACCTCACCACCTCACGCCCAGCGTCGTGACTCTGCTTTCCACCTTTGTCACAGCGTGCGAGGGCTACCTCGGCATCCTCCCCACAATCAAGTTGTGGGGAGCGTTCTTTTATGGAAAGCTCAGCACCTCCTCCAAGGAGACGACGGCCGAGTGTGGGGGCTTCATCACCGTGTGCCAGCCGGTGAAGCGGAACGCCTTCCCCGTCATCAAGCTGGCGCAGTCGGTGAAGATGTGGCAGCAGTCCTATTTCTATGTCAAGAATTTGGACCCGACTGCCGACTTCCTCAACCTGCCGGCCTACGAGGCCGGCCCCCCACCAGAGCTCGCACTTCCTGGAAGTACAAACCGAAGCCGGTGTCGGTGGATGCGGCGGCCGCCATCGGCCGACTCCGAGTGCTCCAGGAGGCGGAGGGCCTCGTGGCCTCTGACCTCCTCGTCGCCTTCGTTGAGCGTCGGGTCCTCCCGCTCCAGAGCCGCCCTCATACGATCTTATGGATGGGCGGACACCGCCATCCGTGCCGGCTATGCACGAAGGGGATGCCTCCTGCTGAAGTTTCGCGGATGGTAAACGAGATCTCCGACCTCAAGATGTCAGAGAAGGAGTGGCAGTACCAGAAGCGGCCATACTCCCGTCACAACCCGCCTCCTGATGTAAGTCTCTTCGTTTGGTCTTTGGAACTGTTTCCTTCAGCTTCGTTTCTCTTTATGACGCCGCTCTTTCTTGGTTGCAGATTTATATGTCTGAGGCGACGGCCGCCCTCCTAGGGCCGGGTGATGCCTTCCAGGCTGATAGGGCGGAGAGCGATTTGGACGACCCTGGCTTGGGGGCAGCCGCCCTGTTTGACGACGCGACGAGCGGTGGTGGTAGAACAGACGGCGGTAGTGGAGCAGGCGGCTCCGAGGGAGGCGGCGGCGTGGAGGCTTGGCCTGACGACGATGAAGATGAAGATGAACCGCGCCCCGCCCGAAGCTCCGCCACCACCGGCGCCGGCCCCTCTTCTGGACCGCCCGCTCAAGGTGGCAAGCTCAAGCGGAAACAGGGCGCGACCCTGTTCAGCCGTGCTCTAAAGAAGCCCAAGAACCCAGCCATGGGGACCAGGCGGAAAGAAACCGCGGCCAAGGCGGCCCAGTATCAGAGGCAGCCGAAGGTGCCTGTTATGGTGTCGGCGTAAGTATCCTTCCCTTACCCCTTGTATTTTCGTCATTCTGGCGTGAAAGCCTTCCGACTTGTCTTCTTGCTTCAGGGCCCCGCTGACCCTCGAGAAGTTGGGCGCCGCCTCAGTCCTCAGGTCGGCAACGACCTCCTCGACCAGTCGGCGCATCAACCTGGCCGATGACCTCCGGGGGCGACAGAGTGGAACGCGTGAGAGGCGCGCGAAGAAGAGGCCGACCGCCTGGCCAGGGAGCAGGCGGCCTTGTCCACCGCATCCGCTGAGAGGGCGCTGGCGCAGGCGGAAGCCCAGGCCGCGGAGAAGGAGCAGCTTGCGGAGGCCGCACGCAGCCAAGAGCCGTTGCTTGTGGCGCCCCTGAACACAGCACCGCCTCCTCCTGAATTCGAGGCGACGGCCGAAGGAGCCGGCGGCGACTACCCAATCCGGGAGCGGGAGGGCGGCGACGTAGCCATGCCGGACGTCTTCGTGCCACCACCCCGCGCCCGCCGCCCCCGCCAGCCAGCAAGCCGCGGAACGAGCAGCTGGTGGCGCCGCCGGTCGTAAGTACGGTGGTGACAGACCTAATCCCTATGATCCGCCTACCCACGCACCGCCGCCTGGAGAAGGCGGCCTCAGCACCGCGGCCGCAGGAGATCGGCACCGCAAGCTCGTCGGCCCCTGATACGGAGGCGACCAGCGCCGCACCCGTAGGTTGGATACACGGGGGCGGGACTGGTGCCCTAAACCAGGTGTCTCTTGACGTCCAGACCAAGCTCCGGGCAGAGGGGGGGCCCTTAGGCGCTGCAATGAGGCCTACTTGGAGTCGCGCACTGCCATCCGCGTAAGTTGTCCTTGGCTTTCTTCTTCGAATGGTCCTTTTTGCTTCTCTTGTGGGGGCACGCAAGCGCACCCACTGGGTGTAGTCCCCAAGTTCCGGGCCGGCTGCTGAGCAGGCGGGTCGGAACTTCATCTTGCGACTATCGACTGCTGACTTCATTTGATGTCTCTTTTGCTGGACTATCACAACCTCCGCGCGACCGCCTACAACTCCAAGTTCGGAAGCTGGAGGCGCAGACGGCCCATCTGGCCGAGAGCCGGCGTAAGTTTTCGTCTTCCTTCTTCGCGGGGGCGCGCTGGCGCACCCGCGGGCTATAGTCCCCGAGGTTCGGGCCAACTGCTGAGCAGTCGGGCCAAATCTCCTTAGTTGTTTCTTTCCTTTGCCAACTACTTCTTTTCCGCGGGGGCGCGCTGGCGCAACCGCAGGATGTAGTCCTCGAGGTTCGGGCCGACTGCTGAGCAGTCGGGCTGAATCTCCTCGGTTGTTTCTTTCCTTTGTCTTGTTCGCTTGACTAATGCTTTTTCCTTCTCTTTCTTTCTTCATAGGCCAACGCCGCCCTGCAGCAGCAGCTGGGCGAATCTAACACCACCCTCCGTGGCAAGGAGGCGGAGTGCAGCAAGCTGGCGGAGGAGCGGGACCGCCTGGTCGCCCAACTTGCCGAGCAGGCGGAAACCCTCAAGGCGGCCCAGCTAAAGGCGGAGACGATGGAGACCAGCCTCCTCGCTGAGTTTGAGGTCGAGCGCTCCGCCTGTGCCGACAAGGAGGTCCAGGTGACGGCCTGCTTCAGCAGCATCGAAGACTTGGTCGATGGTAAGCCTTATTTTCTTGGTTTCTTGTTTTGAGCTGTCAGCCTTTGCTTATAGCCTTGGCCTTTTTCTTCTTCCGCCCGGACAGACTTCTTCTCAGGCCATTCTGTGGCCGCGATCCAAATGATCGAGGCCCAGCGCGAGGAGCGAAGGGCGGAGGGTGCACAGATCGCCGCTGATGCCCCGCGGACTCTTGCCGAACAAGTCCTCAGCATTAAGGCTCGGCTTCGGCCTGCTCACCGCTTGCTGCGCCGCCTCTAGCGCGTCGGAGTCCAAGCGGTCTCCGCCCTCTGGCCAGGCTTGCCAGCCCCACGCACCCCAAGTCGGACTGCCGACTGGCTGGAGGTGGCGGTCGGCCGCCTGGAAGCCTGGAAAGGCTCAGAAGCCCGGGCAAGGGCGCGCCGGGCCTTGGAATTCGTCAAGGCGTGGTACCCTGGGCTAGATCTAGCCCAGTTAGCCACGTTCTGACTGGAGACGCAGGACAAGCTTGCGGCAGTGGAAGCTGAGCTTGTCAACAGGGCGGCGGCGATCGCCGACTTCACCGACACCAGTGTATTTATCCCAGAGGTGGTCGAGGAAGGTGGTGAAGTTCCGCACGAGTGGCTCGGGTTAAACCCGAAGGACAGTGAGGATTCAGCTGAAGTCATCGACTCCAGCGATGAAGGGGAAGACAGGGAGGAGGACGGAGAGGAGGAGGAGGAGGAAGACGAGGAGAGCGGCGTCGACATGCCGGAGGTCGGGGAGGACGGTCAGCCCCAGCCCGACAGGGCCTCAAGCAACGAGCCACGCGCCAAGGTGCCGCCCGCTACTGGAGGTGGCCAGGTGGGGACCGACCAGCCACCCGTTCCTCCGACGGATGCCACCGACTCCGTCCCCCAGTCCTCCGCCGCCCCGCCAGCTGCTGGCGATCCTTCTGTCCAGACGGAGCCGCCTACTGCGCCAGGTGGTGTAGCCGACTCCAGTGTCCAGCCAGAGTCCTTGGCCACGCCATCTGGCACCGTCCAGCCGGATCCTTCTGTCGTGTCAGCCGGCACCGTCCAGCCGGAGCCTTCCGTTTCGCCAACCGGCACCACCCAGCCGGAGTCTTCTGCTGCTCCTTAGGGTTTTATCTGCTTTCTGCTTGTCGTTCTGAACATTTTGTTAAATTCGCGCAATTCCACCCTCGGGGTGTATATCAAAACTCTGTTTGAATGCTGGCCAGAGGCCTTTATCCATGTAAATATTTGTCATTGCTTATGCTTGCTGTGCCGACCTCCAGTATTTTTCCCTTTTTCTCCTTGGCTTTTTTCCTTTGCCGCCAACCCTTTGGCTTTGCTTTCACCAGCCGGGCGGCCGCTCCGCGGACCGTGGCTGATTTGAGCACTCTAGCCGTTTGTGAGGGGGGCTAGGACTTAACCATTCGAAGTTTTTTGGTAATAGAGGCGGAGGCCGGCCGTCTGGCTACCAAGCAGCCAGACGGCTAGGTGCGATGCCGCCCTCTACTATATGCGTTTTCTTCCTTAGTCGTTCTTTCGTGTGGGGCACTTCTTTGCAACCTTTGCCCGCCATGCAGTCGCTCTGCGAGCTGTGGCTTCTGACAAAGGAAGTATTTGGTGTCGGCACACTACTTGTCCGGCTGCAGGAGGCGGCATATTGTAGAAGGCGACGAGGCTCCGGGCCGACTGGTCGAACCCGGTGCCAGGCGGAAAAGATAGACTATACATTCTTATGGGCATGACACTTATCATATAGATAAAAGAGGGCAGTCCCCAAGCTCTTCTGGGGGACCCGGACTCTTTATACATAGTACAAAAGGTAGCGTGATACATACTGCTTTCAACTGTAAAACTTTCGGAGGAGGTTTGCGTTCCATGGCCTCTCCGTCTCTTTGCCTGAATCATCCCTCTTGCGCGCTCTGGGCTTCTGGGCATCGATCAGATAGTAGGCATCGTTGCCCAACACCTTACTGATGATAAAAGGGTCTTCCCAAGGTGCCGAGAGCTTGTGTTGTCCGGCTGTTCGATGTATCAGCTGGAGCACAAGGTCTCCCTCCAGGAAGGACCTTGGCTTCACCTTGCGGTTGTAGTATCGGCGCAGACTCTGCTGGTAGATGGCCGGCCGGCTGAGTGCCAACAGCCGGCCTTCCTCCAGCAAGTTGACGCCGTCTTCTCGTGCCTCCTTGGCGTCCGCCTCGGTGTACATGGTGACTCTTGGGGAGTCAAACTCAATATCCGTCGGGATGATGGCTTTGGCACCATAGACGAGGAAGAAGGGTGTGAATCCTGTTAACTTGTTTGGAGTTGTGCCGAATGCTCCAGAGGCTCGACCAGTCGGGGCTTGAGGCCGGACAAAATGAGGCCGTTTGCACACTCTACTTGGCTGTTTGACTATGGGTGGGCAAAGGACGCTAAGTCCAGGCGGATGCCTTGTGTTGCACAGAAACAAGCCAAGGCTCCCTTGGCAAAGTTGGTGCCATTGTCGGTGATGATGCTGTGTGGGATGCCGTATCGCGTGGTGATGTCGGCGATGAAAGTCATGGCAGTCGGCCCATTCAGCTTCTTGATTGGTTTTGCCTCTATCCACTTGGTAAACTTGTCCACAGCAACAAGCAAGTGAGTCATGCCACCGCGGACCGTCTTGAATGGTCCCACCATATCCAGTCCCCATACAGCGAAGGGCCAGGCTATGGGAATGGTCTTGAGTGTAGAAGCCGGCAGGTGTGGCTTGGAGCGGAACCTCTGGCACCCTTAACACTTCTGAACTAGCTCGTTGGCCTCTTCTAGGGCGGTCGGCCAAAAGAACCCGTGGCGGAAAGCCTTGGCCGCAAGTGATCTTAAAGCCGCATGGTGGAAGCACTCGCCCTGGTGGATATCTCTGAGTACTGCTTGGCCTTGGTCCGACTCCACACACCGCTGATAAACCCCTGTTATGCTTCGTCGCACCAGCTCTCTGTTGACTATGGTGTAAGCTGCAGCTTGCCTCTGCACTTGTCGGGCTGAGACTTCATCGGTTGGCAACTCTTTATTCACCAAGAACTTGAGGATTGGCTGGGCCCATGAGGGCGCCACAATTTCTTTGACTGCGACTACTGCAACTTGAATGAGGGCGGCTGGGCTGGGAGGCGGCAGGTTGGCAGCTGCTTCTGCCTACTGTGTTGGAGAAGTCTCCGGGCCGACTGCTGAAGTCCCCGGGCCGGGTTCTAAAGTCCCCGGGCCGGGCGCGGCTGTAGCAGTCCCCGGGCCGCATGTCGAAATCCCCGTGCCGGCCTCTAGGATCGCCAAGTCGGATCCGACTACTTCGAGGGGGCGGCACAAAGATGGAGTCTGAATAAGGAGACGGCTTGACAGACGGCTTCAGAAGGCAGCGTAGGGCGACGCCGGCTGGTATTGCTTGTCGGGTGGAGCCAATCCGTGCCAGAGCATCTGCTTGCTCGTTTTCATTTCTTGGCACGTGAAGGAACTTGCACCCATCAAAGTATCCGCTGAGTTGCTGCACGAGGAAACGGTAGCTTGCCATGTTTGCATCCTTGGCATCCCAGTCGCCTGATGACTGCTGGACCACCAAGTCGGAGTCACCATCACACAGGATCCGGCGAATGCCGAGTTCCTTGGCAAGCCAGAGCCCGTGTATGAGTGCCTCATATTCTGCTACGTTGTTGGAGGCGGTGAAGTGGACTTGCAATACGTATTTGAGCTTGTCGCCTTTGGGAGAGGTGAGGACGACGCCGGCTCCCAGGCCAGTGCGCATTTTTGAACCATCGAAATGCATCCGCCAATGAGTGGAGTCTGGTGCAGGCGGCAAATATTGGGTCTCGGCCGAATCGACAAGGAAGTCGGCCAACACTTGTGATTTGATGGCGGTGCGAGGCTGGTAGTAGACGATGTAAGGGGCCAGATCAATAGAACACTTGGCCACTTGGCCAGAAGCATCTCCGCTCCCAATGATCTCAGCAAGTGGAGCTGTGCAGACAACGGTTATTGGGTGCTCTTGAAAGTAGGGCTTCAGCTTCTTGGCGGCAAAATGCACGCCGTAACACATCTTCTGGTAGTGGGGGTAGTTTTGCTTGGAGGCGGACAATACTTCGCTCAAGTAATACACCAGTCTCTGGACCGGCAATGCTTTATCCTTCTCCTTGCGCTCTACTACCATGACTATGCTGACAACCCGACTGGTGGCTGCAATGTAGAGGAGCATGGGCTCCTTCTCAGTCGGAGCCGCCAGGACAGGCGGGGTTGCCAACATATTCTTGAGTCGGAGAAATGCTTCGTCCTCCTTGTTGTTCCACTCGAAAAAAGTGGTCTTCTTCATGAGTTGGTACAGGGGAAGGGCCTTCTCGCCCAGCCGACTAATGAAACGGCTGACTAACGCCAAGCAGCCGGTGAATTTCTGCATGTCCAGCAGTCGGGTGGGCACTTTCATCATCTCAATTGCCTTGATCTTCACGGGATTGCACTCTATGCCGTGCTCTGAGACCAGGAAACCGAGGAGCTGGCCGGCTGGTACTCCAAAGACACATTTCTCCAGGTTGAGCTTGATCTGGAATCGGCGCAGGTTCTCAAAGGTCTCCTTGAGGTCCTCCAGCAGTGTGCCACGCTTCTCCGTCTTCACCACCACATCATCCACATATACATGGGCATTTCTGCCGAGTTGCTTGAGGAGGCACTTCTGCATGCAACGCTGGAACGTGGCGCCGGCGTTTCTCAAGCCAAACGTCATGGTCAGGTAGCAGAAGGCTCCAAATGGCATGATGAAGGCGGTCTTCAGCATGTCGGCCGGGTTCAGTTTTATCTGGTGATACCCGGAGTATGCATCCAAGAAACTCAACAGCTCGCATCCAGCTGTGGAGTCTATTACTTGATCAATCCTCGGCAGAGCAAAGGGATCTTTGGGGCAGGCTTTGTTGAGGCTGGTATAGTCAATGCACATGCGCCACTACTTGTTCTTTTTCAACACCAGGACTGGGTTGGCCAGCCACTCTGGAAAGAATACTTCCATGATGAATCCGGCTTCTAGGAGTCGGGCTATCTCTTATCCGACAACTCTTCCCTTCTCTTTTGATAGGCGGCACAAGGGCTGCCTGACCGGCTTGACGTCAGGTCGAACATGTAGCTTGTGCTCGGCGAAATCCATCGGAACACCCGGCATGTCTTTGGGAGACCATGCAAAGATGTCTCGATTCTCACGGAGGAAATCGACGAGCTCGCTTTCCTATTTGCTATCAAGGCCTGTGCCTACGACAGCGTGCCTGTTCGGGTGCTCCGGGTCCAGGGGTATTTTCTTTGTTTCCTTGGCCGGCTTGAACGAGCCCTCAACCTCCGACTCCTGGGGGGTGGGTGACATTTCCGGCTTCTTGCCTGCCAACGCCACCACCCGGTCAAGGAGCCGCTTCTCGGTAGCAATCACGAGGGACTCGGCCAGCCGGCTGCTATCTGCAGTGCAAGCGATCGACTTCTTGTAGTCTCCCACTACTGTCAGGATTCCCTTGGTACTCGGCATCTTTATCTTGAGGTAGGCATAGTGGGGGACTGCCATGAATTTTGCCAGAGCAGGCCGGCCTAGTAGTGCATGGTAGGGGCTCTCAAGGTCCACCACTTCAAACCAGACTGGCTCTCGGAGGAAGTGATTCTTGTCTCCGAAGAGGACATCAATCTGGGTCTTGCCAATTGGTGAGCATGAAAGGCCAGGGACTATACCATGGAATATAGTCCGACTAGGGATGAGTTGCTTCTGCTTGATTCCCAACTTCTCCATCGTGTCACGGTACAGGATATTGATGCTGCTGCCGCCATCTATCAAGACTCTGGAAAAATGGGTTGCTCGCCTCTCCGTTGCAAGGGTAGCTTCTAGGACCAGGGCATACGAACCGGGGGAAGGCATCACTTCCGGGTGTCGGCCCTGCTCCAACTGATAGGCTTCTCGGACCAATGCATGAACTCTGGAGTATTGGAGGCCACTGCCTGCAATTCTTGTTGTTGTTGCCGTCTGCTGCACCTGTCATCGGCCACGCTGGTAAACACAACATAGGCTCCGTGCTCCTCTGGGTAATCGTCTTATATGGTGCCGACTGGTCGGGCCACCGGCTGCTGGGGCTGAGGAGGCGGCGGTCCGGCAGGCGGAGGAGGCAGGAGTCCATCTCCCTTGGCAATTCTGGTGAGCCAGTGACACTTACGAGTGGTGTGGTTGGAGGGCTTCGCGCCGCTATGGACCTTGCAGGGTGCATCCAAGATTTGCTCGTAAGAGAAAGCAGGCAACCAATTGGTCTTGCCGCCCTTCTGCCGCTTGGGGGCCGGCTGCCCTTCTGGCAGCTGATCCTCGACCGTCGCCACCTGCCGGCTGGTGGAAGCCGGCTGGGTGGCCTTCCACTTGTTATCACCTGGTTGATGTCGCCGACTGGTGCCACCAGCCGGAGTCCGAGGTGCCTGAGGGGCCACCATGCCGGATGCATCAACTAGGATTTCCGCCTTCATGGAGGAGTCGGCCGTGGCATGCTTGTCAGCGATGACCGGCAGCTCATTGAGGGTCTCGGGCTCGTCGCAGAGGAGTTGGTGCTTGAGGAGGGTGCCCTCTCGGCACCCGGCAGTGAAGTACTCGATCGCCTGCACCGCGTGCATGCCTTCGCAAGAATTGCGTAGCTCGGTCCAGCGCGTGAGGTAGTCGCGAGTTAACTCTGTGGGCCCTTGGACGCACAAGGAGAGCTGTCGGGGCTTGGGAGCCCGCTTGTAGGTGCTGGTGAAGTTGCGGATGAAGACCTCGGTGAAATCAACCCAGCTGTTGATGCTGCGGGGCTTCAGGCTGTTGAGCCACGTCTGGGCAGTTCCCTGAAGCATGAGCGGGACGTACTTCACGACAACGCGCTTGTTGCCGTTTGCTATACTGATGGTCGTGGAGTAGTCGACCAGCCAGTCCTCTGGCTTCACGGAGCCGGTGTACTTGGGCATGTCTCGCGGGAGGGTGAACCCCTTAGGGAAGGGCTCATCTCGGATTCGGGGGCCAAAAGAGGGTGGGCCCAGCGCATCTTCTTCTTCAAGCGCTAGGGATCGGTTGAGACGATCAATCCGATGGCGAGCATCATTCTCTCCGACTCCCTCTCGACGGCCAAGGCGGTTGCCGAGTGTCGGATGCGTGACAGGAGGCGGAGTGGGGTATCTCGCTCCACGAGGCGGGGGAGGCGGCAGGTCGCCTCGCCGCATTACTGCACGAGGGCGGCCGTCCTTGTCCCGCTCGATGGAGAGGCGTGTCCGACTGCGGTTGGCAGCTGGCTCGTTGCCCTTTCCTCCGTGGGCGCCACCAGTCGGCGTCCGGGAGGTCGCCCCATGATCTCGGTGTGGGGGTGGCTCGTAGTTTCGTCCGGGTGGGACTTCGGCACGGCAGGCGGCCTCGTGTTGCGCGACAGTCGCATCTAGGAGCTGCTGGACTTGCTCCGTCATGTGGCGGCGCTCGTCGCCGTCGCACTTGTCCAGCTCATCCATTACCGCCTGGGCGGCCCGGATGTTTTCCGCAGGCGTGGCGTAGATGGGGCGCTCTGCCCTGAACATGCTGGCGACGGTCGCGTCATGCTGCTGAACTGTGCCGAGGCGGCTAGGCCCCTTAGGAGCCGGTGTGCCACCTAAGGCCCGGTCCATCTTGCACCTATAGGCGTCCGAAAGCCGGCGCATGCTGGCCAGGCGGCCAACATTTTCGAGAAGCTGGAGGCGGCGTGCCTCCAGCGCCTCAGCGTCCGCGCCCTCGGGAATGGGCACCGTGAGGTCGCGCAGAGTGGCGTCGGGGGGATCTTGAGCACGCCCGTCCGAGTGCTCTTCACTATTGATGGCGAGTACCTCCGTGACGGTGCTCCCGCCATTGTACTCGTGAGGAGGTGGCTCGTCGTAGACCACCACGTTGGTGGGGAACGCGTCGAGCGACGCCGTGTCGGAGTCGACGATCATTTGATCGGTCGAGCCGATGGACTCCAGGTCCACATCAGGCTCGCTGGCGACATGGAGCTGGTCGAGGAGGCTGACGAGGCGGCTCTCAGGGCAGCTTGTGCCCGCGTCGGGGGCCGGCTCGTCGGAGAGGTCGATCTCGCCGACGAGGTCAGCGAGGTAGCTCGTCGTGTAGGCGATCTCCACGCCGTGCAGCGCGTCAGGGCTGACGCCGTCGGGCGTGCTGGGTTGGCTTCGCTCGCCAGGAAGGAACAGGGTTCCCGTCCAGAGCAGATCTCCGGGAGACGGTGCACCTCGCCCCATGGTGGGTGCCAAATGTCGGGGGTTGGGTGCGACATATGCCAATGGATGGCTTATCATGTTTGGAGCGAGTAGAACATCGCCGGTGCCTAGAAGCGGGGTAAGGCGTAGACACGAACGCCGGCGTACTTTACCCAGGTTCGGGGCTCCCCTAGGAGATAACACCCCTAGTACTGCTCTGCGGTGTAACGCCCCGGATGCAACTTTCCATATTCGTAACTCCAACTCTTGCCTTTTCCGGAGATGCGATATATTATTTTCTTCGTGGTTGGGTTTTTGTCTTTTGTTTTGCATTTTGTTCGGTCATGCATCTCATCTCATAGCATCATGCACATTGCATATGCATGTTTTCATAAAACTTGCATTCGCTCGTCGTGGCCGCTTCTCTCTTTGTCTTCGTTTCCCTCTTCTCAGACCGCTTGTCCTTCTCTCAGACCAATTGGACCCCTCTCTTCTCTCTTTCTCCGGGACCAACAAAACCCCCCCTTGTCCCCGTGGCCTTTCATCGGACCCCATTGTCTTTGTTTTCCCCTCTCGTCTAAATGCCCACCCTCTCTGTGCAGCCACCAACCCCTTTGCGCGCGTCCGAAACTTCCCTGAACCCGACCTGCTCAGTCATCACCGTTGGATTCAGTTCATCTCCTAACATCTACAAAACATCTCCGTTTTCTTAATTGGATGCTCTAGCCTATTTATTCCGGGCCGTCCGATTACGATCGGAGGGACCAAATAGTCCCTAGCCAAATCCACCAGCTATATATACACGGGATCCAACCCTAGAAATTAGGCAGCTTGTCCCATCCTCCTCATTCCTCCTAGCCGCCGCCACTCTCTCCCTTGGTTTCAGCGCCGAGCCAACCAGCCACCACCGATCCTCTTACTTGGGATCCATCCCCTCCCGATCCAAAATTCCACAGCGTCCTCTCGTTTTCCCCAGCGAGCCAATCACCACAGCCCCGCCTGACCAACCCCTCGAGCCACTCGGCCTCGTGCCACCCGCAGGCCAGGAGCGCCTTGCCGCCCGAATCCGTTCCCCAGGTCGCCGGACCTCCCTGCAAGCGTCGCTGCCGGCGGCCACAGGAGCTTTCCGCGCCATGGCTGCAGCCCGAGTCCTCCTGCCTCGCTCGATCTGGAGGGTCCCGAGCATCTCCACCGTCGCCGTCTCAGTTGAGCGCCGCCCTGGTTCCTTTTCTCTCCTTCCTCCGGTCCCCTCATCTCATCTCTCTCTCTGATTTGTGTTGCGACGCTGCCATTTCTGCAGAGCCACTGCCGCCACGGAGCTCCAACTCCGGCCACCTCGTCTCCGCGGTGATCTGACGCCTCGGGTTCCATCCGATCACCGGCGTCCCGTCCTCACCTCTGCTTCGAACACATGCGCGCGCCTGCCTCCCTTGTCTCGCAAGCCTCGTCACGGGTCAACCACGTCTCCCGCCATGGGCTTCCTCATGGAGCACCACCACCGCATCTCCTCGGATCCGTCGGGTCCCGGCCATCCCCATCATTGCCGGACTTCTCAGCTCGGCGGAGCCCCAAGACCCCGCGCCAAGTCCCGCTTCTGCTGCCTCCCCGACGCCGCTACTCTGCTTTTCCTCCCTGTCGAGCAGAGGACCGCGCCCTGCTTCCCTGCATTGATTGTTGACTGCAGCATCGATCCGAGCCGGCCTCCTCGTGCTGTGTGGATCGCATCCCGTAGCCGGCCCAACGCAGCTCCCTGTCGGCCTCACCTCTCCACCGACCGAGCCAAGGCCCATGGTGAGGCCACCTCCAGCGCCCTCCCATTTTTTTCATTGTTGGGCCCTAGTTTCAGCCCGCTGTGTATTTTTTTCCTGCTGCTGTGATTTTAGCTTTATCCAGAGATTAACAGTTTTATAGAAAAACCCTCAAATATCATGCATTTAATAACTCATTAATCGTGCATCGGATTAAAATAATTTATACATGTAAAATGCTTAGAATTTTGTCTAGTTTAATATATTTTGCCACTCTCATCCATATTTAAAATGCTTTAAATGTTGCTTGTTTAATTTTGCTTAACTAATATGCTAAAATGCTTTATTTCATAACTAAATAACCGTAGATCAATTTTAAATAAACTTTATATGTAAGTGGGGTGGAAAAATGCCTATTTAACATGGTCCACTTTATTTTCCTGTTTAACAACCTTAAAATATGGTTTAGGGCAGAACAGTACCAAACTCAAAATATGCACATGGTGATTTTTCCAGAATTGTTGCTTGTTGTTTCCAGCCTCATTTAAATTTCCTAGATAGGTAGTTTTATTATGTTACACCTCTTGCCATGTTTAACAACATTTAATATTGTTGTGTACAAAACTGAGAGAGAACTAAATAACTCAGATGTGGTGTTTCGTCAATAAGCAACTCGTTGCATATTGAGCTCCACTTAACTTGTAGTATTGTTTGTTGCACTTTGCCATGCCATGCCTCTTTAAACCGGACATGCATCATACTTGATTGTGCATCATGCCATGTTTAAGTGGTGGTTGTTTACCATGTTGTTTTTTTCTTTCCGGTGTTGCTTCTTAGTTCCGGTAACGTTGTGATTGTGAGGATTCGTTCGACTACTCCCGTTCGTCTTCTTCATGGACTCGTTCTTCTTCCTTGCGGGATTTCAGGCAAGATGACCGCTACCCTGGATCTCACTACTATCATTGCTATGCTAGTTGCTTCATTCTATCGCTATGCTGCGCTTCCTATCACTTGTTTATCAAGCCTCCCAAATTGCCATGTCAGCCTCTAACCTTTTTCAACCTTCCTAGCAAACCATTGTTTGGCTATGTTACCGCTTTTGCTCAGCCCCTCTTATAGCGTTGTTATTTGCAGGTGAAGTTGAAGATTGCCCCGTGATGGACATGATTATGTTGGGATATCACAATATCTCTTATTTAATTAATGCATCTATATATTTGGTAAAGGGTGGAAGACTCGGCCTTATGCCTGGTGCTTTGTTCCACTCTTGCCGCCCTAGTTTCCGTCATACCGGTGTTATGTTCCCGGATTTTGTGTTCCTTACGCGGTTGGGTGATTATGGGACCCCCTTGACAGTTCGCTTTGAATAAAACTCCTCCAGCAAGGCCCAACATTGGTTTTACCATTTGCCTCACCTAGCCCTTTTTCCCTTGGGTTTCGGGAGCCCGAGGGTCATCTTTATTTTACCCCCCCCCCCCCGGGCCAGTTCTCCTTCGAGTGCTGGTCCAAACCGAGCGATGTCCAGCGCCCCCTGGGCAACCAGGGTCTATGCCAACCCGTCGTCTGGCTCATCTGGTGTGCCCTGAGAATGAGATATGTGCAGCTCCTATCGGGATTTGTCGGCACAGCGGGAGGTCTTGCTGGTCTTGTTTTACCATTGTCAAAATGTCTTGTAAACCGGGATTTCGAGTCTCACCGGGTCTTCCTGGGAGAAGGTATATCCTTCGTTGATCGCGAGAGCTTATCATGGGCTAAGTTGGGACACCCCTGCGGGGTTTAAACTTTCGAAAGCCATTCCTGCGGTTATAGGCAGATGGGAATTTGTTAATGTCCGGTTGTAGATAACTTGACACCAGATCCGAAGTAAAACGCGTCAACCGCGTGTGTAGCCGTGATGGTCTCTTTTCGGCGGAGTCCGGGAAGTGAACACAGTCTTTGGGTTATGTTTGACGTAAGTAGGAGCTCAGGATCACTTCTTGATCAATGCTAGTTGACGACCGTTCCATTTGCTCTCTTCTCGCTCTTATTTGCGTATGTTAGCCACCATATATGCTTAGTCGCTGCTGCAACCTCACCACTTATCCATTCCTTTACCCATTAAGCTTTGCTAGTCTTGATACCCATGGTAATGGGATTGCTGAGTCCTCGTGGCTCATAGATTACTACAACAATAGTTGCAGGTACAGGTTATGCGATGATCTTGACGCAGGAGCGATGTTGCTTGTTTTGGAGTTCTTCTTCTGCTTCTTCTTCGATCAGGGGATAGGTTCCAGGCCGGCAGCCTGGGTTAGCAGGGTGGATGTCGTTTGAGTTTCTGTTTGTGTTTCATCCGTAGTCGACAGGCATTAGAGACAAACATACAGACCACCTCCGATAACATAATGAACATTAATTTTAACAAAGGTGTGACTAGCTTTACCGGGATAATTTGAGTGAACTCTACACCCTCTATTCCTTAATATAAGACGTTTTTGCGGTTCAATTTAAAGTACCGAAACGTCTAGTATTTAGAAAAACTGGTAGTAGTTTTCTTGAGCACATATCTGGGAAAGCTTGCCACACTTTATTTATGTCCATATGCTAATGCAACACCATTCGAATACTACAAATATACACTAATCCAGTGGCTAGTGCAACAGTAGAGTAGTTAGTTTATTACAGGGTACAGTACAATGGTTTTACTGAACAGATTTCAATAAACTGTAGCACTGAAAGGTTTCTATAAGAATTAACAATACAAAATGTAAAGGTAACAAGTTTCAGCATTGGTATACTAGCTGTGCATGAGCATTAAACCAAATACAAAAGTCTGAAGGTAACTAGCATTATTAATTAATGACGGTATAAAAAAATTGCAAACCATGTACCTCCAAGGTAAATATCATTTCAAACTCGGGGGGGCCTTAAAAATTGCTATCCCAATCTTGATAATTGATCAAACATAAAAACTTGATCGAACGAATCAAGAGAATTGCCGGAGGAGGAAGTGCCCACTCTTGACCTTTCCTCTTGTCTTCATAATTGTTTGTGCAGTTTAACCAAAATAAAATGACATCAGCGCCTTGGCATTTTGGTGACACTGTACAAAAAAATTAACTTATCTCATGAAAGTGAGGTATGTAATCTATAAGCATTAATAGTGAAAAAGTCTGAAGGTAGTAACAAGTTTCATCGTTGGTATACTGGCTGTGCAACACCATTGGAATGTCTTAGCTGAAAAATCTTTAATACATCCACAATCAACAGCTAACCCTGAAATAATCCAGTGACATTAAATGGCATTGCTTAAATTTATCGGTGGCATTAGACTGAGAGCGGCATTAGTTAAATGTGGCATCACTTTAGCAGTAGCATTGCTTGACTTGACTGTTGGTGTTATACTAACAGCAAAAAACTGGCAATAAGAGCATGGGAGGCCCATTCGGACAGTGGGTGCACCAGTACGATGTACCTCCCCGGACGAAGAGTGGTGAGGGAGGTATGTTTGCCCAGAGCAACAAATATCTAGGCAGCATATGTGGATAACGTCCCATTTTTGTTCTCTTTAGCCACCTTTTTCCTATGTGAGGACAACAAACTGATCGACCTGGTCATTCTCTATTGCATTGTCATGCCTTTCTACCCTTCTTCAACCAAGAGACACGAGACTCGTTCCTTAGCTACTGATTTTCCCCTTTTCAATCTAGATGCGGGTTCGATGCCTACTCTCTTGGACAATACAGTCTCCCTTCCTTTCCTTATTCAACCCAGACATGGATTAGTCTGCATGAAGTAGGGTTTCCTTTAATAGTGCAAATTATGGTTTTCGTCTACGTGGCCAGCAGAGCAGAGAATAGCAAATTGGGAAGATGGTGGAGTGGAAAAAGATCCACATGCAACGACGTGGCAGATGGGGCAATAGAACAAGGGTATGGTTCGAAAAGAGGTACCATACCTGAGGGTCGGCGTGACCAGCAGAGCAGAGGATAGCAAATTGGGAAGATGGTGGAGTGGAAAAATATCCACATGCATCAACGTGGCAGATGGGGCAATAGAACAAGGGTATGGTTCGAAAATAGGTAGCATACCTGAGGGTCGGCGGGAAGTGGCTTCGCTCGTGGTCGTCATCCTCCACACACACTACGGCAGCGAGCTTGGGGATGGAGGCCATCCTGCGTGGGCGCTAGGTCTGAGAGGACGGCCTTGTCATCAGTGTGTGACCTCGCTCGCCGACGACGAGTGCGTCAATGCTGCACGTCCTTTTCTTCCCCGGCGGATCTGTGACCACCGGTGAGGAGGGAGAGAGAGGCCGTCTTTTTTTTATCTGGAGAGAGGGTGGTAGTGTGAGAAGCAAGTGGGCAGCCCTTAGCAAGAAAGCGCTAAAGCTCCAGCCTATATATCTTTTTTATACTACTAGTACTAGAGGTGGAGTAGTGGTAGAGTAGTTTATATGTTCTCTGCATACAGTACCAGTTAGTTGTGCTTCAAAACTGAATGGCACTCCATTAAAAAAATAAAGGTCAATAACTAATGCGGCACCTCGGGCCAACGCGGCCAGATCGCCTTTTGCACGAGAAATTACACACCATGTTTCATTGACATGTGGTCCCATTCCAACATATCAGTGAGACGACGACGAGTAGTAGTATTTCCGAATGGACGTGCAGGCCGGGGCGCCTCTTCGTGAACCATGGCAAATGATACGTCTCCAACGTATCTATAATTTATGAAGCATTCATGCTATTATATTATCTGTTTTGAATTATTACGGGCTTTATTATACACTTTTATATTACTTTTGGGACTAACCTATTAACCGGAGGCCCAGCCCATATTGCTGTTTTATTGCCTGTTTCAGTATTTCGAAGAAAAGGAATATCAAACAGAGTCCAAATGGAATGAAACCTTCAGCAGCGTGATTTTTTGGAAGATTATCATCCGGGAGACTTGGAGTTCACGTCAGAAGATCCTCGAGGAGGCCAGGAGATAGGAGGGCAGGCCCACCCCTCCTGGGCGCGCCCCCCTGTCTCGTGGACCCCTCGAGCACCCCTCGACCGAATTCTTTCACCTATATAGTCCCACGTACCCTAAAAACATCCACAGAGAAGATAGATCGGGAGTTCTGCCGCCGCAAGCCTCTGTAGCCACCAAAAACCAATCGGGGCCCTGTTCTGGCACCCTGCTGGAGGGGGGATCCCTCACCGGTGGCCATCTTCATCATCCTGGCGACCTCCATGACAAGGAGGGAGTAGTTCACCCTCGGGGCTGAGGGTATGTACCAATAGCTATGTGTTTGATCTCTCTCTCTCTCGTGTTCTCTCTCGTGTTCCCTCTATGGCACGATCTTGATGTATCCCGAGCTTTGCTATTATAGTTGGATCTTATGATGTTTCTCCCCCTCTACTCTCTTGTGATGAATTGAGTTTTCCCTTTGAAGTTATCTTGTCGGATTGAGTCTTGAATGATTTGAGAACACTTGATGTATGTCTTGCCGTGCTTATTTGTGGTGACAATGGGATATCATGTGCCACTTGATGTATGTTTTGGTGACCAACTTGCGGGTTTTGACCATGAACCTATGCATAGGGGTTGGCACATGTTTTCGTCTTGACTCTCCGGTAGAAACTTTGGGGCACTCTTTGAAGTACTTTGTGTTGGTTGAATAGATGAATCTGAGATTGTGTGATGCATATCGTATAATCATGCCCACGGATACTTGAGGTGACAATGGAGTATCTAGGTGACATTAGGGTTTTGGTTGATTTGTGTCTTAAGGTGTTATTCTAGTATGAACTATATGATATATTGAGCGGAAATAATAGCTTCATGTTATTTTAATACAAACTCTTGAATAGATAGAACAGAAAGGATAACTTTGAGGTGGTTTCGTACCCTACCATAATCTCTTCGTTTGTTCTCCGCTATTAGTGGCTTTGGAGTGACTCTTTGTTGCATGTTGAGGGATTGTTATATGATCTATCTATGTTATTATTGTTGAGAGAACTTGCACTAGTGAAAGTATGAACCCTATGCCTTGTTTTCTACCACTGCAATACCTTGCTGTTTTTATAATTTCAGATTACAAATACCCATATCTACTATCCATATTGCACTTGTATCGCTATCTCTTCACTGAACTAGTGCACCTATACAATTTACCATTGTATTGGGTGTGTTGGAGACACAAGAGACTCTTTGTTATTTGGTTGTAGGGTTGTTTGAGAGAGACCATCTTCATCCTACGCCTCCCACGGATTGATAAACCTTAGGTCATCCACTTGAGGGGAATTTGCTACTGTCCTACAAACCTCTGCACTTGGAGGCCCAACAACGTCTACAAGAAGAAGGTTGTGTAGTAGACATTAGCAAACTGGCAACCGTCCACCGACTCTTCGCCTTTCCCCTTGATTTGGAACTGCTGTCGCACGCTCTTCGTCTCCCTCCTCCATTTTCCTTCAGCCCTTCACCCTTTCTTCTGCCATTGTTCGATTGTCTTCTCCATGGAGGGAACAGGCCAGAAACGACCCCGTTATTCTTGCCCCGATCTGAAAGATGACGTGGTGGAGGAACTCATTGATCGGTGCGATGTCATCACCTCGGCTAGCATGGCAGGTTCGTTCAAGCCCATTCTCGACTCAACTAATAACATCATTACAAGGAACCCAAGAGTCAAGGAGCGGTTTGATCTCCCCTATCTTCTTCGCCGTGACCCTGATGACTGGCGCCGGGACGACGGAGGCCTCGCCCTCTGCAAGTTGATACCTCTTGATACTGATGCGTATGATGTTAAGATGACATCGCTTGAGGGTAAGGCTTGGGCAAGCGCAAATGGAGATTGGGTTGTTTACATTGGGTCCAACTGCGAGTGGGAACTTGTGAATGTGTACACTCGTGACCGGGTTCCACTTCCAAAAATCTCAGCATACTGCCCAGAGGTTGAGCACACCGGTATTGTACGCACGTTCAAATACGATCATGGTGACTGTCTTCTACGGAAGATAGCAATTTGTCGAGTTCCCAACCGCTCTTGGAATTACAACAACTATGAAGTTGTTGCTATATTCGACAAGCTTGTTGTCGTCCTTCGTGGTTTGACTGGATGGATATTGCTCAAAAATCAGTTTATGTACACAGATGAGTACTGTGATGCAATTCAATACGAGGGCCTTGTGTTTGCTGCCACCACTCGTGGCACTGTTTTTGCATGGAATCCTTATGATTTCGGTAAGTTTGTCTTCCACCGTAATTATAATTGTTTCATCCACATGCATGCGGGTTAGCAAGTTTCCCTTTACTAATTAACCTTCTTCTTGTGTTTCCATGGTCCTGTGAACATTCCACCACCCATACTTGAAAATTTTTATAACCAAGGGGGAGATGACGATGGTGATGATCACGAGCATGAGGACGAGCAGCGCCCATATACTTTGTGACGCCTGGCAACTAATTCCAATGGATCACCTCTTCTTGTGTGTATACAGCCCACTGATGATGTTACTACTAAGGAAGCAGGTGTAGTCTCCCATGGTCGCACTCTCCAGACCTATTCCAACAACCGTTGCATGGTATTTAGGATGGATACTAGAGTGCTAGCGCCAAATCCTTCTCCCTGGTATAGAATTGATAGTCTTGGAGAAAACTCGCTCTTCCTTGGACAAAACTATCCAATGATGGTGAAAGGCGATCCAACTGGTGTTGACACAACGTTACTACCATTTATGAGAAGCAACTGTATCTATACCTTGGACATTTGGCTGGTTCCCTACCCTGGTACTGATATAGTAGGCCGCTTCAGCCTGGATGATCAGTCATGCGTTGGTCTCCAGATCGACAATGGATGGCCCGTCCCAGAGAATCACTTGTGGTTCAAAGCAAGCGTTTCCAACGCCGAGGAATGGTTGAGTTGAAGTTCATTTCATTGCTTGTTATTTGTTGTGTGGTGAAAATTTTAGTATTTTTAATGTATCCTCGTTGTCGATGTGGGTTCATGACCTTTTGTATGTAATAAAATGGTATGCATGTGATAAACTTACTAAATTTATGAATGGCTTTCAAGTCGCTTCTCTGAGTGAGTGTTGCGACGAGGCACAAACATATTTTCCGAATACATAATTGTACGTGCATTGCAACAGGTTACCGGATGAGGCCAATCAACAATAGTAGTACACTATTTGTACTAGCTTCACATCCTTCGCGCGTCGGGCGGGTGTTTTTACTGTAGCCATATGTTAATATGTGTTCACTGTACGTAACCTGCACCTTGAATCCTCGATACTAGTAGGAGTAGTATATAGTAAGTAGTAGGAGTAGTAGGGTGGCATGGGCCAGAACAAGCATTCACGTCCATGAGTACAGCACACGCTACCACCACGACATCCATCTGACACCATATTATTTCTTGGAGTCCATGCTAGAGCAATCTCTTCAACCTCGTCGTTTCTCTAACTTCATCCATCGCGCGGCGGGCGAGGTGGGGGTTTGCCGATAGTCGGTTTCCTCAACTGCGGTCCCACTTGTAAGGCCAACTCCAACGCACGACCCCAAACGGACCTCCGTTTTGCACGAACTCCAATGATAATTTTGACTAGACAAGCAAGACCAAAGAAAACAAGAACCACAAGAATACATTTTACTACTCCTGTAAGTTGGATTAGTGCCTTCTCGATGCATTCATTGTTGATCTGTGGAGGCTCGATCTTGCGTGCTTCTTTCTTCTTTGAGTGTAAATAAGTAGACATTGCTTCCTCGCATCTAGTCTCATGTCTAGCCTCTATTCTAGTAGGAGTATCAATAAGTGCACTAGTCTCATCTCTAGCCTCTGTGCTAGCTAAAAGTGCTAGAACATCTACTAAATTGCGCTCTATCAATATATGGATGTACTCTTCTTCCCAATACCAAGACTTGCATCCATTTTACTCCCTCCGTTGCACAATACATGCCTTCTATTTGTAAAAATATATATGTATCTAGACATGTTTTAGTATATAGGTACATCCATTTTTGGACAAATGGAAGTCAAGTATTTTGGAACGGAGGGAGTACACAATAAATTTTTTAAGTTAGCACAACTAGTCTAATCCGAGAGCACAACCGAAGATTTGGTCGGGTTCTTCCTCCTTTTGTCGAGTGGTAGTTGAAGCCACGTGATGTGCATCTTGGGTTAAACTGTAAGTAGAATCTTACTACTCTTGAGTAACTCCAAAAGCGGCCACCGAAGATCTTTATTGGATTTCTTTTTCATCACCAGCACGTCGAGGTGAAAGATGTGCAGGTCCAGTGGGTCCTCTTGTGTTTTCACTGACATGTGGGACCGCATGTGAGCAAACAGACGATGGGCTCCGCGCGTCTGCTGGCTGGCTGAGAAGAGAGATAGAGCAGGGTTGAGCACAGGCCGTGGGAAATTTGTTCTACGTACCTCGATATAGGCTCGATATAGTGGGGTGGCATGGGCCATAACTAGCATTCACGTCTAGCAGTGCGGCACACGCCACCCACACGAGTCCCATTCGACACCAATTTTCTTGGAATCCGTGCTACAACCATCTCTTCTCCCTCCTGTTTTCTCAGCCATCGCGCGGTGGGTGGGGTGGGGGTTTGCCGATAGTCGGTTTGCTCAACTGCGGTCCCACTTGTAAGTGAAACTGCAACACCGCACGCATTTCCGCTTGAGCAGCGTGCCGGACCAACCGTGTGGGGGTGCAACGCGAACACGGCAGGCTTTTCCTTTTGAACTCATAACTTGTAAAATTTGGTTCTGCTCCATGGGGCGACCGATAGATAGAAAATAACGATTTTGCCTAGAGTAATGAGAAGTTTGGTTCTGGCACCGTTCATGCATGGAGTATGTACAAAAATTATGAAGTTGATGCGAAAGGTAAGATAGTTACTAGTAGTATCATATACTACTTCATGGATTTGACGGAAAGATAAAAATACATATGGATCCGTCAATGACATCCTCACGCCCTGGTGCGCCGGGTCACCAACCGACGTGTGAAGAGCAGCGGCGTTGGCGGCGAGCTCAACGTCCTTCTGAACAATGCCGTCCAAGGTTGCCCTGCGGTCCAAGAAGGCCAGCGTCCTATCGTCCTCCTCTTGCATGTAGTAGTCCTTGTGGACGATTTGCGTGTAGACGTGGGTGATTATGTCGATGGTGTCTTGCTGCGCCAGGCGCTGCGCGGCGAGCGTGACCTCGAGGTGGACATTCTCCGGTGCGACGGCGGGCAGTCGCAGGGCCACCAATGTGTCGAAGAGGTTGTCACCATAGTGGCCGTTGAGGGTGGCGGGCATCGCAGAGCCTGGGCGCGTCGGCTGGAGGCGTACGTCAAGTCGTCCGCGAGCTTCTTAACGACGGTGAACTTGTCGAGGAAACTGATGAGTACCTCGTCGAACAAGGAGACAAAGCTGTCGTCCAAGCGGCCCCTCGCCCTGGCGGCCTCAAGCAATACTACCTGGAGACGTTCCTCGGTGCCGGGCCGTAGGCCGGCGTCGTGGACCATCTGGCACAGCCGGCTGATGCTCGCGCTCATCGCCTCCATGGGACTAGCTAAGCTTCTAGTCAACTGATCTTGCAATTCAAGTGATCACTCTTGCCCTTGGTTAGCGTGCGTAGGTGTGTAGGATTTCGTACTACTCCTCGGCCCTCTACTGCACCTGCCTTTGGTTGTATGATACGTGGGGTAGCCACCCCTTGGGCCCACGTGTCATTCACCCAAAGGCAGTTGTCGTAAGTCAATGAAGCTGTGTCCCCCTCCGTGTCGGTGCAGTATAGTCATCTCACCGGACCTCTAGTTGGGGCCAAACGAGAGTAGTTTGATGTTTACTGGTTTATTGGTCCCCTTTGCATTTTGCGCCAAGTTTTAACCTTTGATTTAACTAATAAAATGTTAACGCAAGTAAACAAAAATGTTGTGTAAGTCACCTTACAAAAACCAAATAATCCCAAAACACTTAGGCTAGCCATAGTGGGAGTAACTTAGGTAGTAACATAACACATCCCAAGAAACAATTGCTTATGTGGCATGGAGTTAATGAGGAAAGAGATGCTTGTGGTAACATAATATGTTACTGTAACATAACACACCCCAAGACAAAATGAGTCTATATCTCAATTAATGAAGGCTTGCATGTTACCATCCATATGTTACTACCCACTATGAAGGTAGTAACATACACTGATAACATATGCATGTTACTAGTCTAAGTTACTCCCCACTATGACCAGCCTTAGGCATGGTGCATTAACTCCCTCCTTGTTTCTTATTTCGTGACATAACTACCAAACATGACATGCAGTGTTTAGTTCATTGCATGTAATCCTATTAGTATTCTAGTTAGCAAAAAGACATTAAGTTCTCTCGCCGATAGGAATAAAACACCATGTATTTATTTATAGAGGGAGTAGTACATTTTTTGTGACATGCATTACTAGATATTGCTAGTCAAATACTAAAATCCAGATGGACGTGGTAGTACTCCTAAATCCAGACGGTGGTGCTACTAGTACTAGTAGTAGTACTACCAATGTAGTAGTAGGAGTACTAGCATTGTACTACCCGTTGGTCAAATTATTACGTGCTGCTCCTCACAGTGAAGTGACAAGACCCTGCGCCGGAGATGACACCTGAGTATAGGTGCCGTGTTCGGCATACCATAGTCAGCCTCATCGTCTGCAGTCACTATCATCATGGCTATATAGCTAGCCTGCTTACAACTAGCCATGTTTGACATAATTTCCCGTGCATAGATGCCCGTGCATTGCACGAAACACCAAGATTGGGGGTGGACGGCGCCGGCAGCGGCCATTGCGCCAGATTTTTCCACGGCCTTCTAGATGTGGTGGGGAGGAGATAAGGCTGATTGTGAGAGACAAGGAGTTGTTTGTAAATGGGGAACAAGTGCGGGCATCTTTTTGGAAAAATGGAGAAGCTTGGTTTGTATGCGTCAGATCTAGATCCGATGGCTATTGGTGAAAGATGGGAGGCACAACATCATCACCAACTCAGGACCTGTTTGATTCGCAGGATTTTGAAAACGCGGGAATAGGACACGGAAATATTACAAGTTTCAAAC
Organism: Triticum aestivum; assembly: GCF_018294505.1. NCBI lineage: Eukaryota > Viridiplantae > Streptophyta > Magnoliopsida > Poales > Poaceae > Triticum > Triticum aestivum. Next base: position 502,479,168 of record NC_057813.1, read on the forward strand.
TGATATTACAAATGTTAGGAGTAATGTTGCACCTACGAAGAGGGAATTACTAGGAAGTTTACGTAAGAACTTTCGTTACTTTAGGTGGATGCAGGATTATTGTACAAACTAAAATCCACCGCCCTGACAAGTCACTAATGGGAAATAAGTTTTCGAGTCTCTGGACACTAGATGTTTCAAAAACAAATTCAGCTTCTGCGGAGACTTTATCATTTAGGCTTAGACGCTTGCGGTGATCAGCACGCCATTCATTGTTGCGCCAGAGAACGCCAAACCTCATTACCTTGAGCATACTTGCCTCCAGAACAAAGAACCTGGCCAATTTAATCTCAGATGTGCTGCCTCGGTAGTCGATCAAATCAATCTCTGTAAGATGGAGATCAAGGCATTCGATGAGATTGTTATAGTGCAGCACATTTTTCACTTTCGGGTCTTTTTTTATCTGCAAAAGAAGAGAACATATTAGAGCAGCTGGCTGTATAAGATTGCCGTGTCATCAAGAGGTACCAATATCATTCGCTCATATGATAGGGTTGGCTGGCTAGTGATATTTTCTCTCTCTCTCTCTCTCTCTCTCTCTCTCTCTCTCTCTCTCTCTCTTTTTGTTTCCTCTCATTTAACTAGGAGCACGTGAAGATCTTGGGCATTTGTTGCCTTCCACTATGTGGTCGATGCCATATTTCTCAAAAGTATGCCACATAATATGCATCGATGTCAAATCAAAAGATTTTGGCACCGCTCTTGCGATGTGAGAGAGTTGGCACCGCTGTGCACACAGACCCACATGTATAAACAAATCAATCAAACCAACTACACCAGACTCTCACTCTCCCAAACAAGTGTTTTTTTATTACCTCAGTCCTCTCTCTCTCTCTCCCACGCAGTGTTTTTTCATTGTGTGAGTTAATTTGGCACCGAAGCAAAGTAGGTGATCCAGATTGGGGCACCAGGTGAGCAATGGAGGGGCATCGATGCCAAATGCATCACAAGTGAATTTGGCACATGTTTTGGCCTACATAGCCCACTTTTGTACTCCCTCCATCCCAAAATTCTTGTCTTAAATTTGTCTAAATACGGATGTATCTAGTTACATTTTAGTGTTAGATACATCCGTATCTAAACAAATGTAAGACAAGAATTTTGGGACGGAGGGAATACTACCTTGTATTTAGTATAAAATTTTGGTCATAGATTTACCTAAGAAAATGCCAATGCATGTCACTAAAAATTACACCATTTGAAATTATGTTCAAATACGAATCCAACGATATAGTTCTTAGTGACATGCATTAACATTTTGTCAGTTAAATCTATGGTCAAATTTTGATACTACAAAATTGGAAGAGTAAACCAGGACAGAGGTAGTACTTGCTCTTAGGGTAACCATAGAGTTACTGGAGTAGTCTAAGTTACTTTCCACTATGACTAGCCTAGGCTACTATAGTAGTACATCATAAAAACGATGCAGGTGATCACGTGAGAAAAAATACTAAAAACATTTCTTTCGGTGCAGTGCGTAGATGCAGTTTTGAACACTACACTTGTCATCGTAATTTGGGAAAATTACGAAAAAATTGAGCTACGTTGTGATTACCGTTTACTTATAGGAAAGAAGTTTCACCTCGATGAGTAGCTTCTCCGTGCACGGAAAGCATGTAAGGAATCCAACAACTTGATCCAGATTGGGGCCGATAGATTTTAGTGCTAAGATCTTCACTGTGCGCATGGACTGGGTCAAGCTTGTGGGAATCATTTTCTGGAAGACGGTCGTAAATACATCAAGAAGAAATTTAAAAATGTGAATTTCAAGAAGACGGAGAAGAAGATGAGTGTTGTACCTGAACGATTACGGATCCAATAAAGAGTTCGGAGAATTTGGCAGACGAGTACACCAATGCTGTCAATTTCGGCGTGTCAATGACCCTGAGTTTTGTTGGACCTTCTATATCCGATACAAGCAATCTCTCAAGGAAAGGCGCATTCTCAGTGACCATAACATGGAACAGCTGGAGTGATCTCTTCCAAATTGATGTCTTGTTGCGGGGCCAGCAAGACACATAAATCCATCGGAGATTCGTCGAGGCGATGTGGAGGCTAATGAACCGATGGATCTGCTCAAGACAAAGGTACTCGAGCACAGTACAGCTGCGGAGCAGGTGCTCCATAGCCTTCTTTGAGATGACAACGTCGAAGAGGTTGAGCTGCTTGAGTTAAGGGAGAAGAAGGGCGGGCGCGGCACTAATCTGGGGAAGATAGAAGGAGCTGAAGCTAGCGCGGTGCAGCGTTGGCGTGAGGCAGAGCGCGGATGGCGGCAGAGAGCGACATCGTCTAGCTTCAAAGCTGAGCTCCTCGAGATGATCTAGGGCAGGGAATAAGAACCACTTGTCGAACTTGGGTTGGACCTTGCAGTTGGTACTGAACATGCGGATGTCAAGGCGTCTGGCTGGCCCAGGGTGCGATGAAAGGATCTTGGAGACTGCGGCCATGCGTTTGCAATCTCCGTTGTAGAGGCAACTGTCGATGGTGAGGTTGAGGGGGACGCAGCACCAGAGGGGGCGCCACTGCCAGGAGAGCCGGGCGGTCCGCACGGCAGATTTGGTGGGGAGGAGGCCGATGATGACGAGCAGCATGTCATTGGGGAGGCTGCTGATGAAGTCCAGGCTCGCCGGATGCGGTTTTGGCTCGAGCCGCCTCCGCTTGTTGGCTGCCTCGTCGTCCATCTCAATCGGTGGCTACGCCAGTGTACACTTGTGCTGGTGTGTGTTGTGTGATGGGTGTGCGCGAGTGCGTGCTTCTGTGCATGCCGCCGCGGAGTGGTGAATTATGCGCGAGTGCATCCTTCGCGCGCAAGAAGTGTGTCCTCAATGTGCCCTCAATTTACTAGCGTGCGGGGTGCTACCCCGAGTGGTTTCAACTTTGTTTACTTCACCGCGCGTCAGATGGGCCTCTAGTTTACTTATTTTCACCCACTGCCACATGGGCTAGCACACGAAGATACAACGAGCTGACAAGGCAGCATGTGGATTGGTTGACCGGTCAACTAAACAATATACAAAGCTATACACAGACACAGTGAGTGTATAATCCGTCGGTATAGAGAGTTTGAGTGAGAGGGGAGGCCCGTGAGAGATAGCAGAGAGAGAGAGAAAGAGCTACTCCCTCCGTTCGATAATCTAGTTCCAACATTTTTTTAAGTCAAACTTTTGAAACTTTGACCAAGTTTATAAAGAAATTACTTATATCTACAATACCAAAGATAAATGATAGTATGAAGTAAGTACATGTTGTGACGAATCTAATGATCGTTCCAGATGTAAATGTTTTTCTCCACATATACCTGGTCAAACTTTTCTGAGGTTTGACTTTTCTAAACATCCTTATGCTTATGGACGTGACAGAGTCCCTAACTAGAGAGAGAGAGAGAGAGAGAGAGAGTGAAAAAAGTGTGTGTGCGTGTGTGAAAGAGACATGGACAACACACGATAAAAGTAGAGAAAAAGCGTGCGTATCTTATGCAAACATATCACACATGCATCTTCGACAACGGAGGCAAGGTGAGGAGATAGTGTGTGGTTGTTTGGAACCGAGAGAGCAAGACCCCTAGCACGTGGCCAAGAGGGGTCTGACAAACAAGGGAGAGAGGTAGAGAGAGACGTACGTAGAAAATGCAGACATGGGGAGGAGAGAGTGTATGTTTGTCATAGAGAGATCCCCTGGAGATCGTGATGGGACTACATGGGTGGGAGATCGAGTGACAAGGTGTGTGCGCGATAGAAGATGCCCCGAGAGATATCGAGATAGACGTATGGATGGAAGGAGACAATACGTGTGTTCCTGATGGCTAGTAAGAGATAATCATACTTAGGAGGGGGGAGTGCTTGCGCCTATGATGGAGTGAGGGATTATGGTACTTAGGGGGGTGCGTGTCACATGGAGAGAGAACAAGGGCGGAGAGTGTTGGATGGGTCTATATGTATAGTGCGAGCGAGACATGTGTATGTGTGAACCAGGGAGATATAAGGTCAGTTTGGCTTGCGTCCTGAGCATCTTTTGCCTGGCCTGGGGTTGTGGCTGGATTTCATGCACGCTTGTTTGGTTGCTACCCTGTGAAAAAGAAAGCCCGCCTGGCCTGGGTTCCCTTGCACTTTAATTAGCCTGGCTGGACTCCAGACACTGCAAGTAGCCTGGCCCAGGCGACCGATTTCGAACGCCTGGCCGTGCCTGGTCGTGCGGCCACGAGGCTAACAACAACATGGATGGATATTAGCATTAAATAATTGCTGCATGGATTGATTGATGGGACGTTGATGCTTTGCCTGGCCCAGGCATGAACCAAACGCTTCAGCACCACACAAGCCTGGCCAGGCAGAAATATTTTACATCTCACGTCCACAGCAGGCAGTACTGGCCATCAAGGCATGAGGGTCAGGTCACGAACCAAACTGACCAATAAAGTTTGAGAGAGATTGAGGAGCCCCGATAAGGCTGAGTGGTGCGTCAGATAGCTGAGAGGGGGAAAGAGATATTCCATCCGCTCGATAATGCAGTGCATGTAAATTTTTTAGAAGTCAAACTTTGGAAACTTTGATCAGGTTTACGCAAATGTTATTTATATCTACAATACCAAAGATACATCATACAAAACTACATATCATGGTGAATCTAATGGTATATGTTTGCTGTACTAGATGTAATTGTTTTTCTCCACGTACATGGTCAAACTTTGTGATGTTTGACTTTTCAATAAATCTATATGCTATGGACCGAGGAGAGTGCCTAAGTCGAGACAGATCAAGTGCGTGTGAAGGAGAATGAGTAAGTGTGCAAAAAGAGTATGTGTGTGAAAGAGAAAGTGACAACAAACGATAAATTAGAGAGAGTGTGTGTTTTTTCGTTTCTTATGCGAACATATCACGCATGCATCTCCGAGATGGAAAAGCGAGGCGAGGAGATACACGAAGATAGCTAGTGTGTGATTGTTTGCAACGGAGAGAGACACCCCTGTAGCACATGTCCAATAGAGGTCTGGCCAACAAGGAACAAAGGTCGAGAGGGACACATGGATGGCATGGACGCATGGGGAGGGAGAGAGGGTGTGTTTGTGATAGAGAGATCCCCTCGAGATCGTGAGGGGACTATATGGGTGGGAGATCGAGGGAGTGCGTGCACGATAGAAAGATGCCCCGAGAGAAACCGAGATAGACCATGCACATGTTTGTGATGGAGACTAAGATTAGCTAGTCATATACATATAGGGGGGACTGCGTGTGCCTACAATTGAGTGAGAGACCATCGTACTTGGCTAGCTAGGCATGAGATTGTGTGTGTGTGCGTGTGAGATGGAGAGAGAATGAGGGAGAGAGATAGAGTTTTAGATGGGCCTATCGAGTGCGAGTGAGGTATGCATGTGTATGTGTGACCCAGGTGGATGGAGAGTTTGAGAGGGGGGAAGAGCTCCGAGATGATAGAGTGGTGCGTGAGAGAGTTACGGTAAAAGAGCCAAGGAATTTGTGTGCGTATGATGAGTGCACCCAAGATATCTAGCTTGGACTAGCTAGAGTATCATACATAGTGTGCGAGAGAGACCTATAGATGGTGTATATATGCATGCGAACTAGAAAGACCCCCCCCCCACACACACACACAAAGAGAGAGAGAGAGAGATGGAGAGAAAGGGAGAGGGACCAACAAGGTTTTTGTGTCGGATGCGTGTGACAGAACTGAAGATTGTCAGCGAGAGAGAGATAGAGAGAGAGAGAGAGAGAGAGAGAGAGAGAGAGAGAAGAGGAGTCCGGGAGAGGGGGAGGTCGCGTTTTATGCATCAAAGACTGATATAAACCATGTTTCGATATAAACTTGCATTCAAATATTTAAATTGGAGAACATGTTGTCTGCAATCCACACATGAACGGATATATGCGTATATCAAACAAGTTCATTCATTTGACTTTCAACATGTTCATGGAGTACTATAATACTGTACAACATGCTACTCGATTGAGGTGTTCAATTTTGGATTTAGTTCACTATTTTGACCTACTGAACGAGCTATTTCATTGAATCGAGATATTTCATTTTGGGTTTGATTCGCGTTTTTGAGTGGGTCAACTATTTGTCATATAGTAAATCGCTAGCAACGAGCATGTAAAAACACATTACTCCCGAGCATCATCTCTCCATCTAAAAAAGAAGTGGCAAGCTAATATTTCAAAATTTGATTCGAATCGACTTGGTAAGGTAGACGTGGATGCTCGTTCTCCCAAAATTTGAACGAACCGTTAAACATCCTCTCTGCTCGGTGGAATTCGCCCGAGCAAATAAATGGGAGACGCGAAATTACCGTCCTATGTGGGACACGCATCAATTGGCCCGTTGTACATCGAGGGTAGGTTTGTAACTTCATCCAAGCGCGCCTTCTCCTTGGCCGAAATGACATGTGCCGAATAATTCATAAACCATGGTCAGCAAAACACGCTCTCCTCGCCTGAAATAGCTCGCGCCTTTCAAAACACGCTCTCCTCGCCCGAAATCGCTCGCGCCCACTATAGTTCAAAACACGCCCTCCTCGCCCGAAATCGCTCCCGCCCACTATTTGGGGAGAAGCAAAGTTACTCTACTATCCCCGACCCTCAGTACACAGACCCAAGCTGAGAATCCTATAGTCAAGGGTAGAATTGTAACTCCCCCTCACATTTCAGACAAATGCGTCCGTAAGACATGGTTCCACTCCCCTTCCAATCCCCCCCTCCCGCCCCCATTCATACCTCGTGGGTGCCAAATCACCTTCTCCCCGGGAAGCTCCCTTCTCCCGAGCCGCGAAACCTCAGCCCCACCTCCATGGCGCCCCCCACCGCACCAATTTCATAGCCGCCCTCCTCCCTAATGCCGGAGACGCTGTCCATTTGCCGTCGTGCACTGGGCCGTGTGCCTCTTACTCCATGCTGTTGGTGCCACCTCAACGACGGCCGCGTGAACCGTACCGGAGCCGATTCACCCCCGCCGTTGTTCACGGCGCCAGAGCAGCTCCAACTTAGGATCCGTCCAGAGTCCTGGCGTTGCTTCCCCGTAGCCGTCGACCATCTCCACATCGCTCTTTCCCTGCCGCCGGTCGCCACCGCAATCGCGCCGGCCTCACCGACTCGGCAGCTGGACCTACCTACTTCACCATGCCGCTAGATAGGTCGCACCCTCATCTCAAATCACTTTATTTAGGCGTCAGTTGTCTGAATTTTTATTCTGGGCCAATTGATTCCCAATGGGAAGCAGCACCCCTTGAGGCGGCGGAGCTCCTAGGCTGCCGGTTGGATGATGTCTAACGTAAGGGTGCGGAGCCGCAAGTTCGCCACGGAAGCAGCGCTTAGATGGCTATCTTTTAGAGTTGCATGGGTTGAAGGTACTGCCGCCGCCGGATCTGGATGACGGGGAGTCTTTGTGGATTGGCCCGGGGGCGGCGCAACCACGACAGTGCGCTAGGGCGGGGAGCGGGGTTTTGGCCGGGGCCACGGACGGCTAAGGCAGGCTGCTCTACCGTTGGTCGCTGGCTCTTTGGGAAGATTCTGAATAGTGTCAGCCGGGAGGCACAAGACGGCCATCAAGCCATTCGGCGTAGATCGGACAGTACCAAAATAAAATAAAATCGTGTGACCCCAATTTAGTCTTCAGTCAACAGACGTGTGACCACTCTCGTACCTTGCTGTTGATCTCTTAGTGTATTTCTTCAGATCAAAGAGATATGTCGTTCTTAACATTATGCGTTATCTGCATCTTCAGACACACCGTCTTCTGACTCACCACAGCTGCTCCAAGAAGGGAAGCATACACCAAAAGGGAGCTATAGTCCCCACTCAACAGTTCCCTGCATCGAATGCGCGTGCCCGACATGGACAGCCACAACAACTGCAGGGCCATCGACAAGTCAGCACATGATGCTCACTCCTATGGATGGCAGCCAGATAGGTTGTACCCTCATCTTACTTGTGTGCAACATTTATGGCTTTGTTATTCATCTAAGCATGGAAAATAGATCATCACATTTCACTGTATATTCATGCTGATCTCTTACGGGTCTTGTTCAGGAGTTAACGTTGTTCCATAGTTCAGCTAAGATACTTGTTCTTTAGGTAACGTTGTTCCATAGTTATCATCCATCAGCCAATGCTATCCCACAGGCTGGTGATTATAGTATTATACCACTTCTAGTATTACCTATGTTGTTCTTTAATACTTTTGTGTGCCATCTAGTTAATCTCGAGTACAAACGATACATATTCTGTAGCTTTCATCTGTGTTCTCCCTTTAGTTTATGAGACCTGTTGCTGCTAGTTAACCCCAGTCCTACTATTTATGTCGTCTCCTACAGGCACTCATTACATAAATCTAACTACTAGTTGTCTTCCATGCATGTCAGATATAATTGCACACACTGATATATCCACAAGAACCTCACGGAGCAATGTAAAGGCCAATAAACTTGATGTCAATGATACCCAATATGATGGAACATGTAAAGGCAGTTCTTCAGAAGACTTGCAGAAAGATGATGAATCCTCTTCACCCCACAAGGTCCTTGCTCTAACTTGGCCTGTGATATGGGTACAACATGCATATAATGTCCTGGAGTGTATCTACTCTGTTGCAATGCCATGTGCTTAGCATGCTGATCATGCATGTAAATATGTCATGCCTTCCTGTTTTTCAGTACCTATTCCATTCATGATAACATGTTTTCAAATTCAAGTACTGTCATTCTACTCTATCGCAATGCCATCTGCTTAATTTGGACATCATGCTTCTGAATATCTTATGCATTGTTATTCATCAGTATGTACTTCATCTGTCTACCATACCATGTTTTTTTACATTGAAGTGTTGTTCTAGTGCTCTGTTGCAATGCCATCTTAGTTTCCCAATCATACACGTGTATGTTGCCTTAGTTATTTCTGTACGTATTCCGCTAGCATACAGTTTTACATTCAACTAGTGTTTTTTTGCTGTGTTGTCCTGTCGTATCCCTAGCTCTTACACCATACTCCCTCCGTCCGGATTACATGTTGCCGAAATGGATAAAAAAGGATGTATCTAGAACTGAAATACGCCTAGACCCATCCATTTTTTTCCGGATGGAGGGAATACATGTCAATATGTCATGCCTTTCTATTCTTCAGTACCTATTCCATCTCTCTGCTGTCGCATGTTTTATAATTAAAGCACCATTCTTCTATACAAGGCATGCAAGGGGAAGACGACTATGTTAGAATCTGAAGGGTTACAAACAAGGCCTTTGCAAAAGATCCAAACGCCAGGAGATAATAAACCAACTCCAGTTTTTATAGATACTGCTCCAGCACAGAGAAACCCAACTCCTACTGATAATAAGCAGATTCCAGTGGCCAAAGAACTAGTCCGCTCCAGTCCAGCAAAAATATGTCAACTCCATTCTAAGAAGCGTGTGCGTATCCTTGCATCATGAAATTTTATAGCATGCTGATCATATTTTCTACATGTTTCTTACCCATCTCTCTTTTAGAAAATAAGCTTAACAGATAGAAGAATTTCTGCAATGGTATCGTTTATGAGGAAAGATTCTTGCAGGAATTCTCTGTGCTCCAATGTAGATGTAAGTACCTGTTGTATATCACTATATTTTTACATCAGCATGTATTTTGTTAATCGGCGTGAATCCAACCTTTATCTGATCTAAATTTAGTTGTAGCAAAATGTATGATTAAAGGCCACAATGTTGATTTTTGTAAGGAAAACTGCCTGGTAGTTTTGCATCCTGAGCTGCATGAGTGTACTATCTCATATCAGTGGGTTTGAATACTTTGGTTCTGCAGTGGGTTTTTCAGTGTTTTTTTACTGTGTTGTCCTGTCGTATCCCTAGCTCTTACATCATACTCCCTCCGTCCGGATTACATGTCGCAGAAATGGATAAAACTGGATGTATCTAGAACTGAAATACGCCTAGACCCATCCATTTATTTCCGGATGGAGGGAATACATGTCAATATGTCATGCCTTTCTATTCTTCAGTACCTATTCCATCTCTGTTGTAGCATGTTTTATAACTGAATCACCATTCTTCTATATAAGGCATGCAAGGGGAAGACGGCTATGTTAGAATCTGAAGGGTTACAAACCAGGTCTTTGCAAAAGATCCAAACGCCAGGAGATAATAAACCAACTCCATTTTTCATAGATACTGCTCCAGCACAGAGAAACCCAACTCCCACTGATAATAAGCAGATTCCAGTGGCCAAAGAACTAGTCCGCTCCAGTCCAGCAAAAGAATGTCAACTCCATTCTAAGAAGCGTGTGCGTATCCTCGCATCATGAAATTTTATAGCATTCTGATCATATTTTCTACATGTTTCTTACCCATCTCTCTTTTAGAAAATAAGGTTAAACGATAGAAGACTTCCTCCATTGGGATCGTATTCGAGGAAAATATCTTGCGGGAATTCTCTGTGCTCCAATGCTGATGTAAGTACCTGTTGTATATCACTATATTTTTACATCAGCATGTATTTTGTTAATCGGCGTGAATCTAACCTTTATCTGATCTAAAATTAGTTGTAGCAAAATGTTAAAGGCGCCAATGTTGATTTTTGTAAGGAAAACTGCCTGGTAGTTTTGCATACTGAGCTGCATGAATGTACTATCTCATATCACGCACATTACTGAATTGTAGTGCTTCTCTGGTTGCCCATTCATTCATTGTGTCAATGTTGCTTTCGTATTACCTTACCTGGCTGATGATAGTTGTGCCATATTGTGTTAATTTGGTGTAGGCTAGTTGCCCAAACGTTCGTTGTGTCAATGTTGCTTTCCTATTATCTGACTTGGCCAATGATAGCAATGCTAGTGTGTTAATTTTGTGCAGGCTGCTGAAGATAAGAAGACAAACTCTGAAAACAGCAAGGCAACCCCATTGTTTCTTTCCAGTAAATCTAGGCCAGGTAATATGGCAATAACTCATGATTAATCTGTTTGGTTCCCGTCCTAATTTATGTTATGATGCAGTGGTCGAGACACTCTCCACTATCAATAATACAAGCCTGCCAAAATCGCCATCTGAATCTGTTCAGTATCCTCTGTCTCGAATGCAACGGAATAAATGTATGTTTGTGAACCAATTAATGGCTGAAGCAATGATGGAAATGGTGGATGAATCAGAGGTGCAGAGTCGTGCGACACAACAACTGATCAATGTTTTCAGAGACAGTGTAGCAAAGCAGCAAGAACTTGCCCACATGCTTATGGGCGTCATCTGTGCTGAGGTTGCAGATTGTGACGTTGTAGATGGTTAGGTTCTGCTCATTTATTTGCACTGGCATCAATCTTTGATTGCCCAGTGGATGTAATTTCCTGTAATATATGCTGGATGTGCAACGTTATTCCCTGTATGCCGTACCTTTGCTTGATCGGTTTTGGTCCTGTGCATAATTGCTCGTCGTAATGGGCTCAAATTATCTAATTTGGCCTAAAGACATGTACGAACTTTAGTGGGCCCATTAAGTTAATGGGCCGTTACTAGGCCGAAAGTTAATGGTCGGCCCTCTTACCTCCCGGGTCGTTAACAGGCCGACATCGAAGCGGGCAACAGGTGGGCCCAATTTATTTCACGGGCCGTTAACAGGCCGTTACTAAGTTTGGGCTACATATGGCCCAACTATACTGTAGGCCTTTAGCAGGCCGAAAGAGACAGCGGGCTTGTACTGGACCATGAAGAGCATGGGCCGCTAAGAGGCCGAAAGTCAGGTCGTATTGTAAATGGCCCAACTGTGTTGTGGGCCTTTAGCAGGCCGAAAGAGAAACCGGGCTGGTATTGGACCATGAAGGGCATGGGCCGTTAAAAGGCCAAAACTAAGGTCCGACTACAAATGGCCCAACTCATTTATGGTCCGTTAACAGGCCGAAAGGCACACAGGGCCGGGAATTGGCCCAACACTTAAATGGGTCGCTAAAAGGCCAAAACTCAGGTCCGACTACAAATGGCCCAACTGATTTATGGGCCGTCAACAGGCTGAAAGTGACACCGGGCCGGAAATTGGCCCAACACTTAAATGGGCCGCTAAAAGGCCGAAACTCAGGTCCGACTACAAATGGCCCATCAGATTTATGGGCCGTCAACAGGCTGAAAGACACACCGGGCCGGAAATTAGCCCAACATTTAAATGGGTCGCTAAAAGGCCGAAAGATGTACATCCTGAAAATTGGCCCATCCATTGAATGGGCCGTTAACAGGCCGAAATCTCATCGGGCCGATATTGAGCCCAAATATGTAGCAGGCTATTAACGGGCTCGAACTGACGATGGGCTGCAATGGTGTCAAATCTTTAACGGGCCGTTGACGGGCCGAATTGGCACATCTCGTATGGGCCGTGGGCTTAAATGGACCTCACATAAGTATGCCTTATATAGGCCGGCCTGCTAATTTTTACTGGGCCGGCCTTTTTCACCGGAATGGGCCATTGTTGGGACGTTCCACGTGTCGACCTATCATAGGCGCCTCCTGTCCAATGAGTGGATGACATCTGTCCCAATGGTGAGGCAACACGTGTTTCCTTTGGCCAATGATGATTTTACACATGGAAAATCCCCATTGGTCCGGGCTGTTAACGGGTTATCAGTTCCAAAACCGGACCCGATAGCTTAACGGTGTTCCGTCACGGTGGATGCCACATGTCGGTCACCCTTGATGAAAGCACTTCTGTGACGCGCGATTTATCGTCATGGAAGTGGACACTTCTGTGATGATAATTTTGGTAATGTCATGGAACACTTCTATGATAGCACATGTATGACTATCTTGATTTTGTCATAAAATCGTCATGGATGTACATGCATGACAAAAAACGCGACCTACTGTGACAAACACGTATCATCACGGAAGTGTATTTTTTTTGTAGTGATCGACGTTTCCACGCCAGACATATCAAAGGTCAGGCATTCCAAGAAGGAGACTTGTGCTCCGAGTGGATCAACAGCGACCACATAAGCTTGCCCCCGCTTGGGAAGTCCCTTTTGTTGCCACCAAGGTGCTACACAATGGGGCCTACCACCTCTACAACCTTGCAAAGAGGATCGATGAGCCACGTGCCTAGAACGCTGATCTTCTTCGTCGATTCTATACTTGACGATTGAATTATCGAGATGTAATAAGAGTATTTTGAGAAATATTTGCCTATCAAAGACATGATTTCTGCAGTCCTTCAAAGATCTTACTCGCGCAGTTGTGTGTTCCAAAAACCCCTGGGAAGCTTAGCTGCAATCAGTCTTCGCCTAAGTCAAAACCTACTTCGAGTGACGAGTGCTCCTTTCACTAGGGGGCTTAGTTGCGAACCAGCCTTCGCCTAAGTTAAAACCTACTTTGAGTGACGGTAGTTCCCCTCACTCGGGGGCTTAGCTGTGAACCAGTCTTCGCCTAAGTTAAAACCTACTCCGAGTGGCGAGCATCCCTCTCACTCGGGGACTTAGTTGCGAGCCAGTCTTCGCCTAAGTTAAAACCTACTCCGGCTGGCGAGCATCCCTCTCACTCGGGGGCTTAGCTGCGGACCAGTCTTCACCTAAGCTAAAACCCACTCCAAGTGATGAGTGTCCCTCTCACTCGGAGACTTAGCTGCGAGCCCGCCTTCGCCTAAGTTAAAACCCACTTCGAGTGGCGAGCATCCCTCTCACTCGGGGGCTTAGCTATGAACCAGTCTTCGCCTAAGTTAAAACCTACTTCGAGTGGCGAGCATCCCTCTCACTCGGGGGCTTAGTTGTGAACCAGTCTTCACCTAAGTTAAAACCTACTCTAAGTGCCGAGCATCCCTCTCACTCGAGGGCTTAGCTGTGAACCACTCTTCACCTAAGTTAAAACTTACTCCGAGTGGCGAGCATCCCTCTCACTCGGAGGCTTAGCTGCGAACCAATCTTCATCTAAGTTGAAACCTACTCCGAGTGACTGATACGTCTCCAACATATCTATAATTTTTTATTGTTCCATGCTATTATATTATCTGTTTTGGATGTTTAATGTGCTTAAATATGCTCTTTTATATTATTTTTGGGACTAACTTATTAACCGGAGGCCTAGTGCCAGATTCTGTTTTTCTTGCCTATTTTAGAGTTTTACAGAAAAGGAATACCAAACGGAATGAAACCTTCGCGATGATCTTTCTTGGACCGAAAGCAATCCAGAAGACTTGGAGTAGAAGTCTGGGACTCCACGAGGAGGCCACGAGGCAGGAGGGCATGCCCCCCACCCTTGTGGGCCCCTCGTAGCTCCACCGACGTACTTCTTTCGCCTATATATACTCTTATACCCTAGAAACATTAGGGAGAGCCACGAAACCACTTTTCCACTGCCGCAGCCTTCTATACCCGTGAGATCCCATCTTGGGGACTTTTCCGGCGATCTGCCGGAGGGGGAATCAATCACGGAGGGCTTCTACATCAACACCATTGCCTCTCCGAGGAATCGTGAGTAGCTTACCACAGACCTTCGGGTCCATAGTTATTAGCTAGATGGCTTCTTCTCTCTCTTTGATTATCAATACAAAGTTCTCCTCGATGTTCTTGGAGATCTATTCGATGTAATTATTTTTGCGGTGTGTTTGTCGAGATCCGATGAATTGTGCATTTATGAACAAGATTATCTATGAATATTATTTGGTTCTTCTCTAAATTCTTATATGCATGATTTGATATCTTTGCAAGTCTCTTCGAATTATCGGTTTAGTTTGGCCTACTAGATTGATCTTTCTTGCAATGGGAGAAGTGCTTAGCTTTGGGTTCAATCTTGCGGTGTCCTTTCCCAATGACAGTAGGGGCACCAAGGCACGTATTGTATTGTTGCCATCGAGGGTAAAAAGATGGGGTTTATATCAGATTGCTTGAGTTTATCCCTCTACATCATGTCATCTTGCTTGATGCGTTACTCCGTTCTTATGAACTTAATACTCTAGATGTATGCTGGATAGTGGTCGATGTGTGGAGTAATAGTAGTAGATGCAGAATCGTTTTGGTCTACTTGACATGGACGTGATGCCTATATTCAAGATCAGTGCCTTAGATATCTTCATAATTATGCGCTTTTCTATCAATTGCTCGGTAGTAATTTGTTCACCCACCATAATACATGATATCTTGAGAGAATCCACTAGTGAAACCTATGGCCCCGGGATCTCTTTCCTATTATGTTACATCTCTTTTATTTACATCGCATCTCGTTTACTATTTTGCAATCTTTACTTTCCAATCTATACAACAAAAATACCAAAAATATTTACTTTACTATCTTTATTTGATCTCACTTCTGTGAGTGACCGTGAAGGGATTAACAACCCCTTTATCGCGTTGGTCGCAAGGTTCTTGATTGTTTGTGCATGTACTAGGTGAGTTGTGTGTTGTCTCCTACTGGATTGATACCTTGGTTCTCAAAAACTGAGGGAAATACTTACGCTACTTTGCTGCATCACCCTTTCCTCTTCAAGGGAAAACCAACGCATGCTCAAGAGGTAGCAAGAAGGATTTCTGACGCCGTTGCCGGGGAGATCTACGCCAAGTCAAGACATACCAAGTACCCATCATAAACTCTTCTCCCTCACATTACATTATTTGCCATTCGCCCCTCGTTTTCCTCTCCCCACTTCTAAAACGATTTTTGAAAACCTTTGCCTTTTCTTTGCCCCTCTTCCGTTCGTCTCTTTTCGCTTGCTTCTTGTGTTCTTGAGTGTTAGTGTGCCTGATTGCTTTGATGGCTCTGCTAAAAAGCGTTGATCCTCACCTTAGGAGGTTGGAAGAAATTGAAAACAACGTTAGAAGCTTTATGTCTTTGCAATTCGAGCATAATAATTTCTTCAGAAACGAGCTTAAAGAACAAAAAAAGTTTTATGGAGTATATGAATAAAGAGCTCGATGGTATGTCTAAGGAATTTTATGGTCTGAAATCTCAGTTTGCTCATCTTGAAAATTTAGTAGGCCAAATTTCGGATAAGCAAGCCACCTTAGTTAATAAGATGGCCGCTAAACCGGAAGATCTACATGATAATAATGATGAAGATCTAAAACTGATTGATGTGACTCCTATCAAATCTTTGTTTCCCAATATGAATCTTGATAAAGATGGGATTGGAGATGAGTCAACTTTAGTTAAAAGGCTTCCCAATGATTCAGAGTTTTTAGATCTAGATGCTAAAATTGATAAAGGTGGGATTGAAGAGATCAAAACTTTAAGTAGCAATGAACCCACTATTTTGGATTTCAAGGAATTTAATTATGATAATTTATCTTTGATATATTGTATTTCCTTGTTGCAATCCGTGCTAAATTCTCCTCATCCTTATGATCAAAATAAAGCTTTTACGAAACAGATTGTTGATGCTTTGATGCAATCTTATGAAGAAAAGCTTGAACAGAAGTTTCTATCCCTAGAAAACTTTATGATGAGTGGGAACCTACTATTAAAATTAAGATTAAAGATTATGAATGCTATGCTTTGTGTGATTTGGGTGGTAGTGTTTCCACGATTCCAAAAACTTTATGTGATGTGCTAGGTTTCCGTGAATTTGATGATTGTTCTTTAAATTTGCATCTTGAAGATTCCACCATTAAGAAACCTATGGGAAGGATTAATGATGTTTTTATTGTTGCAAATAGGAATTATGTTCCCATAGATTTCATTGTTCTTGGTATAGATTGCAATCCTACATGTCCTATTATTCTTGGTAGACCTTTCCTTAGAACGATTGGTGCAATTATTGACATGAAAGAAGGAAATATTAGATTCCAATTTCTGTTAAGGAAAGGCATGGAACACTTTCCTAGGAACAAAAATAAATTGCCTTACGAATCTATCATGATAGCCACTTATGGATTGCATACCGAAGATGGCAACACCTAGATCTATTCTTGTTTTTATGCCTAGCTAGGGGCGTTAAACGATAGCGCTTGTTGGGAGGAAACCCAATTTTATTTTTGTTCTTCGATCTTTGATCCTGTTTAGTAATAAAAAATTCATATATTTTCTCTTTATATGTGGTTTTATGTTTTAATTAGTGTTTGTGCCAAGTAGAACCTTTGGGAAGACTTGGGTGAAATCTTTGCGAACTTGCTGTAAAAAACAGAAACTTTTGCACTCACGAGATTAGCTGTCATTTTTTACTGGAGAGTAATTTTAGGTTGATTCTTTTTTAAGATGATTAATAGACAAATTAATCGCGTCCACCAATTTATTTCAGAATTTTTAGAGTTACATAAGTATTCAAAAGTTACAGATTGCTACAGACTGTTCTGTTTTTGACAGATTCTGTTTTTCGTGTGTTGTTTGCTTATTTTGATGAATCTATGAGTAGCATCGGGGGGTATTTATGTCTACTACACAACCTTCTTCTTGTAGACATTGTTGGGCCTGCAAGTACATAGGTTTGAAGGACAGTAGCAAATTTCCCTCAAGTGGATGACCTAAGGTTTATCAATCCGTAGGAGGCGTAGGATGAAGATGGTCTCTCTCAAACAACCCTGCAACCAAATAACAAATAGTCTCTTGTGTCCCCAACACACCCAATACAATGGTAAATTGTATAGATGCACTAGTTCGGCGAAGAGATGGTGATACAAGTGCAAAATAGATAGTAGATATAGGTTTTTGTAATCTGAAATAATAAAAACAGCAAGGTAGCGAGCGATAAAAGTGAGCATAAACGGTATTGCAATGATAGGAAACAAGGCCTAGGGTTCATACTTTCACTATTGCAAGTTCTCTCAACAATAAAAACATAGATAGATCATATAACAAGCCCTCAACATGCAACAAAGAGTCACTCCAAAGCCACAAATAGCGGAGAACAAACGTAGAGATTATGGTAGGGTACGAAACCACCTCAAAGTTATTCTTTCGGATCGATCTATAAAAGAGTTTGTACTAGAATAACACCTTAAGACACAAATCAACCAAAACCCTAATGTCACCTAGATACCCCATTGTCACCTCAAGTATCCGTGGGCATGATTATATGATATGCATCACACAATCTCAGATTCATCCAACCAACATAAAAGTACTTCAAAGAGTGCCCCAAAGCTACTACCGGAGAGTCAAGAACGTGTGCCAACCCCTATGCATAGGTTCCCAATGTCACGAAACCCGCAAGTTGATCACCAAGACATACATCAAGTGTTCTCATAAAAGACTCAATCCGATAAGATAACTTCAAAGGGGAAACTCAATTCATCACAAGAGAGTAGAGGGGGAGAAATAGCATAAGATCCAACTACAATAGCAAAGCTCAGGATACATCAAGATCGTGCCATAGAGGGAACACGAGAGAGAACACGAGAGAGAGAGAGAGAGAGAGATCAAACACATAGCTACTGGTACATACCCTCAACCCCGAGGGTGAACTACTCCATCCTCGTCATGGAGAGCGCCGGGATGATGAAGATGGCCACCGGTGATGGTTCCCCCTCCGGCAGGGTGCCGGAACGGGCTCCTGAGAGGTTTTTGGTGGCTACAGAGGCTTGCGGCGGCGGAACTCCCGATCTATATTCTGTTCTGGAAGTTTTAGGGTACGTGAGAATATATGAGTGCAAGGGGTACGTTGGTGGACCTCCGGGGTGCTCACGAGGCAGGGGGCGCGCCCTAGGGGGGTGGGCACGCCCCCCACCCTCGTGGGCAGCCCGGGACTCCCCTGACGTGCACTCCAAATCTATCAGGTGGGTTTCCTTCCAAAATTAACTTCTCTAGTTGATTTCGTTCCGTTTTGACTCCGTCCGATATTCCTTTTCCTCGAAACACTGAAATAGGCATAAAACAGCAAATCTGGGATGGGCCTTCGGTTAATAGGTTAGTCTCAAAAGTAATATAAAAGTGGATAATAAAGCCCAATATTGCCTAAAACAGTAGATAAAGTAGCATGGAGCAATCAAAAATTATAGATACGTTGGAGACGTATCAAGCATCCCCAAGCTTAATTCATGCTCGTCCTCGAGTAGGTAAATGATAAAAAAGAAATTTTGATGCGGAGTGATACTTTGGCATAATTTCAATGTAAATCTTCTTAATTGTGGTATGAATATTCAGATCCGAAAGATTCAAGACAAAAGTTCATATTGACATAAAAGTAATATACTTCAAGCGTACTTAATCAAAGCAATCATGTCTTCTCAAAATAGCATGGTTAAAGAAAGTTATCCCTATAAAATCATATAGTCTGGCTAAGCTCTATCTTCATCACACAAAGTATTTAATCATGCACAACCCCGATGACGAGCCAAACAATTGTTTCATACTTTAGTAATCTCAAACTTTTTCAACTTTCACGCAATACATGAGCGTGAGCCATGGACATAGCACTATAGGTGGAATAGAATGGTGGTTGTGGAGAAGACAAAAAAGGAGCAGATAGTCTCACATCAACTAGGCGTATCAATGGGCTATGGAGATGCCCATCAATAGATATCGATGTGAGTGAGTAGGGATTGCCATGCAACGGATGCACTAGAGCTATAAGTATATGAAAGCTCAACAAAAGAAACTAAGTGGGTGTGCATCCAACTTTCTTGCTCACGAAGACCTAGGGCACTTTTGAGGAAGCCCGTCATTGGAATATACAAGCTAAGTTCTATAATGAAAAATTCCCACTAGTATATGAAAGTGACAACATATGAGACTCTCTATCATGAAGATCATGGTGCTACTTTGAAGCACAAGTGTGGTAAAAGGATAGTAGCATTGTCCCTTCTCTCTTTTTCTCTCATATTTTTTTTATTGGGCATTTTCTCTTTTTTTTATGGCCTTTTCTTTTTTTTCGCCCGGAGTCTCATCCCGACTTATGGGGGAATCATAGTCTCCATCATCCTTTCCTCACTAGGACAATGCTCTAATAATGATGATCATCACACTTTTATTTTTCTTACAACTCAACAATTACAACTCGATACTTAGAACAAAATATGACTCTATATGAATGCCTCCGGTGGTGTACCGGGATATGCAATGAATCAAGAGCGACATGTATGAAAATTATGAAGGTGGCCTTGCCACAAATACAATGTCAACTACATGTTCATGCAAAAAGAAATATGCAAAAAGTAATGTGTGTCATATGAACGGAACGGTGGAAAGTTGCATGGCAATATATCTCGGAATGGCTATGGAAATGCCATGATAGGTAGGTATGGTGGCTGTTTTGAGGAAGGTATATGGTGGGTGTATGATACCGGTGAAAAGTGTGCGGTATTAGAGATGCTAGCAATGGTGGAAGGGTGAGAGTGCGTATAATCCATGGACTCAACATTAATCAAAAGAACTCATGCACTTGTTACAAAAATTTAGAAGTCATCAAAAACCAAAGCACTACACGCATGCTCCTAGGGGGATAGATTGGTAGGAAAAGACCAGCGCTCGTCCCCGACTGCCACTCATAAGGAAGACAATCAATAAATAAAATTGTGCTCTAACTTCATCACAAAGCAGTTCACCATACGTGCATGCTATGGGAATCACAAACTTAAGCATTCCTTAAATTCATAATCACCTCGTCTAGCATTGCTTTGATATTATCACCTCCATATATCAAAACAATTATCAAGCATCAAACTTATCTTAGTATTCAACACATTCAAAAGAAAGTTTCACATATCTTGAATACCAAGTATATTAATATTAAGCAAATTACCATGCTATTAATGACTCTCAAAATAATCTAAGTGAAGCATGAGCGATCAATAGTTCCTTTAAAACAAATCCACCACCATGCTCTAAAAGATATAAGTAAAGTACTAGAGCAAACGACAAACTACTCAAAAGATATAAGTGAAGCACATAGAGTATTCTAGAAAATTCCAATTTGTGTATGGCTCTCTCTCATTTAAGAATTTCATATCTTGGTATTGTATTCAAGCAGCAAGCAAAACAAAATAAAACAACATTGCAAGGATAGCACAACTCATGTGAAGAAGCAAAAACTTAGGTTCGACCGATACTAACCGATGATTGCCGAAGAAGAAAGGTGGGATGCCTACCGGGGCATCCCCAAGCTTAGATGCTTGAGACTTCTTGAAATATTATCATGGGGTGCCTGTCACGACCGGTTTTCCGGGTAATAAATTTCCAGAAAAGACCGTTGTGCTCATCAGCCCCAGGATTACTGTTAGCTGATGAGGCTCCAACTTGATACAGAAATTCCAAGCAGAAAACAAAATATGTACTACAAGGCCATTCTAGCCTGTGAGTACAACAAATGGTTTCTAGTGGTTGATGGCGGAAGCGGTTTGTGAAACATCAGTGTCTATGGGACTCCATTTCCCATGGGAACAGCTGACCAGGTTAACGCCTATCTTCGCGAGGCTGCTATCTCCATTACTTAGGTTCCGGGGCTGTCATCGCGTCGCTCCTCTTCGTGCAAGAAAATCTGGCCAAGACAATAGCCAGGGACAAGCCAGTGAGTACTTTGAATGTACTCACAAACATTATGAACACAGGTATAATATAATAATGATGTGCTGAAAATATTTTATGCTCATGACGTCAGTCACAAAAGATAAATAAATCTCTGATGCGTGCAAGCAAGTTATTTATAAAATTGCAATAACATAGTAGTATTAAAATTTATGAAATAAATAACAAGCAAAGCCACAGTCGGGCGTCTTAGCGACACCACATAAAGGGCTTTAAAAGAAATGCCACAGTCGGGCGTCTGAGCGACACCACATAAAGGGCTTTAAAAGAAATGCCACAGTCGGGCGTCTGAGCGACACCACATAAAGGGCTTTAAAAGAAATGACACAGTCGGGCGTCTTAGCGACACCACATAAAGGGCTTTAAAAGAAATGCCACAGTCGGGCGTCTGAGCGACACCACATAAAGGGCTTTAAAAGAAATGCCACAGTCGGGCGTCTGAGCAACACCACATAAAGGGCTTCAAAACAAATGCCACAGTCGGGCGTCTTAGCGACACCACATAAAGGGCTTTAACATAAACGATCATAGTGAATATCCCGGAGGTAGAACCATCCCAGAGATACTCGATAATAACAATAATATCACGGGTTAGTCAACAATAATAATAATCATAGTTATCACAAGTCACAAGTAGTAATTCCATTTCTGGTTAACAGTTTCACCTCCGAAGATCGACACTAAGACCGACACTTGACCCATCCCAGACTGTAATCCTTAACCATGGACACGGCTATTCGAATAGGTTTAATCTCTGCAGAGGGTGTACTCTTTACCCATGAGTAACGGATTTCTTTAGTCCATCGGGACTAATTCCGTCTATGGTCTTTTTGTTGAAAACACACCTAAGTTGCACACACCAGCTTATCTCACACGTGTCTGGAATCACCCACGACACCTGGTAAGCAAACTCTAAGTGGGGAGGCTACAACCTCGCGTAGCATGGGATCAAATTTATATCGCGCGCTCTAAGGGGTGGCCTCCCCTCTCGGTCCCAACCGGAAACACCCATGCCCCCGGACCAGGTGGCCTGCCTACCAGCTACAACTGGTATCTTCCACCATGGCCTCTCTGTACGGTGTGTGCTAGAAAGAGGTTGACAACTTACTGAACCGTACTCTACTTGCTGTAGAGACGAGTGGTAGTACGAAACAAGTATGGGGGTTACAGGAAAAAGACTCGATCTACGGTCGACTCAGGAGGTTTAAGTATCCCCTGCATGATTAGTATAACGAATATATTTCATCCAATAGAGTCACCGCTCATATCACATTACCATGCCATACCAGACATAACCGTCCCGACGGAGACCGGCGACAAACTCATGCCTACCCAAGGCAGAGGTTTTCCCGGGTTCCTGCCGGTATGCATGCAAGGCACATGAGGGTGATTATCATCACAAGTGTATTCATTTCCAACAGCATGGAAATCAATAACATGCACCCATGCATATGATCATATCACATGAAATAACAAGTTCTTCGAAATGCGGTGGTGTTATAAATGTATCAACGATCACACCAAAAATATTATGCCGGGATTCAGAATGCTTGCCTTCAATGTGTGGAAAGGCAGGGTGCACTCCAAAACTTGAAACATTTCTCCTCTCTTCAAAAATCCTATTTTAGCAATATAAAAGAATTAACACACAAAATAAAAACAGCACCAAAGTTGTTCTGAAATTTTTTCAAATAAATCTTAAAATAAACTAGGTGAAATCTGAGAGAGGTAGGAAAAAGAATCATTTCATTTGGAGTTGTATTTAAAAAGATAGAGCCAGTCAAAGATTTGGTCAAATCTGATTTTAAATAAAACAGAAAAAGAAAAACGTTTCAGATAGAAATACGCTTTCGGTCATAGGAGGCATACTTGAGGTTTTACGCCTCCACTTAAAACACGTGGACCGGTGCGGGGGTCACTGACAGTGGGTCCAGGGGACTCCATTTCCCACGGGAACAGCTGGCCAGGTTAACTCCTATCTTCGCGAGGCTGCTATCTCCATTACTTAGGTTTCGGGGCTGGCATCGCGTCGCTCCTCTCCGTGCAAGAAAATCTGGCCAAAACAATAGCCAGGGAAAAGCCAGTGAGTACTTTGAATGTACTCACAAACATTATGAACACAGGTATAATATAATGATGTGCTGAAAATATTTTATGCTCATGACCTCAGTCACAAAAGATAAATAAATCTCTGATGCGTGCAAGCAAGTTATTTATAAAAATGCAATAACATGGTAGTATTAAAATTTATGAAACAAATAACAAGCAATGCCACAGTCGGGCGTCTTAGCGACACCACATAAAGGGCTTTAAAAGAAATGCCACAGTCGGGCGTCTGAGCGACACCACATAAAGGGCTTTAAAAGAAATGCCACAGTCGGGCGTCTGAGCGGCACCACATAAAGGGCTTTAAAAGAAATGCCACAGTCGGGCGTCTTAGCGACACCACATAAAGGGCTTTAAAAGAAATGCCACAGTCAGGCGTCTGAGCGACACCACATAAAGGGCTTTAAAAGAAATGCCACAGTCGGGCGTCTGAGCGGCACCACATAAAGGGCTTTAAAAGAAATGCCACAGTCGGGCGTCTGAGCGACAGCACATAAAGGGCTCAAAGAAATGCCACAGTCGGGCGTCTGAGCGACACCACATAAAGGGCTTTAAAAGAAATGCCACAGTCGGGCGTCTGAGCGACACCACATAAAGGGCTTTAAAAGAAATGCCACAGTCGGGCGTCTGAGCGACACCACATAAAGGGCTTTAAAAGAAATGCCACATAAAGGGCTTTAAAAGAAATGCCACAGTCGGGCATCTGAGCGACACCGCATAAAGGGCTTTAAAAGAAATGCCACAGTCGGGCGTCTGAGCGACACCACATAAAGGGCTTTAAAAGAAATGCCACAGTCGGCGTCTGAGCGACACCACATAAAGGGCTTTAAAATAAACAATCATAGTGAATATCACGGAGGTAGAACCATCTCAGAGATACTCGATATTAACAATAATATCACGGGTTAGTCAACAATAATAATAATAATCATAGTTATCACAAGTCACAAGTAGTAATTCCAGTTCTGGTTAACAGTTTCACCTCCAAAGACCGACACTAAGACCGACACTTGACCCATCCCAGACTGTAATCCTTAACCATGGACACGGCTATTCGAATGGGTTTAATCTCTGCAGAGGGTGTACTCTTTACCCATGAGTAACGGATTTCTTTAGTCCATCGGGACTAATTCCGTCTACGGTCTTTTTGTTGAAAACACACCTAACTTGCACACACCAGCTTATCTCACACGTGTCTGGAATCACCCACGACACCTGTTAAGCAAACTCTAAGTGGAGAGGCTACAACCTCGCGTAGCATGGGATCAAATTTATATCGCGCGCTCTAAGGGGTGGCCTCCCCTCTCGGTCCCAACCGGAAACACCCATGCCCCCGGACCAGGTGGCCTGCCTACCAGCTACAACCGGTATCTTCCACCATGGCCTCTCTGTACGGTGTGTGCTAGAAAGAGGTTGACAACTTACTGAACCGTACTCTACTTGTTGTAGAGACGAGTGGTAGTACTAAACAAGTATGGGGGTTACTGGCACAAGACTCGATCTACGGTCGACTCAGGAGGTTTACGTATTCCCTGCATGATTAGTATAACGAATATATTTCATCCAACAGAGTCACCGCTCATATCACCTTACCATGCCATACCAGACATAACCGTCCCGACGGAGACCGGCGACAAACTCATGCCTACCCAAGGCAGAGGTTTTCCCGGGTTCCTGCCGGTATGCATGCAAGGCACATGAGGGTGATTATCATCACAAGTGTGTTCATTTCCAACAGCATGGAAATCAAAAACATGCACCCATGCATATGATCATATCACATGAAATAACAAGTTCTTCGAAATGCGGTGGTGTTATAAATGTATCAACGATCACACCAAAAATATTATGCCAGGTTTCAGAATGCTTGCCTTCAATGTGTGTAAAGGCAGGGTGCACTCCAAAACTTGAAACATTTCTCCTCTCTCAAATTTCACCTAGTTTATTTTAAGATTTATTTGAAAAAAATTCAGAACAACTTTTGGTGCTGTTTTTATTTTGTGTGTTAATTCCCGGGGCTGTCATCGCGTCGCTCCTCTTCGTGCAAGAAAATCTGGCCAAGACAATAGCCAGGGACAAGCTAGTGAGTACTTTGAATGTACTCGCAAACATTATGAACACAGGTATAATATAATAATGATGTGCTGAAAAATATTTTATGCTCATGGCGTCAGTCACAAAAGATAAATAAATCTCTAATGTGTGCAAGCAAGTTATTTATAAAATTGCAATAACATAGTAGTATTAAAATTTATGAAATAAATAACAAGCAAAGCCACAGTCGGGCGTCTTAGCGACACCACATAAAGGGCTTTAAAAGAAATGCCACAGTCGGGCGTCTGAGCGACACCACATAAAGGGCTTTAAAAGAAATGCCACAGTCGGGCGTCTGAGCGACACCACATAAAGGGCTTTAAAAGAAATGCCACAGTCGGGCGTCTGAGCGACACCACATAAAGGGCTTTAAAAGAAATGCCACAGTCGGGCATCTAAGCGACACCACATAAAGGGCTTTAAAAGAAATGCCACAGTCGGGCGTCTTAGCGACACCACATAAAGGGCTTTAAAAGAAATGCCACAGTCGGGCGTCTGAGCGACACCACATAAAGGGCTTTAAACAAAATGCCACAGTCGGGCGTCTGAGCGACACCACATAAAGGGCTTTAAAAGAAATTCCACAGTCGGGCGTCTGAGCGACACCACATAAAGGGCTTTAAAAGAAATGCCACAGTCGGGCGTCTGAGCGACACCACATAAAGGGCTTCAAAAGAAATGCCACAGTCGGGCATCTGAGCGACACCACATAAAAGGGCTTTAAAAGAAATGCCACAGTCGGGCGTCTGAGCGACACCACATAAAGGGCTTTAAAATAAACAATCATAGTGAATATCCCGGAGGTAGAACCATCCCAGAGATACTCGATAATAACAATAATATCACGGGTTAGTCAACAATAATAATCATAATTATCACAAGTCACAGGTAGTAGTTCCAGTTCTGGTTAACAGTTTCACCTCCGAAGACCGACACTAAGACCGAGACTTGACCCATCCCAGACTGTAATCCTTAACCATGGACACGGCTATTCGAATAGGTTTAATCTCTGCAGAGGGTGTACTCTTTACCCATGAGTACGGATTTCTTTAGTCCATCGGGACTAATTCCGTCTATGGTCTTTTTGTTGAAAATACACCTAACTTGCACACACCAGCTTATCTCACACGTGTCTGGAATCACCCACGACACCTGTTAAGCAAACTCTAAGTGGGGAGGCTACAACCTCGCGTAGCATGGGATCAAATTTATATCGCGCGCTCTAAGGGGTGGCCTCCCCTCTCGGTCCCAACCGGAAACACCCATGCCCCCGGACCAGGTGGCCTGCCTACCAGCTACAACCAGTATCTTCCACCATGGCCTCTCTGTACAGTGTGTGCTAGAAAGAGGTTGACAACTTACTGAACCGTACTCTACTTGCTGTAGAGACGAGTGGTAGTACGAAACAAGTATGGGGGTTACTGGAACAAGACTCGATGTACGGTCGACTCAGGAGGTTTAAGTATTCCCTGCATGATTAGTATAACGAATATATTTCATCCAACAGAGTCACCGCTCATATCACCTTACCGTGCCATACCAGACATAACCGTCCCGACGGAGACCGGCGACAAACTCATGCCTACCCAAGGCAGAGGTTTTCCCGGGTTCCTGCCGGTATGCATGCAAGGCACATGAGGGTGATTATCATCACAAGTGTGTTCATTTCCAACAGCATGGAAATCACTAATATGCACTCATGCATATGATCATACTACATGAAATAACAAGTCCTTCGAAATGCGGTGGTGTTATAAATGTATCAACGATCACACCAAAAATATTATGTCGGGATTCAGAATGCTTGCCTTCAATGTGTGGAAAGGCAGGGTGCACTCCAAAACTTGAAACATTTCTCCTCTCTTCAAAAATCCTATTTTAGCAATATAAAAGAATTAACACACAAAATAAAAACAGCACCAAAAGTTGTTCTGAAAATTTTTCAAATAAATCTTAAAATAAACTAGGTGAAATTTGAGAGAGGTAGGAAAAAGAATCATTTCATTTGGAGTTGTATTTAAAAAGATATAACCAGTCAAAGTTTTGGTCAAATTCTGTTTTTAAAAAAAGAAACAAAAGAAAACGTTTCAGATAGAATACGCTTTCGGTGCAGGGTAAACGTACTCGCGAGTTTTACGCTTCCACTTATCCAGCGTGGACGGCGCGCGTCTCACTGACAGTGGGCCCGCCTGGCCCACTGGTCAGGTTTGACTGGTCTATTTCTCCCTCTCCTTCCTCTGCCCGAACGGAGGCGGGGCAACGGCGGTCGTCGCCGGCGAACGGTGGCTCCCCGCGGGTTCCAGAGGGTCTGAATGGATCCGCGACTCCGGTGCGGTCCTCCAGGTGGTCACCAGGCCGGTGGGGACGGAGGGAGCTGCCGGCGGCGAGCTTCGCGGCGGAGGAGGCTTCGGGTGGATAGTGAGTTTGGGGCTGCGGTGGTCTCTGACCAAAATCGAGCGGGGGGGTTGTACTCACGAGAGGGAGGGAGAGCTCTTGGTGGAGAGAATGGAGAGGGGGAGGCACTGGTGGCGACAGAATCGGCCGGAACTTGG
This sequence comes from Triticum aestivum, assembly GCF_018294505.1. Lineage (NCBI taxonomy): Eukaryota > Viridiplantae > Streptophyta > Magnoliopsida > Poales > Poaceae > Triticum > Triticum aestivum. The sequence continues at coordinate 502,507,365 of NC_057813.1, forward strand.
CGGCGGCCGAACCGGCCGGACTCGGGGAAGAAGGCCTTCCCTGGTCGATTGGCTGCCACTGGGGGCTTCCTGGAGACCACTTGAGGCTACCTTCATGCTCGGATGAGTTCGGGGGTCCTTAAATAGGCGAGGCAAGGCGGTTCCGCGGTGGCCGTGGATTAGCTCTCTGGCGAACCGCCTCTCTGTGCTAGGGCGACGTGGCAGCGACGAGGGCTAGCAGACACGCTTGCGGATGAGCTCGCACTGCTCCAGGGGCCAGGTGGCGAGCGGGAGAGGCTTGGGCGGCGCTGCCCGTGGCAGAGGCGCACTGCCGACGCCGGCGTGCCGCCAAAAGTGCTCTGGCGGTGGCGCTGTAGGGCGCCAGGGCGGGCTGTCGTGTTGTGGCGAGGCGAGGAGTGCGTGGCGAGGTCCTACCGTGTGGTCCAAGACAGGGGCGCGACGCGGCGGCTCGTGTGCGTGGCTGCAATTTGCGCGCTCTGGGCGCGCCCAGCGCACGCACACCAAATGCTCGGCGAAATGCCATGGCATGCTAGGTGGCTCCGTTGGAGCTGGGGGTTAGCAGGTCTAGGTTTGGGCTTGCAAGGGGATCAGTGGACAAGCTGGTTTGGTCAGGGGATCAGGTTCACAGTGCAAACCAAAAATCCATGCCAAAACAGATCATGCCCATAAGGTGTTTGACAAAATGCCAAGGGCACTTAGGCAAGTCTTGGAGTGGTCAAAAACTCCAGATCAGTGTCTCCTTAGATGCAAGAGAGAGTGGTGAGGTTAGTTTGGCAAAAGGAGAAACTTGTTTGTGCAAGTTTTGCAAAACTACAATTCTGGACAGGAAATAAATGACATTATTCCATGAACCAAAATTAATCCAATGGGTGCATGCTCCTGGATTTAGGGGTTTGGTAGGGCTGTCTACAAGTAGGAGAAAACACAAGATCTTTGGAGCAAAATTAAATAGGGTTGCATTAGAAATCACAAGGCTGGACCAGAATGAAAAAGAGGATGATTGACTCAATTTTTTCAAAGAACAGCACTGGATTTTTGCATATAATGGAATGATATGTTTCTACTGACATCCCATAATTTTGGTGGAAGCTAGAAACAAATATTTAAAAGGGTTGTAGTGCAAAATTGCTCTCTGGACCAGAGAAGAAAATTGGGTGTAGAGCTCAAAATATTCAATGAATGGAATATATTATTGCACAAAAGTGATTTAGAGACATCACATGACATCTCCAAATTTTGGTTGGATTTTTAGAATAATATATCAAATGGTTGCAGATCAAAAAGAGCTCCAAATTTTAAAACAAGTCATTTAATGAATAAAGCTCACAGTGAAATAATTTAATAAATAAATCTCCTGATTGAAAGATGTTTTTTTTAAATGAGAGGGAAAATAAGTCCAGGCTCCAACTTGATACAGAAATTCCAAGCAAATACAAAATATGTAGTACAAGACCATTCTGGCCTGTGAGTACAACAATTGGGTTTCTAGTGGTTGATGACGAAAGCGGTTTGTGAGACATCAGTGTCTATGGGACTCCATTTCCCACAAAAACAGCTGACCAGGTTAACTCCTATCTTCGCGAGGCTGCTATCTCCATTACTTAGGTTCCGGGGCTGTCATCACGTCGCTCCTCTTCGTGCAAGAAAATCTGGCCAAGACAATAGCCAGGGACAAGCCAGTGAGTACTTTGAATGTACTCGCAAACATTATGAACACAGGTATAATATAACAATGATGTGCTGAAAATATTTTATGCTCATGACGTCAGTCACAAAGATAAATAAATCTCTGATGCGTGCAAGCAAGTTATTTATAAAATTGCAATAACATAGTAGTATTAAAATTTATGAAATAAATAACAAGCAAAGCCATAGTCGGGCGTCTTAGCGACACCACATAAAGGGCTTTAAAATAAATGCCACAGTCGGGCGTCTCAGCGACACCACATAAATGGCTTTAAAAGAAATGCCACAGTCGGGCGTCTTAGCGACACCACATAAAGGGCTTTAAAAGAAATGCCACAGTCGGGCGTCTGAGCGACACCACATAAAGGGCTTTAAAAGAAATGCCACAGTCGGGCGTCTTAGCGACACCACATAAAGGGCTTTAAAAGAAATGCCACAGTCGGGCGTCTGAGCGACACCACATAAAGGGCTTTAAAAGAAATGCCACAGTCGGGCGTCTGAGCGACACCACATAAAGGGATTTAAAAGAAATGCCACAGTCGGGCGTCTGAGCGACACCACATAACAGGCTTTGAAAGAAATGCCACAGTCGGGCGTCTGAGCGACACCACATAAAGGGCTTTAAAAGAAATGCCACAGTCGGGCGTCTGAGCGACACCACATAAAGGGCTTTAAAAGAAATGCCACAGTCGGGCGTCTGAGCGACACCACATAAAGGGCTTTAAAAGAAATGCCACAGTCGGGCGTCTAAGCGACACCACATAAAGGGCTTTAAAATAAACAATCATAGTGAATATCCCGGAGGTAGAACCATCCCAGAGATACTCGATAATAACAATAATATCACGGGTTAGTCAACAATAATAATAATCATAGTTATCACAAGTCACAAGTAGTATTTCCATTTCTGGTTAACAGTTTCACGTCCGAAGACCGACACTAAGACCAACACTTGACCCATCCCAGACTGTAATCCTTAACCATGGACACGGCTATTCGAATAGGTTTAATCTCTGCAGAGGGTGTACTCTTTACCCACGGGTAACGGATTTCTTTAGTCCATCGGGACTAATTCCGTCTACGGTCTTTTTGTTGAAAACACACCTAACTTGCACACACCAGCTTATCTCACACGTGTCTGGAATCACCCACGACACCTGTTAAGCAAACTCTAAGTGGGGAGGCTACAACCTCGCGTAGCATGGGATCAAATTTATATCGCGCGCTCTAAGGGGTGGCCTCCCCTCTCGGTCCCAACCGGAAACACCCATGCCCCCGGACCAGGTGGCCTGCCTACCAGCTACAACCGGTATCTTCCACCATGGCCTCTCTGTACGGTGTGTGCTAGAAAGAGGTTGACAACTTACTGAACCGTACTCTACTTGCTGTAGAGACGAGTGGTAGTATGAAACAAGTATGGGGGTTACTGGAACAAGACTCGATTGACTCAGGAGGTTTAAGTATTCCCTGCATGATTAGTATAACGAATATATTTCATCCAACAGAGTCACCGCTCATATCACCTTACCGTGCCATACCAGACATAACCGTCCCGACGGAGACCGGCGACAAACTCATGCCTACCCAAGGCAGAGGTTTTCCCGGGTTCCTGCCGGTATGCATGCAAGGCACATGAGGGTGATGATCATCACAAGTGTGTTCATTTCCAACAGCATGGAAATCACTAATATGCACTCATGCATATGATCATACTACATGAAATAACAAGTCCTTCGAAATGCGGTGGTGTTATAAATGTATCAACGATCACACCAAAAATATTATGCCGGGATTCAGAATGCTTGCCTTCAATGTGTGGAAAGGCAGGGTGCACTCCAAAACTTGAAACATTTCTCCTCTCTTCAAAAATCCTATTTTAGCAATATAAAAGAATTAACACACAAAATAAAAACAGCACCAAAAGTTGTTCTGAAATTTTTTCAAATAAATCTTAAAATAAACTAGGTGAAATTTGAGAGAGGTAGGAAAAAGAATCATTTCATTTGGAGTTGTATTTAAAAAGATAGAGCCAATCAAAGATTTGGTCAAATCTGATTTTAAATAAAACAGAAAAAGAAAAACGTTTCAGATAGAAATACGCTTTCGGTCATAGGAGGCGTACTTGAGGTTTTACGCCTCCACTTAAAACGTGTGGACCGGTGCGGGGGTCACTGACAGTGGGTCCAGGGGGCCCACTGGTCAGGTTTGACTAGTCTTTCTCCCTCTCCTTCCTCTGTCCCGAGCGGAGGCGGAGCTCCGGCGATCGTCGCCGGCGACTAGCGGCTCCTCGCGGGGCCCCAAGGGCGGGGATGGATCCGCCACTCCAGGGAGGTCATCCCGGTGGTCGTTAGGTAGGTGGGGGCGGAGGGAGCTGCCGGCGGCGAGCTTCGCGGCGGAGGAGGCTTTGGTGGCGAAGTGGTTTTGTGGCGGCGATGGCTCCCGATCAAAATCAAGTAGGGGGTTGGGTTCCTGGAAGGAAGGAGGTGTTCTTGGTGAAGAGAAATGGGAGGGAGAAACCTTGGTGGCGCCGGAATGGACGGAACAGTGGCGGCGGCAGGAGTTGCCGGAGATGAGGAAGGAGGCCTCCCCGGGTCGAATGCGAGGCAGGGGAGCGCCATTGGGGTGGCCTGAGGTTGCCTGCGTGCTCGGGGAAGCTCGGGGCTTCCTTTTATAGGCGTGGCAAGGCGGTTCCGCGGCGGCCGTGGATAAGCTCTCCGGCGAACCGCCTCTCTGTAGCTAGGGCGACGTGGCAGCGACGAGGGCTAGCAGACACGCTTGCGGATGAGCTCGCACTGCTCCAGGGGCCAGGTGGCGAGCGGGAGAGGCTTGGGCGGCGCTGCCCGTGGCAGAGGCGCACTGCCGACGCCGGCGTGCCGCCAAAAGTGCTCTGGCGGTGGCGCTGTAGGGCGCCAGGGCGGGCTGTCGTGTTGTGGCGAGGCGAGGAGTGCGTGGCGAGGTCCTGCCGTGTGGTCCAAGACAGGGGCGCGACGCGGCGGCTCGTGTGCGTGGCTGCAATTTGCGCGCTCTGGGCGCGCCCAGCGCACGCACACCAAATGCTCGGCGAAATGCCATGGCATGCTAGGTGGCTCCGTTGGAGCTGGGGGTTAGCAGGTCTAGGTTTGGGCTTGCAAGGGGATCAGTGGACAAGCTGGTTTGGTCAGGGGATCAGGTTCACAGTGCAAACCAAAAATCCATGCCAAAACAGATCATGCCCATAAGGTGTTTGACAAAATGCCAAGGGCACTTAGGAAAGTCTTGGAGTGGTCAAAAACTCCAGATCAGTGTCTCCTTAGATGCAAGAGAGAGTGGTGAGGTTAGTTTGGCAAAAGGAGAAACTTGTTTGTGCAAGTTTTGCAAAACTACAATTCTGGACAGGAAATAAATGACATTATTTCATGAAGCAAAATTAATCCAATGGGTGCATGCTCCTGGATTTAGGCGTTTGGTAGGGCTTTCTACAAGTACGAGAAAACACAAGATCTTTGGAGCAAAATTAAATAGGGTTGCAGTAGAAATCACAAGGCTGGACCAGAATGAAAAAGAGGATGATTCACTCAATTTTTTCAAACAACATAAATAGGTTTTTGCACAAAGTGGAATAATATGCTCCTAATTACCTCCCCTAATTTTGGTAGAAATTTTAAAGAAATATTTAAATAGGTTGTAGTGTAAAATTGCCCACTGGACCAGATTTGAAAACTTGGTGTAGAACTCAAAATATCCAATGAATGAAATATATTATTGCACAAAAGTGATTTAGAGACATCACATGATATCTCCAAATTTTGGTGAAATTTTTAGTTAAATATATCAAATGGTTGTAGTTCAAAAAGAGCTCCAAATTTTAAAACAAGTCATTTAATGAATAAAGCTCAGGGTGAAATAATTTTATAAATAGATCTCCTGATTGACAGATGTTTTTTTAAATGAGAGGGAAAATAAGTCCAATATATTTTGGAAGGATCCACTTGGGAAAAAATTCTTAATATTAAAAGAAAAGTTTTGAAATCAACAGAGATATACTTGCATGCAAAAAATTTAAACTCTTGGCAAAATTTTAATAACTAAAACCTGGTTAAATTTTTTTTGGGGTGTTACAGTGCCTTGGGCATCCCCAACCTTAAGCTTTAATGTCTCCTTAATTCCTCTCATATCATGGTTTTTCTTTTATTTTATCAAAAGCTTCATTCACAACAAACTCAACAAGAACTCGTGAGATCGGTTAGTATAAACCAATGCAAAACCTTATCACTTTCTACTGTAACAAATCACTAAAATTATTATTCAACATTGCATACTAAATGCCTCTGCATATTTAATACTACTATCCTAAAATAGAATCATTAAATAAGCAAACTTATGCAAACAATGCAACCATAACAGCAATCTATCAAAACAGTACAGTCTATAAAGAATGCAAGGGTAACAATACTTACCTGACTCCAAAAATTATGAACTAAAATTCCCACTGTAATAAATTTATCAGAGCTTAATATTCAAAAATATTCAACGTTATAACATTCTCTGACTTTTCTAGGGAATTTTTACAACAGCGGTAAACTTTCTGTTTTCAAACAGCAACATGCAAACTAGCAAAATAAGCATGACAAAGGCTATCCTTGACTTTTTATTGAAAATAAAGATGCAAAACATTAATCTAACTAACAGCAAGCAAAAACTAACAAAAGAAAATGATGCTCCAAGCAAAACACATATCATGTGGCGAATAAAAATATAGCTCCAAGTAAAGTTACCGATGAACGAAGACGAAAGAGGGCATATGCCTTCCGGGGTATCCCCAAGCTTAGGCTCTTGGTTGTACTTGAATATTACCTTGGGGTGCCTTGGGCATACCCAATCTTAGGCTCTTGCCACTCCTTATTCCATAGTCCATTGAATCTTTACCCAAAACTTGAAAACTTCAACCACACAAAACTCAAAACAAAACTCGTAAACTCCGTTAGTATAAGAAAATAAAACCACCACTTAGGTACTGTAATGAACTCATTATAAATTCATATTGGTGTAACATCTATTGTATTCTAACTTCTCTATGGTTCATACCACTTAATACTAGCCATAGATGCATCAAAATAAGCAAACAACACATAGAAAACAGAATCTGTCAAAAACAGAACAGTGTGTAGTAATCTGTATCAAACGTATACTTCTGGAACCCCAAAAATTATGAAATAAATTGCTGGACCTGAGTAATTTGTATATTAATCATCTTAAAAAAGAATCAACCTAAAATCATTCTCCAGTAAAAAAAATGGCAGCCATTCTCGTGCGCACAAAAATTTCTGTTTTCTACAGCAAGATCATATAAACTTCACCCAAGTCTTCCCAAAGGTTCTACTTGGCACTTTATTGAAACAAAAGCTATAAAACATGATTAATATAGTAGCATAATCATGTGGACACACAAAAACAGTAAGGGTAAATATTGGGTTGTCTCCCAACAAGCGCTTTTCTTTAATGCCTTTCTAGCTAGGCATGATGATGACAATGATGCTCACATAAAAGATACGAATTGAAACATAACGGGAGCATCATGAAGCATATGACTAGCACATTTAAGCCTAACACACTTCCTATGCATAGGGATTTTGTGAGCAAACAACTTAGGGGAACAATAATCAACAAGCATAGGAAGGTAAAACAAGCATAACTTCAAGATTTTCAACACATAGAGAGGAAACTTGACATTATTGCAACTCCTACAAGCATATGTTCCTCTCTCATAATAGTTTTCAGTAGCATCATGAATGAATTCAACAATATAACCAGCACCTAAAGCATTCTTTTCATGATCTACAAGCATAGAAAATTTACTACTCTCAACATAAGCAAATTTCTTCTCGTGAATAGTAGTGGGAGAAAACTCAACAAAATAACTATCATGTGATTGAAAATTAAGATCAAGATGACATGTTTCATGGTTATCATTATTCTTTAAAGCATACGTGTCATCACAATAATTATCATAGATAGGAGGCATGCTTTCATCATAGTAAATTTGCTCATCAAAGCTTGGGGGACAAAAAATATCATCTTCATCAAACATAGCTTCACCAAGCTTGTGGCTTTGCATATCATTAGTATCATGGATATTCAAGGAATTCATACTAAAAATATTGCAATCATGCTCATCATTCACATATTTCATGCTAAGCATTCTATGTAATTCTTCTTCTAGCACTTGAGCACAATTTTCCTTTCCATCATACTCACGAAAGATATTAAAAAGACGGAGCGTATGAGACAAACTTAACTCCATTTTTTTGTAGTTTTCTTTTATAAACTAAACTAGTGATAAAACAAGAAACAAAAAGATTCGATTGCAAGATCTAAAGATATACCTTCAAGCACTCACCTCGCCAAAAAAAGAGCTTAGTTGATGGGGTGTGAGTACCCTTTACCTAGCCTCCCTGGCAACGGCGCAAAAAAAGAGCTTGATGTCTACTACACAACCTTCTTCTTGTAGACGTTGTTGGGCCTGCAAGTACACAGGTTTGTAGGACAGTAGCAAATTTCCCTCAAGTGGATGACCTAAGGTTTATCAATCCGTAGGAGGCGTAGGATGAATATGGTCTCTCTCAAACAACCCTGCAACCAAATAACAAAGAGTCTCTTGTGTCCCCGACACACCCAATACAATGGTAAATTGTATAGGTGCACTAGTTCGGTGAAGAGATGGTGATACAAGTGCAAAATAGATAGTAGATATAGGTTTTTGTAATCTGAAATAATAAAAACAGCAAGGTAGCGAGCGATAAAAATGAGCATAAACGGTATTGCAATGATAGGAAACAAGGCCTAGGGTTCATACTTTCACTAGTGCAAGTCCTCTCAACAATAATAACATAGATAGATCATATAACAAGCCCTCAACATGCAACAAAGAGTCACTCCAAAGCCACTAATAGCGGAGAACAAACATAGAGATTATGGTAGGGTACGAAACCACCTCAAAGTTATTCTTTCGGATCGATCTATAAAAGAGTTCGTACTAGAATAACACCTTAAGACACAAATCAACCAAAACCCTAATGTCACCTAGATACTCCATTGTCACCTCAAGTATCCGTGGGCATGATTATACGATATGCATCACACAATCTCAGATTCATCCAACCAACATAAAAGTACTTCAAAGAGTGCCCCAAAGCTACTACCGGACAGTCAAGAACGTGTGCCAACCCCTATGCATAGGTTCCCAATGTCACGAAACCCGCAAGTTGATCACCAAGACATACGTCAAGTGTTCTCATAAAAGACTCAATCCGATAAGATAACTTTAAAGGGGAAACTCAATTCATCACAAGAGAGTAGAGGGGGAGAAACATCATAAGATCCAACTATAATAGCAAAGCTCGGGATACATCAAGATCGTGCCATAGAGGGAACACGAGAGAGAGAGAGAGAGAGAGAGAGAGAGAGAGAGATCAAACACATAGCTACTGGTACATACCCTCAGCCCCGAGGGTGAACTACTCCCTCCTCGTCATGGAGAGCGCCAGGATGATGAAGATGGCCACCGGTGATGGGTTCCCCCTTCAGCAGGGTGCCGGAACGGGCTCCCGAGAGGTTTTTGGTGGCTACAGAGGCTTGCGGCGGCGGAACTCCCGATCTATATTCTGTTCTGGAAGTTTTAGGGTACGTGAGTATATATGAGTGCAAGGGGTACGTCGGTGGAAATCCGGGGTGCTCATGAGGCAGGGGGCGCGCCCTAGGGGGTGGGCGCGTCCCCCACCCTCGTGGGCAGCCCGGGACTCCCCTGACGTGCACTCCAAGTCTATCAGGTGGGTTTCCTTCCAAAATTAACTTCTCTAGTTGATTTCGTTCCGTTTTGACTCCGTCTGATATTCCTTTTCCTCGAAACACTAAAATAGGCATAAAACAACAAATCTGGGTTGGGCCTCCGGTTAATAGGTTAGTCCCAAAAATAATATAAAAGTGGATAATAAAGCCCAATATTGCCTAAAACAGTAGATAAAGTAGCATGGAGCAATCAAAAATTATAGATACGTTGGAGACGTATCAGGTATGAACCATAGAGAAGTTGGAATACAGTAGGTTTAACACCAATATAAATAAAGAATGAGTTCATTACAGTGCCTTAAGGTGGTGGTTTGTTTTCTTATACTAACGGAGCTCATGAGATTTTCTGTTGAAGTTTTGTGTTGTGAAGTTTTTGAGTTTTTGGGTAAAGATCTGATGGATTTTGGAATAAGGAGTGGCAAGAGCCTAAGCTTGGGGATGCCCAAGGCACCCCAAGTTCAAATTCTAGAACAACCAAAAGTCTAAGCTTGAGGATGCCTGGGAAGGCATCCCCTCTTTCATCTTCGTCTATCAGTAACTTTACTTGAGGCTATATTTTTTATTCACCACATGATATGTGTTTTGCTTGGAGCGTCTTGTATGATTTGAGTCTTTGATTTTTAGTTTACCAAAATCATCCTTGATGTACACACCTTTTGGAGAGACACGCATGAATTGGAATTTATTAGAATATTCTATGTGCTTCACTTATATCTTTTGAGCTAGACAATTTTGCTCTAGTGCTTCACTTATATCTTTTTAGAGCACGGTGGTGGTTTCATTTTATAGAAATTATTGATCTCTCATGCTTCACTTATATTATTTTGAGAGTCTTTTAGAACAGCATGGTAATTTGCTTTGGTTATAAAACTAGTCCTAATATGATGGGCACCCAAGATGGGTATAATAAAAACTTTCATATAAAATGCATTGAATACTATGAGAAGTTTGATGCTTGATGATTGTTTTGAGATATGGAGATGGTGATATTAGAGACATGCTAGTAGAGTAATTGAATACTTGTGTTAAAAGTTTGTGATTCTCATAGCATGCACGTATGGTGAACTGTTATGTGATGAAGTTGGAGCATGATTTATTTATTGATTGCCTTCCGTATGTGTGGAGGTCAGGATCGCGCGATGGTTAACTCCTACAACCCGTCCCCTAGGAGCATGCGTGTAGTACTTTGTTTTGATGACTTGTAGATTTTTACAATAAGTATGTGAGTTCTTTATGACTAATGTTGAGTCCATGGATTATATGCACTCTCACCCTTCCACCATTGCTAGCCTCTAGTACCGTGCAACTTTCGCTGGTACCATACACCCACCATATACCTTCCTCAAAATAGCCACCATACCTACCTATTATGGCATTTCCATAGCCATTCCGAGATATACTGCCATGCAACTTTCCACCGTTCTGTTTATTATGACACGCTCCATCATTGTCATATTACCTTGCATGATCATGTAGTTGACATCATATTTGTGGCAAAGCCATCGTTCGTAATTTTTCATACGTGTCACTCTTGAATCATTGCAGATCCCGGTACACCGCCGGAGGCATTCACATAGAGTCATATTTTGTTCTAAGTATTGAGTTCTAAGTAAATAAAAGTGTGATGGTCTTCATTATTAGAGTATTGTCCCAGTGAGGAAAGTATGATGGAGACTATGATTCCCCCACAAGTCGGGATGAGACTCCGGACTAAATAAATACAAAAAGAGAAAAAAGAGGCCATAAAAAAGAGAAAAGGCCCAAATAAAACAAATGAGAGAAAAGTAGATAAGGGGCAGTGTTACTATCCTTTTACCACACTTGTGCTTCAAAGTAGCACCATGATCTTCATGATACAGAGTCTCCTATGTTGTCACTTTCATATACTAGTGGGAATTTTTCATTATAGAACTTGGCTTGTATATTCCAATGATGGGCTTCCTCAAAAGTGCCTTAGGTCTTCGTGAGCAAGCAAGTTGGATGCACACCCACTTAGGTTTCTTTTGAGCTTTCATACACTTATAGCTCTAGTGCATCCGTTGCATGGCAATCCCTACTCACTCACATTCATATCTATTGATGGGCATCTCCATAGCCCATTGATACGCCTAGTTGATGTGAGCCTATCTTCTCCTTTTTGTCTTCTCCACAACCACCATTCTATTCCACCTATAGTGTTATGTCCATGGCTCACGCTCATGTATTGCGTGAAGATTGAAAAAGTTTGAACATACTAAAGTATGAAACAATAGCTTGGCTGAAACCGGGGTTGTGCATGATTAAATATTTTGTGTGATGAAGATAGAGCATAGTCAGACTATATGATTTTGTAGGGGTAGCTTTCTTTGGCCATGTTATTTTGAGAAGACATGATTGCTTTGATAGTATGCTTGAAGTATTATTGTTTTTATGTCAAAATTAAACTTTTGTATTGAATCTTTCGAATCTGAACATTCATGCCACAATAAAGAAAATTACATTGATAATTATGTTAGGTAGCATTCCACATCAAAATTCTGTTTTTATCATTTACCTACTCGAGGATGAGCAGGAATTAAGCTTGGGGTTGCTTGATACGTCTCCAATGTATCTATAATTTTTATTGTTCCATGCTATTATATTATCTGTTTTGGATGTTTAATGGGCTTTAATATGCTCTTTTATATTATTTTTGGGACTTACCTATTAACCGGAGGCTGAGTGCCAGATTCTGTTTTTTTTTGCCTATTTTAGAGTTTTACAGAAAAGGAATACCAAACGGAGTCCAAACGGAATGAAACCTTTGTGATGATCTTTCTTGGACCGAAAGCAATCCAGAAGCCTCGGTGTAGAAGTCTGGGACTCCACGAGGAGGCCACGAGGCAGGAGGGCGCGGCCAGGGGGGTAGGTGCGCCCCCACCCTCGTGGGCCCCTTGTAGATCCACTGACGTACTTCTTTCGCCTATTGTACTCTTATACCCTAGAAACATCAGGGTGAGCCACGAAACCACTTTTGCACCGCCGCAACCTTCTGTACCCGTGAGATCCCATCTTGGGGCCTTTTCTGGCGATCTGTCGGAGGGGGAAACGATCACGGAGGGCTTCTACATCAACACCATTGCCTCTCCGATGAAGCGTGAGTAGTTTACCACAGACCTTCGGGTCCATAGTTATTAGCTAGATGGCTTCTTCTCTCTCTTTGATTCTCAGTACAAAGTTCTCCTTGATGTTCTTGGAGATCTATTCGATGTAATTCTTTTGCGGTGTGTTTGTCGAGATCCGATGAATTGTGGATTTATGAAAAAGATTATCTATGAATATTATTTGGTTCTTCTCTGAATTCTTATATGCATGAGTTGATATCTTTGCAAGTCTCTTCGAATTATCGGTTTAGTTTGGCCTACTAGATTGATCTTTCTTGCAATGGGAGACGTGCTTAGCTTTGGGTTCAATCTTGAGGTGTCCTTTCCCAGTGACAGTAGGGGCAACAAGGCACATATTGTATTGTTGCCATCGAGGATAAAAATATGGGGTTTATATCATATTGCTTGAGTTTATCCCTCTACATCATGTCATCTTGCTTAATGTGTTACTCCGTTCTTATGAACTTAACTAGCAGTGCGACCCGCGCGTTTGCGCAGCTAGATTTGACATATTTTGAGAATTTTGATTTGGAATAACCAACACATGTTGCAGAAACCGAATTTTGCTTTTGTATAAACATGGCCTAACTACTTTTTGTATTGCGTTCTTGTCAAAAGCTATGAATAGAAGACGAATAGTTCGGGTCTTCGGCGAATTATTCAACAGACAAAATTCTAGACCGATGTTGGGCTTTTTCTCTTCTACCCACCCTCGCTTATTGGTGCCTATCTTCCCATTAATAATTTTAGATGCAATTTTAGGTAATATTAAATCTAAATAGTGAATGATCATACTTGAGATTAGTCCATCTCTTAATCCAACTACCTTCTCATTGGCTAAATAGCGATGTTGTCACCAGAAGAGCAATAGTATTTGGGTCTTCAACAAACTATACACTCGATGGTATTTTGGAGGGATCTTGGTATTTTCCACTTCTAATCATATTCGCCTATTGGTTTCTATCTTCCCACTAAGAAGTTTTAGATGGATTCTTAATAAGGATTAAATCAAAATATCGAAAGCTTGTACTCGAGGTTAATCTATCTCTTCATCAACCACCTTTTCATTGGCAATATCGTAAGGTTGTTTACGGTTGATGGCTTGATGCAATGTCATCTCTCCCAGATGGTTCCAAGCAAGCATATATTAATGTTCCCTTTGTTAAACTATTATCTACATATATTGCGAGAAATTGCCCGAAAACACAACTTCCTTCTATCTCTCTCACCTTTTCTTCCTAATCTTATATCCAGTACTTTTTGTTGACTTCAAAGTTTGAGCACAGATGAAACAACCAATTAAAGAATGTCAGCACTTGTTGCTTGCAGCTTTTATTTTTCTAAAACATCCTCTTAGTTTATCCTAGTGTAGCTTCTCTTTATGTCCGTGTCCGAATTATCCATTTTGTTGTCCCCGGTATAGAAATTAATAATAAGTGATTCTAGCTTGCAATGGTGGGGAAGTGTATGTATAATATAATTGCTAGGGTTTTTAAACTATTATGTTTTTAGCTATTTACATACTTTCTTTGAATACATGAAAATTAAGTTACAAATTTTTATGTTGTTTATTATTTCAAATTTGATCTAGATAGATTTAGTTTTATATCCAGTCCATCCCATGGGTCAACTGATTTCACTCATCAGAAATGACTATGATTTCGCGTGTGTGATGTCCATACTACATGTGTCGGCCGAATTTGGTTTTCCAAAACCGATTCTCCTTTTTTGATGTAGATGGTAATAAAATTGCCTTTTTATTTCGGGTGTGAATTTGGTCTGCTGAATTCGGCTGTGAACTCTCCTTTTGTTTTTATTTCAATTTTAGTGTGCAAAATAGATTATGAAATTTGATCAACTGAATTTTAGTTTTATATTATGTCAATCGCGTAAGTTAATGATTTCAGTCAGCACAAAGGTTTGTGATTTTGCGTGTGTGGGAGGTCCATACTACATGTCTCTATGCTGAATTAAGTTTTCTGAAAAAGATTCGCTTTCAAAGAAATAACTTATAAATGAAGAAAATGGACTTGCATTCTTTTTCTAAATTAAAAGTTTGATTATTTCCAAATATTGTAGACTTACTGCAGAGGGATTCACTGGACGCTGATTTAAATGTCTACTATCTGAGTTGGTCAGATGACCATACTCGCTAACTGGCAATGCTACACGTGCAAAGTAGTTTCTTCTTCTTCTTTTTTTTTGCTTCTTGACCTAGCAATGAAAACAGCACATTCACATAAATATCTTCTTTTTTTGTGTGTACATGTAAATATGTTTAGAACTCCTGTACAAATCAGGCAGCCCTTCGATTTTTTTCTTTACAGTCGCACCTCCCACCTCTATACAAATCTATTTAACGAATCAGACTGCCCTCAATTCTTTGTTAGTTGGAACGAAAATAATACGCTAGAGCATCTCCCAAAAAGAAGGCCATTTATGTCATTTGGATTGATCTAAGAAAAAAGAACATGTTAAAAAATGTCACATGAAAGAAGAAAAAAGATGTTCAAAATTGTAAACACACTACAACCATTGGTTCGTAATCAAGTAGATTATATGTACGAAATACTAAGTTACTTCACAACCAAGCTGATACTTTCCCACGTTGTATCTGGTACCATGAAAGAATCAATTAGCGTACGTGTATAGACAAAAAACGATTAGTGCACCTGTTTGCATGCATGTGTACGCGTACGTCTATGTCTGTTGCGCTCGATCGAAGCACTTGATCGCATTCACCCCTTGAGTCAAATTGATCATGCCGCCACAACCCACAAGTGCTAGTCAGGGACCACTCAGCCACGCAGCTGCGTTGTTGTCCCGCGACGACACATGCCCTCTGCTGTTGCCGTCGTCATCGCTCGCACGTGGTCGCAGGCTAGCTTGTACCCTAGAGATTGGTCGAGCTAGTAGCTAAATACACAATACCTTTTTTTTGCAAGTAGCTAAATACACAATACTTTGAATTCCTCTTCATGCCAACATTAAGTTGTTCAAACCGTAGACTGTTGCTTGCTTGGCAGGAGCCGCAGCGTGCTTAAGCCTGGGAGATCGCGTGGAGCATGTGGTGGTCCTGGGGCTTGTCCTGTAGCTTTATACTCCGTAGTAACTATATAAAACTCTAAGCATGCATGCACGGTTGATATAAAGTTCAGGCCATAATAGGTTTGACTTTTATATGGACGTGCGCCTGGATTAAGTGGGAGTCCTTGTATATCAGGACTCTGACTTGCCCGTTTCAAATTAATATATCTGTCGTGTTAAGCTAAGCTACTCCGGTTGCTTCTTTTTTCCGTCTCTTTCAGTTATCGCCGGAACATATTTTTGTACGTACCTGACATGTTCAATTGTTGCTTCGCAATAATATTTGTATGTAAATTTTACATCTTTAATCTCAGCCCTTAATCTCTAGAATTAGTGGTTAAGATAATTTAATCTGTGTGGACGAACATAATGGCTTATTTGACTCTTGTTTTCATGTCTGACAGGCTTCGAAGCTGGCGACTACTGCCCAGTCTGTTGAAATTGCCGAGCTCAATCAGAAGCTTTGGCTATCTGATGAGGAACTCGACCGTACCAACAAACGGTTCAAAGAAACCCAAAGTGCGTGGTGTATCAGTATATCCATAAATTATGTTTTTTGTGTAGTCGGTTTGAAACGGACTGAGAATGTTGTGAATATATTTGCAGTTAGCACAGCCGAGGTCGAGTCCCTCAAGGCCGCCCTTGCCAAAGCCACGAAGGAGGCAAAGGCGAACAAGGTGGCCGCGGACAAGGCGGCCAAGGCTCTGGAGGAAGAGCGAACCGCCCACCAAAAACACGAGGCGCGGGTGGAGGAAATAGAGCAAGTGCTCAAGGATGCCATCACAAGGTATGAGTCCTTGGAGCAGAAGAGTTCAGAGCAGGCCTCTGAACTCACCAAAGCTCTCGAGAGTCTAAAGGAGGCCCGAGTTGATGCCCAGGGCGCTCCCCAGGAGATACAAGAGGCGAAACAGATTGCGGCTGGTAAGGCCTTTATCATGCAGAGTAGATATAGTAGTAAGAGGTATATTTTACTGACCAGAGTTTGGAGTTCTCCAGGCGCCTTTGCTGATCTGCCGAGGAGCATTTCGGATGCCGCCGCATTCTTTCAAGCCGAAGAGGGGAGCTCGACGGAGAAGTTATTCTGGTCGCAGTACCTTGCGCCAGAACTTCCCGTGGCCCTGAGCAACCAGCTGGAGCAGTTGTCCGAGCTGCACAGGGTGGCCGGACTGGCCATGAAGGATGTTATACTCCGCTTTGTGGCCAGCTGATCCCATCCCGAATAGTCACTTCGGACTCGTGTGGCGGCTAGTGGAGGTGCTTCCTCAGATTGATGCCCTTAAGCGGTCGTCCTATATTGAGGGTGCTCGGATGGCCTTTGCCCGTGTCAAGGTGCAGTGGGCAAAGATGAAGGCCGCCGACATTGCTACCGGAGGGCTGCCTGAAGGGAAAGTGCTGGGGAACGTGGTAATTGCAAAAAAGTTCCTACGATCAGGAAAGATCTATCTAGGTGATGCATAGCAACGAGAGGGGAAAGTGTGTCCATGTACCCTCGTAGACCGAAAGCGAAAGTGTTTAGTTAACATGGTTGATGTAGTCGAACGTCTGCGCGATCCAACCGATCAAGTACCGAACGCATGACACCTTCGTGATCTGCACACGTTCAGCTCGGTGACGTCCCTAGAACTCTAGATCTAGCTGAGGCCGAGGGAGAGTTCCGTCAGCACGACTACGTGGTGACGGTGATGATGAAGTTACCGGCGCAGGGCTTCGCCTAAGCACTACATCGATATGACCAAGGTGGAAAACTATGGAGGGGGGCACCGCACACGGCTAAAGATCAACTTCTGTGTCTATGGGGTGCCCCCTGGCCATGTATATAAAGGAGGGGAGGGAAGAGGTGGCCGGCCCAAGGGGGCGCGCCAGGTGTGGGGGCTCCTACTAGGACTCCCTAGTCCAAGTAGGATTCCCCTCCTCTTTCCTATTCCTAGTAGGAGAAGGAGGGAATGAGGAAGAGGGGAGAATGCGGACCAGCCCATGGGGGGGGGCGCGGCCACCCCTTGAGGCCCTTCTCTCCTTTCCCGTATGCCCCATTAAGGCTCATTACTTTCCCCGGCGAATTCCCGTAGCTCTCCGGTACTCCGAAAAATACCCGAATCACTTGGAACCTTTTCGATGTCCGAATATAGCCTTCCAATATATCAATCTTTACGTCTCGACCATTTCAAGACTCCTTGTCATGTCCGTGATTTCATCCGGGACTCCTAACAAACTTCGGTCATCAAATCACATAACTCATAATACAAATCGTCATCGAACGTTAAGCGTGCGGACCCTACGGGTTCGAGAACTATGTATACATGACTGAGACACATCACCGGTCAATAACCAATAGCGGAACCTGGATGCTCATATTGGCTCCTACATATTCTACGAAGATCTTTATCGGTCAAACCGCATAACAACATACGTTGTTTCCTTTGTCATCGGTATGTTACTTGCCCGAGATTCGATCGTTGGTATCATCATACCTAGTTCAATCTCGTTACCGGCGAGTCTCTTTACTCGTCCCGTAATAATTCATCACGCAACTAACTCATTAGTCACAATGCTTGCAAGGCTTATAGTGATGAGTATTACCGAGAGGGCCCAGAGATACCTCTCCGAAACACGAAGCGACAAATCCTAATCTCAATATATGCCAACCCAACAAACACCTTCGGAGACACCTGCAGAGCACCTTTATAATCACGCATTTACGTTGTGACGTTTGGTAGCACACAAAGTGTTCCTCCGGTATTCGGGAGTTGCATAATCTCATAGTCTAAGGAACATGTATAAGTCATGAAGAGAGAAGTAGCAATGAAACTATAATGATCATAATGCTAAGCTAACGGATGGGTCATGTCCATCACATCATTCTCCTAATGATGTGATTTCGTTTATCAAATGACAACACATGTCTATGGTTAGGGAACATAACCATCTTTGATTAACGAGCTAGTCAAGTAGAGGCATACTAGGGACACTATGTTTTGTCTATGTATTCACACATGTACTAAGTTTCTAGTTAATACAATTCTAGCCTGAATAATAATCATTTATCATGAAATAAGGAAATGAATAATAACTTTATTATTGTCTCTATGGCATATTTCCTTCAGTCTCCCACTTGCACTAGAGTCAATAATCTAGTTCACATTGCCATGTGATTTAACATCAATAATTCACATATGTATGTGATTAACACATATAGTTCACATCGCCATGTGACCAACAACCAAAGGGTTTACTAGAATCAATAATCTACTTCACATTGCTATGTGATTAACACCCAAAGATTACTAAGGTGTGATCATGTTTTGGTCATGAGAGAAGTTTAGTCAACTGGTCTGTCACATTCAAAGCCGTATGTATTTTGCAAATATTCTATGTCTAAAATGCTCTGTATGGAGCTACTCTAGCTAATTGCTCCCACTTTCAATATGTATCCAGATTGAGACTTAGAGTCATCTGGACCGGTGTAAAAGCTTGCATCGATGTAACTCTTTACGACGAACTCTTTATCACCACCATCACTGAGAAACATTTCATTTGTCCTCACTAAGGATAATTTTGACCGCTTTCTAATGATCTACTCTTAGATCACTATTGTACCCCCTTGCCAAACTCATGGCAAGGTACACAATAGGTCCGGTACACAGCACAACATATTTTATAGAACCTATGACTGTGGCATAGGGAATGACTTTCATTCTCTTTCTATTTTCTGTCGTGGTCGGGCTTTGAGTCTTACTCAACTTTACACCTTGTAATACAGACAAGAACTCCTTCTTTGACTGATCCATTTTGAACTCTTTCAAAAACTTGTCAAGGTATTTACTCATTGAAAAATCTTATTAAGCGTCTTGATCTATCTCTATAGATCTTGATGCCCAATATGTAAGCAGCTTCACCGAGGTCTTTCATTGGAAAAACTCTTATTCAAGTCACTACAAAAAAAGACACATCCGTGACATTTTGGGCCGAACGAAAAAAAATTATGTCATACATATGACACTTCTATGACGATAATTGTGACAAAACCCGGTATCATCATAGATGTGGTGGGCTCCTACTTCTATGACAAAAAATCATGACAAAATGGGCTTTTCGTCCTCGGCAGGCCAGAGACGCAGCTTCATGACATTCTTTGGGCCGTCCTGTTGGGGAACGTAGCAGAAATTCAAAATTTTCCTACGCGTATCACCAAGATCTATCTATGGAGAGACCAGCAACGAGTAGAAAGGAGAGGAGAGTTTGCATCTACATACCCTTGTAGATCGCTAAGCGGAAGCGTTCAAGTGAACGGGGTTGATGGAGTCGTACTCGTCGTGATTCAGATCACCGATGATCAAGTGCCGAACGGACGGCACCTCCGCGTTCAACACACGTACAGCCCGATGACGTCTCCCACGCCTTGATCCAGCAAGGGGAGAGGGAGAGGTTGAGGAAGACTCCATCCAACAGCAGCACAACGGCGTGGTGGTGGTGGAGGAGCATGGCAATCCCGCAGGGCTTCGCCAAGCACCATGGGAGAGGAGGAGGAGGAGGAGAGACAGGGCTGCACCAAGAGAGATCAAATCGCGTGTATTCTGTGTGTTCTCTGGGCAGCCCTATGCCTCACTATTTATAGGGGGAGAGGGGGGGCTGCGCCCCCTTTAGGGTTTCCCACCCCAAGGGGTGCGGCCAGCCCCCAGATGGCATCTGGTGCGGCGGCCAGAGGGGGAGGAGAGGGAGGCGCAGGGAGCATGGGCCTTAAGGCCCATCTGCCCTAGGGTTTGCCCCCTCCCACTCTCCCCTGCGCCTTGGGCCCCTTGTGGGGGGCGCACCAGCCCATTTGGGGCTGGTTCCCTCCCACACATGGCCCATGCAGCCCTCCGGGGTTGGTGGCCCCACTTGGTGGACCCCCGGGACCCTCCCGGTGGTCCCGGTACAATACCGATAAACCCGAAACTCTTCCGGTGTCCAAAACAGGACTTCCCATATATAAATCTTTACCTCCGGACCATTCCGGAACTCCTCGTGACGTCCGGGATCTCATCCGGGACTCCGAACAACATTCGGTTACCACATACAAGCTTCCTTTATAACCCTAGCGTCATCGAACCTTAAGTGTGTAGACCCTACGGGTTCGGGAGACATGTAGACATGACCGAGACGTTCTCTGGTCAATAACCAACAGCGGGATCTGGATACCCATGTTGGCTCCCACATGTTCCACGATGATCTCATCGGATGAACCACGATGTCAAGGACTTAATCAATCCCGTATTCAATTCCCTTTGTCTAGCGGTATTTTACTTGCCCGAGATTCGATCGTCGGTATCAAATACCTTGTTCAATCTCGTTATCGGCAAGTCACTTTACTCGTTCCGTAACACATCATCCCGTGATCAACTCCTTGGTCACATTGCGCATATGATGATGTCCTACTGAGTGGGCCCAGAGATACCTCTCCGTTTACACGGAGTGACAAATCCCAGTCTCGATCCGCATAAAACAATAGATACTTTCGGAGATACCTGTAGTGTACCTTTATAGTCACCCAGTTACGTTGTGACGTTTGATACACCCAAGGCACTCCTACGGTATCCAGGAGTTACACGATCTCATGGTCAAAGGAAGAGATACTTGACATTGGCAAAGCTCTAGCAAACGAACTACACGATCTTTGTGCTAAGCTTAGGATTGGGTCTTGTCCATCACATCATTCTCCTAATGATGTGATCCCGTTATCAACGACATCCAATGTCCATAGCCAGGAAACCATGAGTATCTGTTGATCACAACGAGCTAGTCAACTAGAGGCTCACTAGTGACATATTGTGGTCTATGTATTCACACGTGTATTACGATTTCCGGATAATACAGTTATAGCATGAATAAAAGACAATTATCATGAACAAGGAAATATAATAATAATACTTTTATTATTGCCTCTAGGGCATATTTCCAACAGTCTCCCACTTGCACTAGAGTCAATAATCCAGTTCACATCGCCATGTGATTAACACTCACAGGTCACATCGCCATGTGACTAATACCCAAGAGTTTACTAGAGTCAGTAGTCTAGTTCACATCACTATGTGATTAACACTCAATGAGTTTTATGTTTGATCATGTTGCTTGTGAGAGAGGTTTTAGTCAACGGGTCTGAACCTTTCAGATCCGTGTGTGTTTTACAAATCTCTATGTCATCTCCTAGATGTAGCTACCACGCTCTATTTGGAGCTATTCCAAACAACTGTTCTACTTGGAGCTATCCTAAATTATTGCTCCATTATATGTATCCGGTCTCTCTACTCAGAGCTATCCGGATAGGTGTCAAGCTTGCATCGTCGTAACCTTTACGACGAACTCTTTTACCACCTCCATAATCGAGAAAATTCCTTAGTCCACTAGTTACTAAGGATAACTTTGACCGCTGTCCTGTGAGCCATTCTTGGATCACTCTTGTACCCCTTGACTGACTCATGGCAAGGCACACTTCAGGTGCGGTACACAGCATAGCATACTGAAGAGCCTACGTCTTAAGCATAGGGGACGACCTTCGTCCTTTCTCTCTATTCTGCCGTGGTCGAGCTTTAAGTCTTAACTTCGTACCTTACAACTCAGGCAAGAACTCCTTCTTTGACTGGTCCATCTTGAACACCTTCAAGATCATGTCAAGGTATGTGCTCATTTGAAAAGTACTATTAAGCATTTTGATCTATCCTTATAGATCTTGATGCTCAATGTTCAAGTAGCTTAATCCAGGTTTTCCATTGAAAAACACCTTTCAAATAACCCTATATGCTTTCTAGAAATTCTACATCATTTCTGATCATCAATATGTCAACAACATATACTCATCAGAAATTCTATAGTGCTCCCACTCACTTCTTTGGAAATACAAGTTTCTCATAAACTTTGTACAAACCCAAAATCTTTTATCATCATCAAAGCATACATTCCAACTCCGAGATGCTCACTCCAGTCCTTAGAAGGATTGCTGGAGCTTTGCATACTTATTAGCATCTTTCGGGATTGACAAAACCTTCCGGTTGTATCACATACAACCTTTCCTCAAGAAAATCGTCGAGGAAACAATGTTTTGACATCCTATCTGCAAGATTTCATAAATAATGCAGTAATCGCTAATATAATTCCAACAGACTCTTAGCATCGCTACGAGTGAGAAAATCTCATCGTAGTCAACTCCTTGAACTTGTCGAAAAACATCTTAACGACAAGTCGAGCTTTCTTAATGGTAATTCTTACCATCATTGTCTGTCTTCCTTTTAAAATCCATCCGTACTCATTTGCCTTACGACCATCGAGCCGTTCTGCCAAAGTCTTCACTTTGTTTTCATACATGGATCCTCTCTCGGATTTTATGGCCTCGAGCCATTTATCGGAATCCGGGCTCACCATTGCTTCTCCATAGCTCGTAGGTTCATTGTTGTCTAGCAACATGACTTCCAAGACAGGATCACCGTACCACTCCAAAGTAGTACGTGTCCTTGTCGTCCTACGAGGTTTGGTAGTGACTTGATCCGAAGTTTCATGATCAATATCATAAGCTTCCACTTCAATTGGTGTAGGTGCCACAGGAACAACTTCCTGTGCCCTGCCACACACTAGTTGAAGAGACGGTTCAATAACCTCATCAAGTCTCCACCATCCTCCCACTCAATTCTTTCGAGAGAAACTTTTCCTCGAGAAAGGACCCGATTCTAGACACAATCCATATTGCTTTCGGATCTGAATTAGGAGGTATACCCAACTGTTTTGGGTTTCCTATGAAGATGCATTTTATCCGCTTTGGGTTCGAGCTTATCAACCTGAAACTTTTTCATATAAGCGTCGCAGCCCCAAACTTTTAAGAAACGACAACTTAGGTTTCTCTAAACCATAATTCATACGGTGTCATCTCATCGGAATTACGTGGTGCCCTATTTAAAGTGAATGTGGTTGTCTCTAATGCCTAACCCATGAACGATAGTGGTATTTCGATAAGAGACATCATGGTATGCATCATATCCAATAGGGTGCAGTTATGATGTTCGGACACACCATCACACTATGGTGTTCCAGGCGGTATTAATTGTGAAACATTTTCCACAATGTCTTAATTGTGTGCCAAAAGTCGTAACTCAGATATTCATCTCTATGATCGTATCATAGACATTTTATCCTCTTGTCACAATGATCTTCTACTTCACTCTGAAATTACTTGAACCATTCAATAATTCAGACTTGTGTTTCATCAAGTAAATATTCTCAACATCTACTCGAATCATCTGTGAAGTAAGAACATAACGATATTCACTGCATGCCTCAGCACTCATTGGACTGCACACATCAAAATGTGTTGCTTCCAACAAGTTGCTATCTTGTTCCATTTTACTGAAACCGAGGCTTTTCAGTCATCCTGCCTATGTGGTATGATTTGCATATCTCAAGTGATTCAAAATCAAGTGAGTTCAAACGGTCCATTTGCATGGAGTTTCTTCATGCATATATACCAATAGACATGGTTCGCATGTCTCAAACTTTTCAAAAACGAGTGAGTCCAAAGATCCATCAACATGGAGCTTCATGCGTTTTATACCATTATGACTTACATGGCAGTGCCACAAGTAAGTGGTACTATCATTACTATCTTATATCTTTTGGCATGAAAATGTGTATCACTACGATCGAGATTCAATAAACCATTCAGGTTCAATATTAATCTTGATGGTAGAGGGAACGTGCGATGTTTGATTATATCAAACTTGGAAACACTTCCAACACATATCGTCAGTTCTCCTTTAGCTAGTCTCCGTTTATTCCGTAGCCTTTTATTTCGAGTTACTAACACTTAGCAACCGAACCGGTATCTAATACCCTGGTGCTACTAGGAGTACTAGTAAAGTACACATTAACATAATGTATATCCAATATACTTCTATCGACCTTGCCAGCCTTCTCATCTACCAAGTATCTAGGGTAATCTTGCTCCAGTGGTTGTTCCCCTTATTACAGAAGCACTTAGTCTCGGGTTTGGGTTCAACCTCGGGTTTCTTCATTGGTGCAGCAGCTGATTTGCTGTTTCATGAAGTATCCCTTTGTTCCCTTGCCCTTCTTGAAACTAGTGGTTTCACCAACCATCAACAATTGATGCTCCTTCTTGATTTCTACTTACGCGGTGTCAAACATCGCGAATACCTCAAGGATCATCATATCCATCCCTGATATGTTATAGTTCATCACAGAGCTCTAGCAGCTTGGTGGTAATGACTTCGGAGAAACTATCACTATTTCATCTGGAAGATCAACTCCCACTTGATTCAAGTGATTGTTGTACTCAGACAATCTGAGCACAAGCTCAACAATTGAGCTTCTCTCCTTAGTTTGCAGGCTAAGAAAATCGTCGGAGGTCTCAAACCTCTTGACGTGGGCACGAGCCCGAAATCCTAATTTCAGCCCTCGAAACATCTCATATGTTCCGCGATGTTTCAAAAACGTCTTTGGTGCCTCAACTCTAAACCGTTTAACTGAACTATCACGTAGTTATCAAAACGTGTATGTCAGATGTTCGCAACAACCACAGACAACGTTCGAGGTTCAGCAAACTGAGCGGTGCATTAAGGACATAAGCCTTCTATGAAGCAATGAGGACAATCCTCAGTTTACGGACCTAGTCCGCATAATTGCTACTATCAACTTTCAACTAATTTTTCTCTAGGAACATATCTAAATAGTAGAACTATAGCGTGAGCTACAACATAATTTGCAAAAACCTTTTGACTATGTTCAGGATAATTAAGTTCATCTTATGAACTCCCACTCAGATAAACATCCCTCTAGTCATCTAAGTGATTACACGATCCGAGTCAAACTAGGCCGTGTCCGATCATCACGTGAGACGGACTAGTCATCATCGGTGAACATCTTCATGTTGATCGTATCTTCTATACGACTCATGCTCGACCTTTCGGTCTCCGTGTTCCGAGGCCATGTCTGTACATGCTAGGCTCGTCAAGTTAACCCTAAGTGTTTTGCGTGTGTTCCGAGGCCATGTCTGTACATGCTAGGCTCGTCAACACCCGTTGTATTTGAACGTAAGAATCCATCACACCCGATCATCACGTGGTGCTTAGAAGCGACGAACTGTAGCAACGGTGCACAGTTAGGGGAGAACACTTCTTGAAATTTGTAAGGGATCATCTTATTTACTACCGTCGTCCTAAGTAAACAAGATGCATAAACATGATAAACATCACATGCAATCAAATAGTGACATGATATGGCCAATATCATTTTGCTCCTTTTGATCTTCATCTTCGGGGCTCCATGATCATCATCGTCACCGGCATGACACCATGATCTCCATCATCATGATCTCCATCATCGTGTCTTCATGAAGTTGTCACGCCAACGACTACTTCTACTTCTATGGCTAACGCGTTTAGCAATAAAGTAAAGTTAGTTACATGGCGTTCTTCAATGACACGCAGGTCATACAAAAAATAAAGACAACTCCTATGGCTCCTGCCGGTTGTCATACTCATCAACATGCAAGTCGTGAATCCTATTACAAGAACATGATCAATCTCATACATCACATATCATTCATCACATTCTTCTTGGCCATATCACATCACATAGCATACCCTGCAAAAACAAGTTAGACGTCCTCTAATTGTTGTTTGCATGTTTTACGTGGCTGCTATGGGTTTCTAGCAAGAACGTTTCTTACCTACGCAAAAACCACAACGTGATATGCCAATTGCTATTTACCCTTCATAAGGACCCTTTTCATCGAATCCGTTCCAACTAAAGTGGGAGAGACTGGCACCCGCTAGCCACCTTATGCACCAAGTGCATGTCAATCGGTGGAACCTGTCTCACGTAAGAGTACGTGTAAGGTCGGTCTGGGCCGCTTCATCCCACAATACCGTCAAAACAAGATTGGACTAGTAACGGTAAGCATATTGAACAACATCAACGCCCACAACTACTTTGTGTTCTACTCGTGCAAAGAATCTACGCAATAGACCTAGCTCATGATGCCACTGTTGGGGAACGTAGCAGAAATTCAAAATTTTCCTACGCGTATCACCAAGATCTATCTATGGAGAGACCAGCAACGAGTAGAAAGGAGAGGAGAGTTTGCATCTACATACCCTTGTAGATCGCTAAGCGGAAGCGTTCAAGTGAACGGGGTTGATGGAGTCGTACTCGTCGTGATTCAGATCACCGATGATCAAGTGCCGAACGGACGGCACCTCCGCGTTCAACACACGTACAGCCCGGTGACGTCTCCCACGCCTTGATCCAGCAAGGGGAGAGGGAGAGGTTGAGGAAGACTCCATCCAACAGCAGCACAATGGCGTGGTGGTGGTGGAGGAGCGTGGCAATCCCGCAGGGCTTCGCCAAGCACCATGGGAGAGGAGGAGGAGGAGGAGAGACAGGGCTGCACCAAGAGAGATCAAATCGCGTGTATTCTGTGTGTTCTCTGGGCAGCCCTATGCCTCACTATTTATAGGGGGAGAGGGGGGCTGCGCCCCCTTTAGGGTTTCCCACCCCAAGGGGTGCGGCCAGCCCCCAGATGGCATCTGGTGCGGCGGCCAGAGGGGGAGGAGAGGGAGGCGCAGGGAGCATGGGCCTTAAGGCCCATCTGCCCTAGGGTTTGCCCCCTCCCACTCTCCCCTGCGCCTTGGGCCCCTTGTGGGGGGTGCACCAGCCCATTTGGGGCTGGTTCCCTCCCACACATGGCCCATGCAGCCCTCCGGGGTTGGTGGCCCCACTTGGTGGACCCCCGGGACCCTCCCGGTGGTCCCGGTACAATACCGATAAACCCGAAACTCTTCCGGTGTCCAAAACAGGACTTCCCATATATAAATCTTTACCTCCGGACCATTCCGGAACTCCTCGTGACGTCCGGGATCTCATCCGGGACTCCGAACAACATTCAGTTACCACATACAAGCTTCCTTTATAACCCTAGCGTCATCGAACCTTAAGTGTGTAGACCCTACGGGTTCGGGAGACATGTAGACATGACCGAGACGTTCTCTGGTCAATAACCAACAGCGGGATCTGGATACCCATGTTGGCTCCCACATGTTCCACGATGATCTCATCGGATGAACCACGATGTCAAGGACTTAATCAATCCCGTATTCAATTCCCTTTGTCTAGCGGTATTTTACTTGCCCGAGATTCGATCGTCGGTATCAAATACCTTGTTCAATCTCGTTATCGGCAAGTCACTTTACTCGTTCCGTAACACATCATCTCGTGATCAACTCCTTGGTCACATTGCGCATATGATGATGTTCTACCGAGTGGGCCCAGAGATACCTCTCCGTTTACACGGAGTGACAAATCCCAGTCTCGATCCGCATAAAACAATAGATACTTTCGGAGATACCTGTAGTGTACCTTTATAGTCACCCAGTTACGTTGTGACGTTTGATACACCCAAGGCACTCCTACGGTATCCAGGAGTTACACGATCTCATGGTCAAAGGAAGAGATACTTGACATTGGCAAAGCTCTAGCAAACGAACTACACGATCTTTGTGCTAAGCTTAGGATTGGGTCTTGTCCATCACATCATTCTCCTAATGATGTGATCCCGTTATCAACGACATCCAATGTCCATAGCCAGGAAACCATGACTATCTGTTGATCACAACGAGCTAGTCAACTAGAGGCTCACTAGGGACATATTGTGGTCTATGTATTCACACGTGTATTACGATTTCCGGATAATACAGTTATAGCATGAATAAAAGACAATTATCATGAACAAGGAAATATAATAATAATACTTTTATTATTGCCTCTAGGGCATATTTCCAACACGTCCATGATGGAAAAAACCATGGTAGAAGCGAGGGCAAGGAAAACTTCGGGGAGTTCTCGGTTACGGTGGGTGGTCGGGGGCCGAGCGATGCGCGTTTCTGTCGTACACGTACGCACATGTGTGCGAGGCGTTGGCTCTAACTGAACCCAAGCGAGGCGTTGGGCTCTAACTGAACCCGAGCGATTGCACTGCAGGCTACGCGTTACTAAACCTGAGCGATCGATCGATGGCTGTTAACTGAACCCGATCGAGCGATTCCTTCGCTACTGCTGCTAACTGAAGCCGATCGATGCTGCCTCTGGGATGAACAGTGAGCATTGCGGGGGGGGGGGGGGGGGTTGGATGAACAGTGAGCGGTGGCGTTGCCTCTGGATGAACAGGACCCCATGGTGTGGAGGGATGGATGAACAGTAGGCGGTGGAGGGGTGGTTGAGCAGTACCCGGTGGAGTAGCGCGCGGTGGAGGTTGGATGAACAGGAGCCCGTGGAGGCTGGAGGAGGTCGACGGTGGAGATGAACAATATCCTGTGGAGTCCCGTTTTGCGGTACGCCACACCCCTCCTGATGAACAGGACCCCCGTTTCGACCGTAGCGCTCCAACACAAGTTCGTTTCGTCCGTTTTGCGGTATGTCACACCCCTCCCGATGAACAGGACCCCTGTTTCGACCGTAGCGCTCCAACACAAGTCCGTTTCGTCCGTTTTGCGGTACGACGCACCCCTCCCGATCAACAGGACCCCTGTTTCGACCGTAGGAGGTCCGTTTCCTTTGTTTTGCGGTACGCCACACCCCTCCCAATGAACAGGATCCCGTTTCAAACGTGGCCGGTCGAACACAAGGCTGTTTCCTCCGTTCTGCGGTACGCCAGGCCTCGTTTCCATCGCCTGTTCTGTCCAAGCCCTCCCGATGAACACGACCACGCATTCTGTTCCGACCCAGCCGGTTGGCTCCCCATGAACACGATGACGATGTTGTTTCTCCATTCCGACCCAGCCATGTACACGATCCCTGGCCATACGTATGCGCGAGTAGGCGTTCGAGACCCCGCCCGTATGTACACATACGTGGCCGTATTTTCTTTCTTGCACCCTGGCTGGTGTACGTACATGTACATGCTACATGCGCGCCTCTACTACGACATGTGCACGCCTTTACTACGACACGTGCGCGCCTCTACATCCACCAGTATGTACGTACACGTTCGGGACCATAATGACAACGTTACGTGTGCTTCGACCAGGTGGGTCCCGACTGTCAGGTAGTTCCTTGCGTGCGAAGATGTAGCTGGTGGGTCCCAGCAGTCAGGGGGCGAATCGTTTTTTTCCGGATGCACTTCCTTGCGTGCGAAGATGTAGCTGGTGGGTCCCAGCAGTGAGGGGGAAATGTTTTTTTCGCGAAATACAATGGCCCATCCGGTGGGTCCTAGCTGTTAGGTGGAGGAATCATTATTTTCCGCGTAATAAGGAGGCACTTCCTTGCTGCGGCCGTGGACCCAGCTGTCAGCCTCTCCACGTATAGTCCACGTCCGATGGAAGTCGTTCCTTGACCATGTTGACCACGCCGCGCCGAGAGCACCACGGCGGTGGATGACGGCGAGGCCTAGGAAGGGGACGACGGGGAGCCGGGAAAGACGCGGCAGTGGAAGCCCACGCGGAGAGGAGTACAAGGGTTCACTGGTTCGGCTGCGGTGTGAGGCTGCCGTCGCCACAGGGCCTGGCCAGCAGTGGGAATAGTAGGGGGCGGTGAGGCCTCCACGGCAGCACAGCCGGCCACATGAGGCAGGAGCATGCAGCTAGATAGGCGCTGCTTTGGGTGGCTGGAGCAAGAAGACCAGAGGTTGAAGTAGCACTACGGTCGTTGGATGGACATCGTACGATCACTGCAACTAGAATCGTTTATATTGACTAAGTTGACAAAGCCCTTGGTTTTTTTTAGCAAAGACAAAGCCCTTGGTATGCGTCAACTTAGTAGGCCCACAGCTCGGATTTGGCACAGAACATATAGCCCATTTGCGATTTGTAAGAATGTACAACCCATTTTTTAATTCTAATGGAATTTACTACAGCCCATTTACAATTTGTTAAAAGTACAGCCCAACTTCTAGCTAGGAAAACGATTAATAATTTCAAACAACCGCTCAAAACAGAATTCAAAAAAAAAATCCCACATTTTGATGGGATCCGAAATATTTTTATCCGAAATTTCTAGTCAGGTTAAATATAATTTCAAAATAAAGTTGTATTACCTTAAAATCCAACGAAATATTGCACGCGCAACAAGTAATGAAATTAAAATTTTCAAATTCCAAAAATAATATATTTTTAAACTAATTACGTGTTTGGTGCATAGTTACTGCCCAGTTATTATAATTACATCCCATTTATTATTTCTTAAAGTCCATTTTCTTGTTAAGCCTAATGCATACCTCCTAGGAAAGTTTGCAGCCCAGCGGGATGGAGAATAACAAGTTGACCCGGATATTGTGTACAACTGTCGGCCCAGTTGCATTACTGATGTTGAAAAAAAAGGCTTGTGTAGTACAGTACAACCTAACATGGTTACTCAGCCCACATTCGGCGACGCCGGAAAGGCCCAAACAGGGCTTCTGTACAACTTTTTGTAGTCACTGAGCTCAATTAATAACTTAAGAAAAAGTTAGATTACAGTGGAACCTAATTAAAAGTTGTCACGAGCAAATAAATAATTCAATGGGTCCCACTTGTGCGTGTGTGCGTGTGTGAGAGAGAGAGAGAGAGAGAGATAGACCCATTGGTCGATGATCGTAAATACATCTTTCAGCCATATGCATTGTTGATGCTCAGTAAAAACTTATATAGTTGACACAATCATACAGAACATCATAGCACACTGAACTTGCATACAAAAATTTCACGCAGGCGGCACAATCAGGATGGAAGCAGTGGATCGCTACGGGAAGGGCTATGTTGAAACCAAAGAAGTCGTACATAACGGTTCATCGTCTTTATCAATGACGGGGAAATATCTTGAATGTTGTGCAAAGAAAACAGACAGACAACACAATAAGTTCTGCTAGCACATTAAGTTGACGTACAGCCCTTTCTAAAAAAAGTTCAGGTACAAAATTAGAACAGGTCACAATCAAATGTACTGGCATATCAGTGCTTCACACCCATAGCTCAGATTTAACTAGTATCTGACAAGATTCAGTTGTTACCTCAAATTAGAGCACATCCAGGCAGCCAGCCCTGCCTCTTCTCCCAAAGAAGCAGTGGCCTCCGCCGCGCGATGGAGTAGGCCCTGTGCCATCCATCGTTCCGAGCAACACGGGGAAAGTCTGACGTTGACTCCTATAATGGACGTCGTCGACGGGCCCTGGCACCAGCGGCGGCGGCAGGACTTCGATTGATGGATTGACCACTTCTTCGGCATGCATGAACACTCGATACAGGTACATCCCTAACGTGGTCCGCGGCGGCCTTGGTGGTGACGAATAGTACAACCCCGGTTCCTGCACCGGTATCTCAACACCAATCACCTTCGGTATGGTGGACGGCTTCTTCATCCATGCCATAACTGTCAGAGCCCAGCTGTCTGGAGGAACAAACATACTTACGAGCTCACCTCCAAGGTCATTGATAACCTCGTTCATGGACTCGCTGTTCCAAGCATGTCGAGGCATGCCGTGGAAGGTAAGCTTTGTTAAAAACTCAAGCTCGGAGGGCACCGAGCCCCATCCTGGGTGCCACCGATCAAAGCTCGCCAGCGCGCCATCGTAGAACAAACACCGGGAAGATTCGAACACACAACTGCAGTCGAAAGTTGTCCGGAACCTGACGAAGAAATCAGCCGGTGGCGGACAGACTTCGACGAGCAAGTCACTTATTTGGATGACGTGCGCAATGCAAAGAGCTTTGATAAGGTTGTCCAGCGAGATGGGAGGCCGGTCGCCGTTGATGGTTACCATCAGCACTTTGCCGGCAAACTGGTCGTCAAGCGCCGCCATGCCACTGTTGAGCGACACCACGCAGCGACCGAAGGCAGGACGGACCTCAGGATCTCCGGCTCGAAGACCCGCGTTGATCGGCGACATGATAGTGCGCTTGAGTACAGGGAGTACAGGAGGGGGATTTGGGGGAACTGGAGTAGGAATCGAGATTCCAGAGGTGAGGGAGGGGCGGGAGACTAAGGATGAAAAGGTAGTATGAATTTCGAGCACGCGCCAATATGCTCTCGGCGCGCAAGCGCACGAAAACACCGGTGGCGCCCACATGTCACCCTAAGAGTCCTTATTCTTTCTTTTTTGGAGAGCCCGGCCTTTTTTTCACGATCTTTTGAGAGCCCGGCCTGAGAGTCATAATTCACCTGTTTGGCATTGCGTTACTACTCGGCCCATATTCAACGACACCTTACTGGCCCAAACAAGTGTACATCATCGAAAAGACACTGAGCTCAAATTATATAACTTGAAAAAAGGAGATATACTCTAAACACTGGAGAATGGCGATGCCCTCATTTAGCCCACCAGTAGTTCGAGACAATAAACAGTTCAAAACAACGATATATACAACATTTAAACACTGACTAGTGACTACTACTGACATAAACAGCAAGACATGATAATTCATAAGAAGTCTTGCTACACCACCAAAACGCACCCATCTGCAGCGCTCAGACTCTTGTGATCCAGACGAGAATGACATTCTAAACAGAAGTAACTATTACATAGTAAGAGTGACATAGACGAGGATGACCAAATGACAAGGAATATGCATAACAAAAGAAAGAACTACCCATCCAGAACCAGCAGCAAAGACAACAAAGTCATTCGAAGAGATGATCTAACACCATCATAATTTGCAGCCCCGCTTCAGCGACCAGTGATCCGGAGACACCAGTACTCCACCCTTTTGATGCAACAGCCCAATTACCTATCAACCTGAAGGCTTGAACCACATCACTTCCTGTCGTAATTGAGACATCCAAGGATCAAAGTTAATCCGGATGCCTTTGTCATTCTCACCTTGTTTTGGCTGCAGGCTGTATCGTTGACAATCAGGGGAGTTTGCTCCCGAACTCCTAGGGCTCGCCGTGTAGACACAGTTTTACATAGAAAACAGAGCCTCTCTGCCATCAAAGTCCTTGCCAACGGTGATCTCCTAGTTAATCAGATAATTGAGTCCGAGAACCAGAGATTGCGAACCAAGGTTGTTTACCCGCCTCCAACTAAAAAATCCTAAAGGCCCCAACAAGCTAGTATCCTGCTCATAGACGTAACAGCCACTGTCCGGATACTCACGTATTACACGGTGCTTGTATATAGTGGGGTTTTTGCAATATAACTTTTCCGTATCATGTGTCCGAATGATCATCAGTCTTTTGTCGTCATCTGATCGAGCGAGGAACCAGTTGTGCTTCCCTGTTTTTGGCAAAGGTGGTTTGTATTACAAAGGGCAGTAACTATAGGGACACTGCATCATATAAAAAAGGATAGGCATTGTTAATGTAAGATCAACATTGTTCAGAGTATGAGTAGGATAATGCAAGAAATAGCATTGATATGTCCCTGTTGGAACTGGGAGGAAAATACAGGGAAAGGTATACTGGGTTCGAAAATATAGAAGTGCCATGTATGGTTATACTCATGTTATCTCGCAATCAATTCTTCACAGGAAACTACCATGTCATGCATGTTATGTAATCATGTTCTATCCTCACAAACAAATTATTCAAGGTAACTAACATACCATGCATTTTATATACTCGTGTTCTATGGGCAAAAAAATTGTGAGGATATTATTCTAGCCATTGATTGCTGAAGGGCGAATATAGGTATGTACACATGGTACACATGGTAAGCGTTGTAGGATTTCACTACTTCCAAATATAGAGTTCTCCATGTGCACATTTACTTCCCTAATGTATGGTTAGATGAAACCAACAGTGTGGTGCATGTTTCTACATCATGAAAATGAGGAAACTAACATGGCCATTGATACACACTCATATTTAGTAGTAGTATATAGATTACTGTAAAATAAGGATAATATCCATATATTGCTAACCGTTTGATTATTCAGGGTACAAATTGGCTGTAATGACATGGTCAGAATCGCATGAATTAACTCATTCCAAATATAGCTAATTTACGGCGTCTCTAATACATTGCCATAGTTCTACTCAAATTCTGCTCAAACAGGGATATGCCAATCATCACAAGAAGTTCAAACAGTGTCATGGCGTCATCATTAACATGAGACAGAAACAACTTACACGCGCCGTCCCAGCAATACGCGGTGCCATCTGCTTTGTCGATCGCATAGATGATGCCATTGTGTTTAATAGCATCACATAAGTGTGTATCAGCTTTGACGATGATCCACTGCGAAGTGGGTTCTCTCCAGCTAAAGAAGGCACCGGCATAAAGATAAGTGAGTCCATGGTCGAACAAGGCAATTAGCTTGAAGTCTGCGTAATTCCCATGTCGTGTGGGCACTTGGAAGATTAAAATCTTCTGCAAAACAAGGTCCGTCCAGCTGGCGTGGTAATCTAGATGACTTGGACCGTGATGTAATACTCTATATAATCCAACGGAGGAAGGATAATCTCATGGGAGGTCTGGAAGTTCATGAGCACCAACTTTTTACCGTCTTCTCTGAAGGCAGCCATCCAGTGGGAGTTCATGCCGACCCAGTACATACCTGCCAATAAGTTTCGGGCGATGGTGATCGGATCGATGTCAAGGGAAATGATGTACGGTGACCCACTACATACCTGCAAAGAAGTTTCGGCTAATGGAGATTGGATTGAAGTCGAGGGGCATCATGTACGCCTCCGTATCAAGGTGAGCCAATCTCACAAGACCAGATAGCAGCAAGCAGGGTGTCTTGAAAAGCTTAGGCCTCGCTTCGACGATGGTCGTGTGCATGTCCCTCGAGCATGCAGCCAGCTGCAGGCCGCTCAACATATCCATACATGAACAACAGAGGTCGAGGATGTCATTGGGGAGATTGCTCCAATCGTGGCTCATATGGATGTTGCGCGGTTCGCGTTCGACCATGGTGGAGTTTGGAAGGTCGGAGTTTTGGGGGGGCTTGATTTATGGGGGAGAAGGTTGACAGTGCTGGAGCGGCTAGCAAAGGAATAGTGGTACTGGGGGAGGCGGGAGAGGCGACGGTACACGGGGGCATAGTGAGGTGGAGACGGAGACGGAGAAGGAGATGGAGATGGAGTGGTGCTATGGGAGCAGAGAGGGAGACGAGGCGAGGCGCCAATGTGCTGTACAGCGGCGGTGACATACTGCATAGTGCACAGGGTGAGGCTGACTTTGGTAACCCGAACACGCCGCCTGGACTAGTGTCAGGCGCAGGGTGTTACTTCACTGTGAGGACCGGATGAATAGTATTTTGACCATCAAGTGTACCACAGTTGTACTACTACTACTACTAGTAGGAACATGAGTACTCCGGTATTGTATAGCGGAAATAGGTCTCCCGTGCTAGCATGCCTGTTCACTTCATCGTTCAGGTATCATCCATATTGCGAGCAGAACCAAATTCTCATGTATGCCCACTCAACGCCCTACCGCGATGCATGCAGTGGTCGTTCTGGTGCATCAAGGACGGCATGCAGATGGTCCCACACTTGAGAAGAGGAAAAATGGAAAGGTAGAACGCGGCAGCAGAGGAAGAGAACGCTGGCTAACGAGGCTGGGAGGGGATCGAGCAGGAAGTTAATGCTCCACGCCTAAAGATTTTGGGAAAACCTGATTTTCATAAGGTGACTTATACTCACCTAAACGGAGGGAGTATTCCTTAACCAGAGAATGTTGTGTCTCCCACTCACGCGCTCAAAAAAAGAAGCTACGACACAGTTTTTTATCTGTTTGCGTAGGTCCCACCTATCAGGAAGGATGGGCACATACGCGAACAGGTACGACTCATCAGTCTACCCGCATAGCCTTTTCGTTTAGTCTACCTAGCCGTCTAATCAACTGCCTGCACGCCACTTCTCCCATTTACTTCTCCATCGGGAACCGGTTCTCCTCGGCTTCTTCACCTCCCCTTCATCTTCATTTGCATCCAAACCCCACTGCGTTCACATTGTTTTAACCTCTTTAAATAATCATCTACTACTTTAGTTAGACTAGCCATCTAATCCTAATTCTCCAAACCTAGCCCTCCATTCCAGTGGTTCCAAATGGCGAAAGAGATTGAGATGCAGGTTTTTAGCATCCAACATGTCCTCATCGAAGGATCGATGTGCATAGTTGCCACCGTCACCGTCCACCCAAGGGTTGTTCGGCAGTGGATCAACAATGTATCCAACTCCCTCGAAAAGGTAGAGACGAGGGTCATCTGTAACACCCAAAAAAAATTTAACCAGGTTTTAGTTATTAAAATTTTGCCAAGAGTTTAAATTTTTTGCATGCAAGTATATCTCTATTGATTTCAAAACTTTTCTTTTAATATTAAGAAATTTTTCCCAAGTGGATCCTTCCAAAATATATTGGACTTATTTTCCCTCTCATTTAAAAAAACATCTCTCAATCAGGAGATTTATTTATAAAATTATTTCACCCTGAGCTTTATTCATTAAATGACTTGTTTTAAAATTTGGAGCTCTTTTGAACTACAACCATTTGATATATTTAACTAAAAATTTCACCAAAATTTGGAGATATCATGTGATGTCTCTAAATCACTTTTGTGCAATAATATATTTCATTCATTGGATATTTTGAGTTCTACACCAAGTTTTCAGATCTGGTCCAGTGGGCAATTTTACACTACAACCTATTTAAATATTTCTTTAAAACTTCTACCAAAATTAGGGGAGGTCAGTAGGAGCCTATTATTCCACTTTGTGCAAAAACCTATTTATGTTCTCTGAAAAAATTGAGTGAATCATCCTCTTTTTCATTCTGGTCCAGCCTTGTGATTTCTACTGCAACCCTATTTATTTTTGCTCCAAAGATCTTGTGTTTTCTCCTACTTGTAGACAGCCCTACCAAACCCCTAAATCGAGGAGCATGCACCCATTGGATTAATTTTGGTTCACGAAATAATGTCATTTATTTCCTGTCCAGAATTGTAGTTTTGCAAAACTTGCACTAACAAGTTTGTGCTTTTCACAAACTAACCTCACCACTCTCTCTTGCATCTAAGGAGACACTGATCTGGAGTTTTTGACCACTCCAAGACTTGCCTAAGTGTCTGTGGCATTTTGTCAAACACCTGGAGTGCATGGTCAGATTTGGCATGGATTTTAGTTAGCACTATGAACCTGATCCTCTGACCACTTAAGCTTGTCCATTGATCTCCTTGCAAGCCATAGCCTAGACCTGCTAACTCCCAGCTCCAACCAAGCGCTCTGGAGTGCCATGGCATTTCGCCGAGCATCTGGTGTGCGGGCGCTGGGCGCGCCCAGAGCGCGCAAATTGCATCCGCGCACACGAGCCGCCGCGTCGCGCCCCTGTCTTGGCCCACACTGCAGAACCTCGCCACGCACGTCCCTCCTCACCGCAACACGCCAAGCCGCCCCTCGCCACGTCCCCGACAGGCCAGGAACTAGCCGCCACGGCCGCCGACAGCCCCTGCTCCGTTCAGCGCCGCCCAAGCCTCTCCCGCTCACCACCTGGCCCCTGGAGCAGTGCGAGCTCATCCGCAAGCGTGTCTGCTAGCCCTCGTCGCGGCCACGTCGCCCTAGCTACAGAGAGGCGGTTCGCCGGAGAGCTTATCCACGGCCGCCGCGGAACCGCCTTGCCTCCCCTATTTAAGGACGCCCCGAAACCTTCCGAGCACGCAGGAGACTCTTAAGCCATCCCCTAGGACCCCTTGGGGCAGCCAATCGACCCGGGGAGGTCATCTTCCCCACCTCCGGCAGCAGCGACCGCCGCCATAGCCCCAGCTCTTCCAGCGCCACCAGGGCCTCTCCCTCCCATTTCTCTTCACCAAGAACACCTCCTTCCTTCCAGGAACCCAACCCCCTACTTGATTTTGATCGGGAGCCATCGCCGCCACAAAATCACTTTGGCACCGAAGCCCCCTCCGCCACGGAGCTCGCCGCCGGTGACTCCCTCCACCCCGGCGACCCTGCGACCACCGGAAGGACCGCCTAGGAGTGGAGGATCCATCCCTGCGCTCAGATGCCCGCGAAGAAACACCGTTCGCCGGCGACGATCGTCGGATGCCCTGCCTCGGCTCGCAACAGAGGAAGAAGAGGGAGAAGACTAGTCAAACCTGACCAGTGGGCCCCCTGGACCCACTGTCAGTGACACCCGCACCGGTCCACGTGTTTTAAGTGGAGGCGTAAAACCTCAAGTACGCCTCCTATGACCGAAAGCGTATTTCTATCTGAAACGTTTTTCTTTTTCTGTTTTATTTAAAATCAGATTTGACCAAAACTTTGACTGGTTATATCTTTTTAAATACAACTCCAAATGAAATGATTCTTTTTC
This sequence comes from Triticum aestivum, assembly GCF_018294505.1. Classification (NCBI taxonomy): domain Eukaryota; kingdom Viridiplantae; phylum Streptophyta; class Magnoliopsida; order Poales; family Poaceae; genus Triticum; species Triticum aestivum. The sequence continues at coordinate 502,546,341 of NC_057813.1, forward strand.
CTACCTCTCTCAAATTTCACCTAGTTTATTTTAAGATTTATTTGAAAAATTTCAGAACAACTTTTGGTGCTGTTTTTATTTTGTGTGTTAATTCTTTTATATTGCTAAAATAGGATTTTTGAAGAGAGGAGAAATGTTTCAAGTTTTGGAGTGCACCCTGCCTTTCCACACATTGAAGGCAAGCATTCTGAATCCTGGCATAATATTTTTGGTGTGATCGTTGATACATTTATAACACCACCGCATTTCGAAGAACTTGTTATTTCATGTGATATGATCAAATGCATGGGTGCATGTTATTGATTTCCATGCTGCTGGAAATGGACACACTTGTGATGATAATCACCCACATGTGCCTTGCATGCATACTGGCAGGAACCCGGGAAAACCTCTGCCTTGGGTAGGCATGAGTTTGTCGCCGGTCTCCGTCGGGACGGTTATGTCTGGTATGGCATGGCAAGGTGATATGAGCGGTGACTCTGTTGGTTGAAATATATTCGTCATGCTAATCATGCAGGGAATACTTAAACCTCCTGAGTCGACCGTAGATCGAGTCTTGTGCCAGTAACCCCCATACTTGTTTCGTACTACCGCTCGTCTCTACAGCAAGTAGAGTACGGTTCAGTAAGTTGTCAACCTCTTTCTAGCACACACCGTACAGAGAGGCCATGGTGGAAGATACCGGTTGTAGCTGGTAGGCAGGCCACCTGGTCCGGGGGCATGGGTGTTTCCGGTTGGGACCGAGAGGGGAGGCCACCCCTTAGAGCGCGCGATATAAATTTGATCCCATGCTACGCGAGGTTGTAGCCTCCCCACTTAGAGTTTGCTTAACAGGTGTCGTGGGTGATTCCAGACACGTGTGAGATAAGCTGGTGTGTGCAAGTTAGGTGTGTTTTCAACAAAAAGACCGTAGACGGAATTAGTCCCGATGGACTAAAGAAATCCGTTACTCGTGGGTAAAGAGTACACCCTCTGCAGAGATTAAACCTATTCGAATAGCCGTGTCCATGGTTAAGGATTACAGTCTGGGATGGGTCAAGTGTCGGTCTTAGTGTCGGTCTTCGGAGGTGAAACTGTTAACCAGAACTGGAACTACTACCTGTGACTTGTGATAATTATGATTATTATTATTGTTGACTAACCCATGATATTATTGTTATTATCGAGTATCACTGGGATGGTTCTACCTCCGGGATATTCACTATGATTGTTTATTTTAAAGCCCTTTATGTGGTGTCGCTCAGACGCCCGACTGTGGCATTTCTTTTAAAGCCCTTTATGTGGTGTCGCTCAGACGCCCGACTGTGCCATTTCTTTTAAAGCCCTTTATGTGGTGTCTCTAAGACGCCCGACTGTGGCATTTCTTTTAAAGCCCTTTATGTGGTGTCGCTCAGACGCCCGACTGTGGCATTTCTTTTAAAGCCCTTTATGTGGTGTCGCTCAGACGCCCGACTGTGGCATTTCTTTTAAAGCCCTTTATGTGGTGTCGCTAAGACGCCCGACTGTGGCATTTCTTTTAAAGCCCTTTATGTGGTGTCGCTCAGACGCCCGACTGTGGCATTTCTTTTAAAGCCCTTTATGTGGTGTCGCTAAGACGCCCGACTGTGGCATTTCTTTTAAAGCCATTTATGTGGTGTCGCTCAGACGCCCGACTGTGGCATTTCTTTTAAAGCCCTTTATGTGGTGTCGCTCAGACGCCCGACTGTGGCATTTCTTTTAAAGCCCTTTATGTGGTGTCGCAAAGACACCCGACTGTGGCTTTGCTTGTTATTTATTTCATAAATTTTAATACTACTATGTTATTGCAATTTTATAAATAACTTGCTTGCACGCATCAGAGATTTATTTATCTTTTGTGACTGACGTCATGAGCAAAAAATATTTTCAGCACATCATTATTATATTATACCTGTGTTCATAATGTTTGCGAGTACATTCAAAGTACTCACTGGCTTGTCCCTGGCTATTGTCTTGGCCAGATTTTCTTGCACGAAGAGGAGCGACGCGATGACAGCCCCGGAACCTAAGTAATGGAGATAGCAGCCTCGCGAAGATAGGAGTTAACCTAGTCAGCTGTTCCCGTGGGAAATGGAGTCCCATAGACACTGATGTTTCACAACCCGCTTCCGCCATCAACCACTAGAAACCATTTGTTGTACTCATAGGCCAGAATGGCCTTGTACTACATATTTTGTTTTCTGCTTGGAATTTCTGTATCAAGTTGGAGCCTCATCAGCTAACAGTAATCCTGGGGCTGATGAGCACGACGGTCTTTTCTGGAAATTTATTACCCGGAAAACCGGTCGTGACAGACTTGGTATCAGAACCAGGCTGACCATTGGCTAATCCTATCTTAGCCAGGTCGAAAAATTTAGGCAAACCAACCCACCAAGCCATAACCAAAACCCCAGCCAAGCTTCTCGTGCAAGATAGCCACACAGTAATCCCGACACTTTTGGCAGTCGGTGCCCAACCTATCAGCCTAGCCTGTCGATCGCACACCAGTGACCGATGGCAAAAATGTCTCATTCGCAAGCATGCGAAGGAAGACTCCGTTCCCTTTTCTATAAAAAGGGCACGCTAGCCCCAACCCAGCACAGCACAACCTCGAACCCAGCCACAATGCCTGGCCCCATAGTGCACAACGAGACCACAGCAACCAACCTTGGAGGTTTTGTGACCATCCTCGCAAACCTCACCCGTCGTGCCTATGCGTTAGAAGAGCCACCAGAATTTGTTGTGTACCAAGGACCCATGAGCGGTGAAGACCATCAATTTTGGGCCACTGTGCACATCTACGGTAGGGGACTTTCACCCGAGCGCCCCTACAGGTTCACCGGAAGAACAACTTCCTTCGAGCCACAAGCCATCCAACTAGCTGCTCGAGAGGCTATAGTTCATCTCAGGCTCTTGTCGCCCAGAGTTAACTGTCGCTCGTTCCACTACTACCCCAGACGTGAAGGGTATGGTAGACCACCCCAAGTTGCCAACGGAGGTCACGAGACAGATCCTGCATTGTTGCACCTGGTGCGCTATGTAAGTGGACTAGAGGAACTGTGTGATCAAATCACTATTGATTTAATTGCAGCTCGTGGAGAGCTGGTTCGTCAAGCCCCGGCGAGAGAAGAAAACGAGCCCAACGCCGACAACCCAGTCGTGCTGTTTGGACAACCGATCGAGACCCCGGGATCAGCTCCAGCCATCAGCCGAGATGCTTTGATGACCCCAGAAGTGCTTCGTCGCCTTTTGGGAGCACACTCCAACGGGGTTGTGGCCAACAATCCCCGCGATGGTCATCATCACTACCCCGACCCTGCAGTTCCTCTGCCATCTCCGACTAATCCCGGCAGTGAGACACGTGGAGAAGCCTCGACATCCACCAGGCACGCCCGTTTAGACATAAATGAGGTAGACTAAGCCGTACGAGTAGTACCGAGTCTCAGTGTATCCTCACTTTGTAATCGTGCGACCGTGTATATTAACGCAGCCTGTCGTTGTGCCTCTATTTTAATGGTAGCCTTGCGTATTTTCTTTGTCAGTGCATAGTTGCACATTTTCCAGGCACAACTACCAAAACCAACCCGACGACAACCACAGTAACACGTCTCTTTATGAGATATGTGTATCTCTGACACTGACCCGACCTTTGGAGCTAAGCTGGCAAATTTATTACCTTTCACCACGGTAAAACGATCCGGCTCCATTGCTATATAAAGGCCACCTTGTGACCTTACCCAGCAACCCTCACTTTGTGCACCACACTCACAACTTTTTCCTGTCATGCCGAGCCCCAGCATTCATCTGAGAACCCCAGATGCAACCCCAGGTAGCTTTGTCAAAATATTGTGGGATTTTACCCGCAGTACCGTGGGTTCTACCCAGCCACCTCAGTACGAGCTGTTCAAATCAAGGATCACCCCTTCCACCTCGGAATATTGGGCAGCAGTGCACATCCCTCCCGTAGACTCCAATCAGGATCCAATGGAAGTTTCCTTTGTGGGGAAATCTATGCCAACCCCACACTTGGCCATAGAAGCTGCTGCGAAAGAAGCGATTGCTCGCCTTCGATCCGCAGTACCCTATGCCCGCGAACGAGGATATTATTACTTTCCGAGCCGTGCAGCACCCGGAGAAGTAACGTCTTTTCCCGGTGGGCGTATTGAGAGAGACCCAGTTCTGGCCAACCTTATCCAGTACATCATCGCTCAAGAGCATTTGAACCAACGAGTGATGGATTATCTCCAGAATCTCACTGATCTGAATCCTCAGATTGCCATCGGCAGACCACTGAGGCCCGACCCGGAGAGACGCATACATCGACTGGTCAATCCACTTCCTCCGATAGAAGAGGAGTGTATCCCTTTACCAGAGACATTTTATCAGGACCACACCTAGTTACCGTTTCCATTTTAGACGTCACTACTGTATTTGTTTTGCAGCATTTATATTTGCGTGTATCTTATGCATGGTACCCCAAATTTGTGCGATGAGTCGAGTATTTAGTTTCTACTGGTATGAGTAATTTTTCTTCGTGATTAACTTGTGTAACCGCGAAAGATCCTAGTATGAGTTTTCTTTTTACTGAATTGCTGCATCATTTATCCCCTCACTACGTGGATTATTTTTATTTTTATTCACGCAGCACCACGGCAGCAGTCTTACAACCGCTCGAACGCATATGGAACTTTTGTTTTTCACAACGGCTCTTAGAAAATCTCGAGGACGAGATTTTTCTTAAGGGGGGTAGTATTGTAACACCCAAAAAAAATTTTAACCAGGTTTTAGTTATTAAAATTTTGCCAAGAGTTTAAAATTTTTGCATGCAAGTATATCTCTGTTGATTTCAAAACTTTTCTTTTGATATTAAGAAATTTTTCCCAAGTGGATCCTTCCAAAATATATTGGACTTATTTTCCCTCTCATTTAAAAAAAACATCCCTCAATCAGGAGATTTATTTATAAAATTATTTCACCCTGAGCTTTATTCATTAAATGACTTGTTTTAAAATTTGGAGCTCTTTTGAACTACAACCATTTGATATATTTAACTAAAAATTTCACCAAAATTTGGAGATATCATGTGATGTCTCTAAATCACTTTTGTGCAATAATATATTTCATTCATTGGATATTTTGAGTTCTACACCAAGTTTTCAGATCTGGTCCAGTGGGCAATTTTACACTACAACCTATTTAAATATTTCTTTAAAACTTCTACCAAAATTAGGGGAGGTCAGTAGGAGCCTATTATTCCACTTTGTGCAAAAACCTATTTATGTTCTCTGAAAAAATTGAGTGAATCATCCTCTTTTTCATTCTGGTCCAGCCTTGTGATTTCTACTGCAACCCTATTTATTTTTGCTCCAAAGATCTTGTGTTTTATCCTACTTGTAGACAGCCCTACCAAACCCCTAAATCCAGGAGCATGCACCCATTGGATTAATTTTGGTTCATGAAATAATGTCATTTATTTCCTGTCCAGAATTGTAGTTTTGCAAAACTTGCACTAACAAGTTTGTTCTTTTCACAAACTAACCTCACCACTCTCTCTTGCATCTAAGGAGACACTGATCTGGAGTTTTTGACCACTCCAAGACTTGCCTAAGTGCCTGTGGCATTTTGTCAAACACCTGGAGTGCATGGTCAGATTTGGCATGGATTTTAGTTAGCACTGTGAACCTGATCCTCTGACCCCTTAAGCTTGTCCATTGATCTCCTTGCAAGCCATAGCCTAGACCTGCTAACTCCCAGCTCCAACCAAGCGCTCTGGAGTGCCATGGCATTTCGCCGAGCATCTGGTGTGCGGGCGCTGGGCGCGCCCAGAGCGCGCAAATTGCATCCGCGCACACGAGCCGCCGCGTCGCGCCCCTGTCTTGGCCCACACTGCAGAACCTCGCCACGCACGTCCCTCCTCACCGCAACACGCCAAGCCGCCCCTCGCCACGTCCCCGACAGGCCAGGAACTAGCCGCCACGGCCGCCGACAGCCCCTGCTCCGTTCAGCGCCGCCCAAGCCTCTCCCGCTCACCACCTGGCCCCTGGAGCAGTGCGAGCTCATCCGCAAGCGTGTCTGCTAGCCCTCGTCGCGGCCACGTCGCCCTAGCTACAGAGAGGCGGTTCGCCGGAGAGCTTATCCACGGCCGCCGCGGAACCGCCTTGCCTCCCCTATTTAAGGACGCCCCGAAACCTTCCGAGCACGCAGGAGACTCTTAAGCCATCCCCTAGGACCCCTTGGGGCAGCCAATCGACCCGGGGAGGTCATCTTCCCACCTCCGGCAGCAGCGACCGCCGCCATGGCCCCAGTCTTCCAGCGCCACCAGGGCCTCTCCCTCCCATTTCTCTTCACCAAGAACACCTCCTTCCTTCCAGGAACCCAACCCCTACTTGATTTTGATCGGGAGCCATCGCCGCCACAAAATCACTTTGGCACCGAAGCCCCCTCCGCCACGGAGCTCGCGCCGGCGACTCCTCCACCCCGGCGACCCTGCGATCACCGAAAGGACCGCCTAGGAGTGGAGGATCCATCCCTGCGCTCAGATGCCCGCGAAGAAACGCCGTTCGCCGGCGACGATCGCCGGACGCCCCCGCCTCGGCTCGGAACAGAGGAAGAAGAGGGAGAAGACTAGTCAAAACCTGACCAGTGGGCCCCCTGGACCACTGTCAGTGACACCCGCACCGGTCCACGTGTTTTAAGTGGAGGCGTAAAAACCTCAAGTACGCCTCCTATGACCGAAAGCGTATTTCTATCTGAAACGTTTTTCTTTTTCTGTTTTAATTTAAAATCAGATTTGACCAAAACTTTGACTGGTTATATCTTTTTAAATACAACTCCCAAATGAAATGATTCTTTTTCCTACCTCTCTCAAATTTCACCTAGTTATTTTAAGATTTAATTTGAAAAAAATTCAGAACAACTTTGGTGCTGTTTTTATTTTGTGTGTTAATTCTTTATATTGCTAAAATAGGATTTTTGAAGAGAGGAGAAATGTTTCAAGTTTTGGAGTGCACCCTGCCTTTCCACACATTGAAGGCAAGCATTCTGAATCCCCGGCATAATATTCTTGGTGTGATCGTTGATACATTTATAACACCACCGCATTTCGAAGAACTTGTTATTTCATGTGATATGATCATATGCATGGGTGCATGTTATTGATTTCCATGCTGTTGGAAATGGACACACTTGTGATGATAATCACCCACATGTGCCTTGCTTGCATACTGGCAGGAACCCGGGAAAACCGCTGCCTTGGGTAGGCATGAGTTTGTCGCCGTCTCCGTCGGGACGGTTATGTCTGGTATGGCATGGCAAGGTGATATGAGCGGTGACTCTGTTGGTTGAAATATATTCGTCATGCTAATCATGCAGGGAATACTTAAACCTCCTGAGTCGACCGTAGATCGAGTCTTGTGCCAGTAACCCCATACTTGTTTCGTACTACCGCTCGTCTCTACAGCAAGTAGAGTACGGTTCAGTAAGTTGTCAACCTCTTTCTAGCACACACACGTACAGAGAAGCCATGGTGGAAGATACCGGTTGTAGCTGGTAGGCAGGCCACCTGGTCCGGGGGCATGGGTGTTTCCGGTTGGGACCGAGAGGGGAGGCCACCCCTTAGAGCGCGCGATATAAATTTGATCCATGCTACGCGAGGTTGTAGCCTCCCCACTTAGAGTTTGCTTAACAGGTGTCGTGGGTGATTCCCAGACACGTGTGAGATAAGCTGGTGTGTGCAAGTTAGGTGTGTTTTCAACAAAAAGACCGTAGACGGAATTAGTCCCGATGGACTAAAGAAATCCGTTACTCGTGGGTAAAGAGTACACCCTCTGCAGAGATTAAACCTATTCGAATAGCCGTGTCCATGGTTAAGGATTACAGTCTGGGATGGGTCAAGTGTCGGTCTTAGTGTCGGTCTTCGGAGGTGAAACTGTTAACCAGAACTGGAACTACTACTGTGACTTGTGATAATTATGATTATTATTATTGTTGACTAACCCATGATATTATTGTTATTATCGAGTATCACTGGGATGGTTCTACCTCCGGGATATTCCCTATGATTGTTTATTTTAAAGCCCTTTATGTGGTGTCGCTCAGACGCCCGACTGTGGCATTTCTTTTAAAGCCCTTTATGTGGTGTCGCTCAGATGCCCGACTATGGCATTTCTTTTAAAGCCCTTTATGTGGTGTCACTAAGACGCCCGACTGTGGCATTTCTTTTAACGCCCTTTATGTGGTGTCGCTCAGACGCCCGACTGTGGCATTTCTTTTAAAGCCCTTTATGTGGTGTCGCTCAGACGCCCGACTGTGGCATTTCTTTTAAAGCCCTTTATGTGGTGTCGCTAAGACGCCCGACTGTGGAATTTCTTTTAAAGCCCTTTATGTGGTGTCGCTCAGACGCCCGACTGTGGCATTTCTTTTAAAGCCCTTTATGTGGTGTCGCTAAGACGCCCGACTGTGGCATTTCTTTTAAAGCCCTTTATGTGGTGTCGCTCAGACGCCCGACTGTGGCATTTCTTTTAAAGCCCCTTTATGTGGTGTCGCTCAAACGCCCGACTGTGGCATTTCTTTTAAAGCCCTTTATGTGGTGTCGCTAAGACCGCCTGACTGTGGCTTTGCTTGTTATTTATTTCATAAATTTTAATACTACTATGTTATTGCAATTTTATAAATAACTTGCGTGCACGCATCAGAGATTTATTTATCTTTTGTGACTGACGTCATGAGCAAAAAATATTTTCAGCACATCATTATTATATTATACCTGTGTTCATAATGTTTGCGAGTACATTCAAAGTACTCACTGGCTTGTCCCTGGCTATTGTCTTGGCCAGATTTTCTTGCACGAAGAGGAGCGACGCGATGACAGCCCCGGAACCTAAGTAATGGAGATAGCAGCCTTGCGAAGATAGGAGTTAACCTGGTCAGCTGTTCCCGTGGGAAATGGAGTCCCATAGACACTGATGTTTCACAACCCGCTTCCGCCATCAACCACTAGAAACCATTTGTTGTACTCACTGGCCAGAATGGCCTTGTACTACATATTTTGTTTTCTGCTTGGAATTTCTGTATCAAGTTGGAGCCTCATCAGCTAACAGTAATCCTGGGGCTGATGAGCACGACGGTCTTTTCTGGAAATTTATTACCAAGAAAACTGGTCGTGACATCATTGGTCTCGACGCAGAGTACACAGAGCGTGCCCCTGGGAAGATCCAGTGCGCCGCCGTCCTTCAGCTGTGCCTCGAAGATGATGTTTTGGTGTACCACATCATACACCCGCCCTCCATACCAGGTGAGCTTCATGATTTCTTGTCTCGGGAGGACGTATACTTCTGTGGGGCAGCCATCAAAGGGGACAAACAAAAGCTGGAGCCGTACAACCTTGATTTGAAAAGCATCGCTGACCTACAAACCAGAATCAAAATTCCTGTAGAAGATTGTGATAAACAGACACCATCCCTATTCGACGTAGCAAAATTTGTGCTCGGTAAAAAATTTCAGAAGGGTGACGAGACGATGGCATTAAGGTCGTCTGGATGGGAGAATTATCCCTTGACATATGAGTGGATAAAGTATGATGCCCTCGATGCCCGTGTGAGTTTCGAGATAGCTGCAAGGTCCAAAGAGCTTGTTGCGAATCCGTCTCCCACGGAGAATGAGAAGAAGAATAAGAAGAAGAAGAAGAAGAAGAAGAAGAAGAAGAAGAAGAAGAGGAAGAAGAAGAAGAAGAAGAAGAAGAAGAAGAAGAAGAAGAAGAAGAAGAAGAAGAAGAAGAAGAAGAAGAAGAAGAAGAAGAAGAAGAAAAGGTTGCACCAGCAGGAGGGCATTATGGATGGATGAACTATTTCCTCTCTTGTAAAAAAAATATTCCCTCTCGGTGTATATTGATATAGATGGACTATTTCGATGGTGTGGATGTCTTTGGAACAGAGTGGTAGCGTGGGTCTGCTTGACTATAAGGAACTATTTATCCGCATATATAGCTTTCTCTGCTACTCCTTCCAGTGATCGGTATGCAGTGCATGTGTCCGTAGACATGACAGCTTGTCCATGGAAGTTCAACTACGACGACCATCACGTTTCATCTTGCGATTCCCACGACGCCTCTCCAACCCACGGCACCACGCCCCCCGACGTGCGCCTCACCCCTCTCGGCCACACTGCCCCTCTGCCTTTGTGTGCATGACATGTGGGTCACCTAAAATGCGGCGAGCATCAAGTTTCTACCACAGCCACACGTGATTCCCACGACGCCGCTCGAACCCATGACACCACACGTCCCCCGACCTGCGGCTCACCCCTCTTGGCCCCACTGTCCCTCTGCCTTCGGGAGCATTACATGTGGACCAGTCACCTATCGGGTCCACATGTTATTGAGTCAAAGGCGTTGAAGCTCAGTCTCGACGGCCCTGAGAGGGAAATGTAACTCCTGTGCTAGGGCTTGTGGTGCTCCCGCAGCACGAACTCGTGCCAAACTCGAGATTTGTTTCTTTACTATACATGCACACAATGATTTAATGGACATTGTAATCTCAACATGTGATGGGGAGCTCTAAATTTGAATTTGAAACTTATAAAATGAAAAGATTCAAAACAAACAAACTGGGAGAGAGGGAGTATATTGTAGGATGTGTCCCATACAAAATAAGTCCCCTGGTTTGTCACCATGAAGATGCAGTTAGAAAGGAGCACAGCGTCTTCCTACTCGTACGGCAACAAATCGGCCGCAGACAGCATGGTCCGCCTTTGACCGCCATGTGCAAGGTTCGTGCTATCTTATTCAATCTCACTGTGGTTCCATCGTACCAATTCATGCGGTGGCCCGTTGCATGGCTGATCCCAATGCTGGACAAAGGTTCTATGGGAACGGTGTCACCGTTGTAAATGTTGTGCAAATTGATGTTGGTACCCTCCCATACATATGCAAGCCAATCTCCACTCGCACCGAGCCTAACCTATGAAACAGTGGGCAGGGGGGGAATTTGGAAATGGACACGAAAGTAGTCTTTAGAATGCATTTACTATGTGATCAAACTCATCTTACCTGCTTATCGGAGGAAATCCGTGTGCCCCTCAACGTCGGCATCTCAAGGAGCGTCAACTTGCAACTACGGCCATGCCGCGCTGGAGAGTCCCCTAGCTGGAGTACTTATGTACTATAGGTAGTACCCGCCGGTGTGGCCATCTATGCCTCGTAACGCCCGACACCCAGCTATGGCACCCTCGCCACGGCCACGCCACCACCGGCCGGTTCATCTCGAACGAGTGAGTTGCGAACCACGCCACCACCATGAGAATGACATGTGGGCCGGCCACATTTAAGGCCCGCATGTCATTGACTCATAGGTCGGGCACTAAGCCACTGAAGTTCGGTCCCATGGGCCCCAAGAGGGAAATGTAACTCTTGCGGCAGGCCTTGTGGTGCTCCCGCGGTACGAGCTCGTGCCAAAACTGGAATTTGTTTCTTACTACTACCAACTAGTACTAGTAAGGTACACGTGCATTGCACGCATGAGATTCTGGTGGTTTGTGCATTATGCTTCTACATGTGGAGTTTTCTGGATTCTAACATGTGGCAAAATCTGGTGGAATGTAAGGTTAGGCAAGTTTGATTAACTTAGGTGAGTGTTTGGTTAAAGCTACACCTTAGGCAAGCCACACTAAGGCCCCACATGACATGCACACAAAAAATGTGGCAAGATTCCCTTAGGCTTGCCAACTTGTGGCTCTCATTTTGAAGAACTAATAACTTTGCCTAAGCTTAGTTGTGGCAAAGTTAGTCATGAATTAAGGGGTTGTTTGGTTCCTAGCCACACCTTGCCACACTTTACCACACCTAACCTTAGGCAAGTTTGACCAAGTTAAGTAGGTGTTTGGTTCTAGCCACACCTAAGGCAAGGATTTTTTTTATGAGCAGTGAGGCCCACGTGTCATAGACATAAAAAGTGTGGCAAGATTCCCTTAGGCAAGCCAAAGTGTGGCTAACAATTTGAGCAACTCAACTAAGGCAAGTGTGGCAAAAATCATGTGGCAATATATGGCAAAGATAGTCACAATCCAAACAACCCCTAAGTTCAACCATGGAGTCTTCTAGATTATATATGTGGCAGAATCTGGTGGATGATATCCAACGGCCAGTAGTGCTCGGATTTTCCATCTTTGCACCGTCGGATTGGCTTCATCCAACGACCAACTTTAAAAGTTTTTCACACACTATATAGGGGGTATAGACATAGATGTGTCGGTCCATTGCAATGGATCCAAAGTATATCTATTTAGTGGACTGCACTCTAAACACATTATCTATTTATTTTTCTCTAACCTTTTGTAGCCATGCAACCAAGCCACATAAGCTTCATGGGTGCCCCCCACATCATATTATTCATACTACGTTGATTGAAAAAAAGATAAATCACCCAAAACAATATCTTCCCGTTTTTTGTTCCTACAATGTTGTGTCGTGCACGTACCTACTAGTTGTATAGTGGTAGTACTAGTAATATAGTTAGGAGTACAAACTTGGTACTAGTAGGAGTAGTACTAGTACGGAATGCTCCTACTCTATCAACGAGCCCCATCTGACACCAAATTTCTTGGCTTTCGTGCTACAGCTAGATCTTCCCCTCGTTTCTGTTTTCCAACCCGGCGGCGGCCGGGGTGTCAATTTGCTCAACAGCGGTCCCATATGAAAGTGAAAATGCTAGGCGACACACCTTCCCTAAGCTATGTGTCGTGCCGGACGTGTCGTGGAGTACTCCCGATTCCCGGGCGTGTGGGGGTGCGATGCAAACGCGGCAGGCCTTTTCCTTTTACTAGCAATGTGCCCGTGCGTCGCGACGGATCGAAAGTAGTAGAATAGTAGTATTTGTTCACAAACTTGAAATAAATCACTATTGTTTTGATATACTCCTAATATATTACTCCCTCCGTACCTAAATATTTGTCTTTTTTGAGATTTCAAATGGACTATCACATACGGATTATATAGACATATTCTAGTGTTTCTAGCAAGATGCATGTGTGTTGCACAAATTTGATGGAAAAGGTAAGCACAACTTATAAATTGACGGATGGAGTACTAATTACAGTGATGCATATAATTAAGCAAAGGGATCACACATGTCGGTATTGACTGGAACGAGAATGCAACAACACAATAAGAATTAAGGCTACGATGATGCGATCGCAGTGGTGGTTACAGAAGGCAAGAAGAAAGATGGATCCATGAATGTACGACCTACTCCTCCTCAACTTAGTGCGTCGGGCAACCGACCGGTGGCTAAGGAGCGGCGGCTTTTGTGGCGAGGTCGAGGTGCTTCTCAGCAAAGGCATCCAAGGCTTCCAGACGGTTGAGGAAGGCCAACGTCATAGCGTCCTCACTGGCCTTGTAGATACCTATGTACACGATTTGCTCGTACATGTGGATGTGTAGGTCGATGAATTCTTGCAGGGCGAGGTGCCTCGCGGCGAGCGCGACCTCCAGGTGGACATTCTTCGTGGCGTCGGCGGGCAGTCGCAGGGCCACCAGTGCTTGAAAGAGGTTCCGGCCATGGAGGCCGATTAGGGTGGCAGGCAATGAGGAGCCCGGGCACGCGGGATGGAGGAGTATTGCAATGTCGTCCGCGAGCTTCTTGAGGACGGTGAACTTGTTGCTGGTGGCAACGATCATCTGGTCCAACTGAGAGTCGTAGTTGGTGTCAACAGCGGCCATCCACCAGCCGGTCTCCAACATCGTCTGGAGACGATCCTCGGCACCATGCCGCAGGCCGGCATCGTGGACCATCTGGCGCAGCCGCTGGCCACTCACGTACATTGCTGCCATGGGTCTGGAGTGAGCTCTTTTGCGCTTAGTGTAGGTGCCTAGGCAAATGCTTAGGTGTGTACGATGTGGTAGATGCATTGGAATGGAGGGGCACCTTTATATGAGGGCAATGAGGGCAAACTGTGTTGCATTCACATCGTGCAGCCTCTTTTCTCGGACCTCCTCCCATTACTTCCCTCATGCATTAATTGAAGGAGGATGCATTGGCCGTTCAACATATCGGGAACCGCTACTCCCTCCCTCGTCTGCATTAAAGCCATATCGGGAACTGCGCCGCCCGCTGTCAAATCGAATACTCCCTCCGTCTAGGTGAGTATTAAGTCATCTTACGAAAACCAAATAGTAAACACATAGGCGTGGTGCATTAACTCTCACGTTGTTTCTTATTTTTTGACATAAATAGAGGAATCAACCAATAAGAGATGTGGGGCTTGTATGCTTTTAATGACTTGAGACTATCAAACATGACATGCAGTGGTCAGTTTGTTGCACAAGAACAAATACAACCCACGTCAGCACACACGCATCTTATAGCATCACATCCAATGTCTATAAAAGATGAATGAGACCAAATTATATCTCATCTAGATGAGTTCTAGCAAAACTGTATTAATAATACTTAGTACTCCTACGCCATGTATCATATATTAGTATCATGTAGTACTTTATTTATTGCCATGTATGACACATAGTACTCAACTCTCTCTCTTTCTTCATTTAATTCTATGACACCTCATCAAAATTGCTAAGGCTAGTACCATTACAACCAGCCTTAGCAAATACTCCCTAAACATTAAGTTCTCTCGTTTTCCTCTCCACCTTGGTCACCTAGACGGAGGGAGTATACTGCACGGGCTTTTCCTGCGCGGTAAGAGGCAGGCCAGTTCCACCTAGTCGGTTCGACAGAGATGCAAGAAGACGAGGGAGTAGGCTGCTGCAAACGTAGGGCTGTGTGATTTGACATCGAGTTACTGCTGGACAGGTGGGGGCCCGTGATTTGACTTGCCATTATCATTTTAACTGCAGCGCTACGACCGGTGTGAGTCTCCCGATTCCTGACCACCTCCATACAGGTGCCTCTCCCAATGCTCCACCATGTATTAGAGGCTGGCTCTTGCATGAGAGCCCACTTCTCCACTTTTTACTTGCCTTTCTTTCCTCCACATATGCAAAAATGCCATGTAAAGCGCACTATTGTACTTAGGTTGGTCGTAATGGAGAGTATCATATACTAGTATCATGCATATGATACTTTTGTATGATACTACATCCGTAATGCATAGTATCATGTGTTGGTATCATAGGATAGTTTATTTATTATCATGCATGACACATAGTTGCACATCATTTAATATGATACTACAGTGTCATATTATGATACTCAACTCTCTCTTTTCTTCATTTAATTCGATGTCACCTCATCAAGATTGCATAGTTGGCATGCATGATACTACTCCCATTACAAGCAGCCTTACTTACTCCTACAGGTGCTAAGCTTGCCACATAGGCATAAAGTTTGATGTGGCAAGTTAATCAAGAAGAGAGAGACTAGTTTGGTGACCCAAGGAAGAAACGGTGCTAAGCGCGTGTACCTAGGTGAAAAGACAATTTTGAGTCTATAGCTAATTAAATGAAGCAAACTTAGCAACACCATTTTATTGGAAGAGGTCACTCCTTGGAAAATGCAATAAAATACTAGTACTCCCTGTGTCCTAGTGTCAAAAACGTTCTTATATTATGGGACGGAGGGAGTACGGAGAAAGTGATAGAGAGGAGTAAAAAAATACACTTATAGCCAACCTTATAGCTAACCTTGTTGTAGTATGAGTGACTAAGTGATGACTATGTATGACATGCCAACATCAGATAGCCTAATGCACCGTGTTAAATCTCCAAGGGCGCGACCGCGCGAGCGACGCGATGGTCGTGGTAGGCGTGACCATGATATGGGCTGCTGGCAGCCCTTGGATCTGAGATCAAGCGGTCGCATGCTAAGTTGCTGAAAATTTGCAGAATAACCCTCTAGGATAGGATATTCACCCATAGGTCTAGAATCACGCCATGCAACCGTTCGATCTCAGATCCAAGGGCTCTCGGAAGCCCGTATCATGGGAGAATGGAAAGCCACTACCCTGCCGTTCGCACGCTGGCAGTTCGCTCCTACTCGTCCCCGCACGTCCTTCAATACTACAGCAGTTTGCTCCTAGTCGTCCCGTCCATTCACATTATGGCAATTCCACTAATTCTAACCCTCCTCCCAAATCCTTGGCGTCCCAAATCTCCATGATCGGCGGTGAGTACAAGGTTACAACCATCACCGGCGATGAGTTCGACGTCATCTACACCCGTTCTTTCGCGACGGTGAAAGGATGCCTTTCTCGCTTTAGACGCATGTTCGAAGACTCAGATGATGAGCGGGTCGCTGGGCTAGATGTTGAGTACACCACAGTCCTGGGATGAGAGAAGGATCTAAAGGACGAAGAGAGGAAGAAGCCCACCGTGATCCAGGTTTGCGTGCATGACTTATGCTTGGTCTACCACATATGCCATGCCGACATTGAATTCCTGGATTTTAAGGACTTCCTCGAGAGCAACCTAGTCAAATTCGTTACTGTAGACTTTGGTAACAACAAAGAAGTCCTGGGTCGGATAGGCCTTGTTGTAGGCAACATCTTCGACCTCCAGAAGAACCGGCTGGTGTCCTCTCGTCAGCCTTCAATGCTGACCGTGGCAGGAGCCATGGTTCATCCTTCGTACGGTAAACTGGAGAAACCTCCATACACGTTTCATCGTTATGCATGGCAGCGGAATGTACTAGATATAGACCACATCCACTACGCTGCAATGGATGGCTACCTTTGTTTCAATATCTACAAGGGTTGGATGAAGAGCAAGAGCCAAGTGTGCGGTTCAAGCAAAGAAGTATCGACGAAGAGGAAGAGGGACAAGGACGAAGTCGAGGACGTGGATGAGGACTCCGAGTAAGGTGGCAGTGTCGTTGCTCATGGTGGTTCTAAGGCTGGTCATAGTGGGGAGTAACTTAGACTAGTAACATGCATATGTTACTAGTCTATATTACTACCTCTATAGTGCATAGTATCATATATTAGTATCATAGGTGGTCTCATTTATTGCCATGCATGACACATAGTAGCATCACATTTATTATGTTACAGTATCTACCTATATTACTATAACCATCTCTCTCTTCTTTAATTGCCTGCCACATAAGCATGTTTGCGAGTCCCAAGTGCATGATACTACTTATGTTACCCCCACTATGGCCATCCTAATGCAGTGTCTCCGGAATAGTTGCAAAGTTTAATTTCAGGTGTGCTTAATTTAATTTGAGGGGTGTGTTGTGCTGACCCCCCAGCAGAACTATGTTATGTTTCTTCTCGTTACTTTAACTCTTCAGTACGTACATACTAGTATTTCTTACATTTCATCTTTTAGTTGGTATAGTACTATCACTCGTTTCTTCACGTTATATACGTACAATATATATGGCCAACATCATATAGCCAGCAGTTTAGTTGTCAAAGAATTTCAGGGTGCTTAGTTTTGTCAAAGAATTCCAGGATGCTTAGTTTTATTTGAGGGGTGGGTTGTGCTGGACACCATTATTGTGACTAGCCTTTTTAATAGTACTATATGCATAATTTGGCGACGAGCGCTCTCTATATGTACCACCTTTTTTTAATTTCAAGTTTTGCTCCATGGCACAATCCATCGATACTACTGTTGTACAAAAGTATACATTTTTTAAAAGGCTAGAGGGCGGGGCAGTCTAGCTCGGTCGGTTTCACGAGAGGCGAGGGCCTTTGTGATTTGACGGCTCATTATTGCTGTCAAATCGAATAGTACTGCGCCGCCCGCTGCACGCCCGGCGCCTCCATTAAACCCCTCCGTTGAACCCGCATGCAAACCAAGAATCCTACTCTGGCCACACGTCCGTTCATGAGCGGGTCGGAATTAAAGGCAACACCGACTGAGCTCCTCCCGTCCGCCCTCAGTTTAAACGAGGCCAGACGCCGGCCAAGCTCCTACCGTCCGCCCTCTATTTACACGAGGCCAGACAGACAGCGGGCAAGAATCGCACCCCTCCGCCGCTCCCCCATCTCCTCCTTCACCATTTTCTCCACTCTTCCAATGGCTTCCGATGAGCCGTTCTCTGGCATATTACCCGGCTGGGTGGCCCGCCGAGCCCTCCGGATACGGGCGAGGCCGGTCGGTGCTTCACCAACCTCGCTTGGCCCGACAGAGCCAGTTGCCACCCCAAGCAGGTGCGTGGTTCAGCAACTCGCCGTTCCAGTTCAGCTTGATGAGGAGTGGCGAGTTGCTCCATGCCGGCACGGCGGCGAGCACGGTGGTATGGGCGCCGTCGCTGCCGCGCCACCAGTGTCTGCGGTGGCCGTGCCTCCCGTGCCTGCGGCAGCACCATGCAGGCAGAGACAGAAGCTGGGTGCATGGAGAGCGACGAGTCGGTGGCCAGCTTCTCCGTGTCCGCCGCCATCATCAAGGAGAAGTAGAACACGGGAGGCCGCCGCCACTTGGGACCCATGAAGGCCACCACCGAGGCGACGGCCGCGGATTCAGGTGGTTTCTTTGCTGCTTTGTCTCTTCCGAGGACCTTTGTCGACCCCGCAAGTGTCTGATGGACATGAGGAAGACAAAGGGATACGCGGGCGGCCATTTAGAACTAAAATAAGTCTAGATACATCCATTTCTAGGACAAGTATTTTCGGACTGAGGGAGTATTAATTATACAAGAGAGCCGGATTTGCACCTCTTAGTTCATGTAAATGTAATGAAATTCATCATGTTTATATGAAGATTCGGCTTTCTATACGAAATCCTTCATGCTTATATGAAATCAGTCCGTGTTTGCACGAATTTCATCTGGTTGGTTAGAGTTGTAAAAATGTATGCCGCTGGCGTTTGATGTCGTCCTCCGCGGAAGGAAGCGGGAGGAAATTTGCTGGCTGCCGTTGGAGATGCTCTTTATGCTGGAAATAATAGAGTGACATCCAATCCATTTGAGTTAATTGCCTGTATGATTGTCCCTCTATAAAAAGTTAATTGCATGTGCAGTGTACACGTGACTTGCAGGGTGGCTACAGCTTCGTACAAAAAGTTAAAAAGAAACAAGTCCATCCTTAATCTTGTATTCTAAGTACTCTGTGGGTTCCACTGTCGATACAGTAACGAAAGAAGTATATATTAAATAAGTAGAGTAATATATAATATAAAAATCTAAAGTTAAAAGACAGAATTCGAACTCATGTCATCGCGTTGCAAGCATCCGGCGCTAACCAGACCAGCACATTTTTGTTGTAGACCATGCTGGAGATATATCTCCATGTCTACTCTTATATATACTCCATTGTTCCTAAATATTTGTCTTTTTCAGATTTCAAATGGACTACCATATACGGATGTGTATGTAGACATATTTTAGAGTGTAGAATCACTCGTTTTGCTCCGTATGTCTTTTCAGGAAGGGATCAGATTTGTCCTTGATTTATTTATGAGGTATCCAGATGGCATTGCACCATCAAGAAAAGAGGGTAACATCAAAATTATGGACTACTTTTTTGAGTATGTTGGTAAGGTCTGGTCATAGTCACTTGTTGAAATCTCTAAAAAGACAAATACTCCTTCCGTCCGGAAATACTTTTCATCAAAATTGATAAAAGGAAATGTATCTAGACGTATTTTAGTTTTAGATACGTCTCTTTTTATCCATTTTGATGACAAGTATTTTCGGACGGAGGGAGTAGAAAACAGAGTTGGTGATGATGGTGTGCGTGCCATCCTGCAATATAGGCCGTCGGATTTATATCTAACGGATAGGAAAGAAACTATGGCAATTTTGCAAAAATATACGCACACGTCTCTCCACGTTCGCAAATAAGGCCTCCCTCATTCAGCCTTTTCTCTCACAAGATAAACTACTCATACAAATGCATCTTGATGTTTCATGCAACGCACGGGCAGCTAGCTAATTTCTTTTAAAATAGTTGCTGCGATAATTGGGTTGAACTGATATATTTTATGCCTGCCCCGAATGATTTCAGATTCACTAGTAGTAACAAAGAAAAGGTTGCCTTGTTAATTAACAGAAAACAGGGTGAAAACTATCACATGAGGCCGATAAAAACAAGGCCCACTGGGTTCAGCGTCATCGTCACTACAGCTGTGCGCATGTGAGAAGTCTACATATCAAGGGGGCTACCGAGCGAGGCACCGAGACACAATGTTTCAGAGAGAAACCAATTGACAGATTATGATCAGATCAAGTTGTCACCCTTCTGCTGTCATTGTTGGGGGGAGAGAGAGAAAGACATATCGAGAGTGTGTGCGGTAGGCACAGAGGCACAACTAGCGAGTGTGTGTGTGTGTGTGTTTGAAAGAGGAGTAGATAGATTATTATCAAGATCAATGTGCCACCCTACTCCTTCGGTGCCGGGTAGTGTGTGTGTGTGTATGTTTGAGAGAGAAGCCAGTCGATAGATTAGTATCAAGATCGAGGTGTCACCCTACTCCTTCGGTGTTGGGAAGTGTGGGTGTGTGGGTGTGGGGGGCAGTGACACTCACATATCTCTACTCTTATGAAAAAAACAGAGTTGGTGATGATGGTGTTCCTGCCATCCTGCAATATAGGCCATCCAATTTATATCCGACGGATAGGAAGGAAACTACGGCAATTTTGCAAAAAGATACCCACACCCCTCTCCGCATCTGCAAATAAGGCATTCCGTCGTTCATCCTTTTGTCCCACAAGATAAACTTCTCATACAAATGCATCTTGATGTTTCATGCAACGCATGGGCATCTTGCTAGTAGGGAGAAGGAGTTTGTGTGACACACATCTAGCTATATTAAGGGATAGGTAGATAGCATATGTGTGAGAGACATTATTATACTTTGAGACATTAGTGGTTGTGGGTGGGCGGAATTAAAGGGGTGGGCGTGTTAGACATAGAGAGCATGTGTGTTTCTGTGTGAGAGACTTGTAGGACGGGGTAGAAAGACAAATTTAACCCTGACGGAGGGAGAGAAATACACAAAGTGCGCGTGCGTGATTCCGATGCCCATAGGGAAATGAGATATGTATGTGTGTGAGAGAGATTGCACAATTCATTCACGTATCACTATCTAGCGATCGTGGACGTGCATCGCTTGAACATAAGTCAATATCTACTTCGTATCGTGGCCAAAGGTACAATATCGATTCAACGCTATAAAGATTGGACACTCACATATCACATTTTTTTTCTATTTAAATAAACCTTTTCAGTTGTGCATGCCAAAGTTACAGTGATGTCTCTTCAAACAACCAATGTAGCTATCATGTACATGCACCATTGTTACTCTTGCATTCAAATTCATTAGTCTTGGATGATTTAAGTTTCTATTTTGAAGTAATTTATGTAATATTCATATATGAATTCAACGGGTACGCAATTTATGAAATGGAGGCTATGTAATAATATGAGGTAACACTTTTAAGTAGCTAACTACAATATCCATTTCTTTTTGTGCGCGTCTACACTAACACGTCAATGCATTATGTTTAAAGTAAATAACCAATGGCACTAAATCATCTATTTACACGAGAAATACATAGGCTGAGCGTTTGATCCCTTTTTTTGTGAACACGCCACTACACCCGTACGATTGGCCGCGCCCGTGTGAACGTCCAAGTTATCGGCGCATCATCCCAAGTTATTTATCTTTTTTTCTGGTGTGGACTTCACACTAGTTATTAACTGCTGACACGTGCCCTGTGTACACAGTCTAGCATGACCTTACCGCTAGCACGGTCCAAAATTAGTTGAAACCGGATACGAACGATCCCGTGGGCGGCAAAATCTCCCGCCTCCTTCTAAAATTTCCGCCACCTTAGTCTTTAGCATGCGAAATCCCCCTTTTGTCCTTGGTGCACGGAGACCAACAGTTACAATACCGCCCTCATCTACATGATAGGTCGGGGCTGCTTTGGTAACTTCCGGTTCCCCTCACTACACGGCACCCCCATTTCCTCTCCCCCTCCCGCAAAAATGACTAACTCCACAGCACCAGAGCATCTTACATCACGCCGTCCGTACTTCATCGCTCTTTCTCCCCTCCCCTCTGAAAACCCTAGACTGCTCATCCACCGGCGTACCATAGCCCATTCACTGCCAGCGGCGTCCACCTCGCCAGATCTCCTTCTGCGGCCGCATCTACCCCTCCCACCTCCCCTAGAAACAAGTAGACTGCTCATCAAGCACTGTACCACAGCCCATTCAGTGCCGGCCTTGTCCACGGTGCCGGATCTGCTTCGCCGGTACTCTCGTCAACCGTCGCGCATCTGCAGCGGCTCATTCGTACTCCCCACCGGAGACGCTTCGTCCACACACCCCGGAGCCGCCCCACCGACGCCCCCGTCGACGGCCTCTGATCCTCTTTGCCGACACCTTCCTCAACCCTACCGGAGCCGCTTCGCCGACACCTTCCTCAACCCTACCGGAGCCGCTTCGCCGACACCATCGTCAACCCTACCAGAGTAGCTTCGCCTATACCATTCTCAACCCTACCGGGGCCGCTTTGCCAACTCACAAGTCCACGGCCTCAGATCCGCTTCCTCGCACCCTCATCCAACCTACCGGAGCAGCTTCTGACGCCACGTCCACGACCGCAGATCCGCATCACCGACACCATCCTTAACCCAACCACCGGAGCAGCTTCTGACGCCCCGTCCACGGCCGCAGATCCGCGTCGTCGACACCATCCTTAACCCAACCACCAGAGCAGCTTTTGACGCCCCGTCCAAGGCCGCAGATCCGCGTCATTGACACCATCCTTAACCCAACCACCAGAGCAGCTTCACCTACGCCCTTGTCCACGGCCACAGATTCGCTTCGCCCACACCGTAGTCCACCCTACCAGAGCCGCTCCATAAACACCCTACTCGACGGTTCTAGATCTCCTTAACAGACCCTGACAGCCAGCGCAACGTCATCACCCTTGACGTTTCTAACCTGATTCCCACCGTCTGGAGAGATGCCAAGCACCCACCACGGCCTAGGTACTTGTCACCTTTAAACCCGTCCAGCATCACCTGTCCGATGTACTTCAAATATACTAACCGGTCGCTGTTACCTGTTATGCAGCTGGCAAAAACTACAAGGACGATGTTTCTTCTGGATCTAACAGCTTGGCCAACCAAGATCCTGGACTGAGGCATTGCTATGATCTTGTAAGCGCGTCTCTCTCTCTTGTATTGTTATGTGCCTGCCAGCGTGCTTTGCTAGGATTTTTTACCAGTAATCCCTTTGTGCAGATAATGATTTCTACTACTGGCTGCTAAATTAGATATGTAGATGTCATACATGATACTACCTCGTACCTCCATTCCTAAATATAAGTCTTTCTAGAGATTCCACTATAGGCTACATACGGAGCAATATGAGTGAATCTACACTCGAAAATGCATCTATATACATCTGTATGTGGTCCATACTGGAATCTCTACAAAGACATATATTTAGGAACAGGGGCAGTACATTACACAAAATCGTAGGTGGCATGTAGGAATTCCAGTGCACTACATTAGGCTCCCTTAGAGTGCCTGCTAGTCCAGCATATAGAGTCATGGCTAGTTTATGGTACGCACACAATTGTTAATTGGTGGTTTAAATATGCGCAAGGGATATGCAATGTGGTATCATGTAGAGATGTCTGAAATTAGCCGTGTCAACTTGCAGATAGGGTTACACAATTAAAAAGTACAAGATGTGTGTGGAAATTTCATGGAACATCGCAAAAAAGGAGACGCAGCGGTGAGCCTATACAGTGTGCTATGGTACGTCACTCCTCCATTGCAGTTATTTGTATGCCAGTTCTATTAGCCAAGTTTCTTAGGGACAGTTATTACGAGTTATCCTAAGAAAATAAGCACCTGTGAACATAAGCTCCATGTAATAAGCCAACCAGTTCTTTTCATTGCGTTTTCAGCTTATCTTTGGTATGATCAGTGGAAAGTCTAGATTGCATTTTTTTCATATTGCTGCCCATATGGAAATTAATTTGACTTGCAAACATCACAAATTGAACCCAGTGCAGTAATTAATATGATGGGAAAACAGACCATCACTATTTGCTCAAAATGCAAATACAAAGATACCATCTACTTGGCACAATCTACTTTGGTCAATGTTTTCCATAGAGACCCCATTGCCTAATTTAAATGAAGAACGCATGACCCACATTTAAATGAAGAACAATTATTTATTGAAATTCGATGGTCCAAGTGGCTGGTTATTATCATATAGCACCACCACCTGAAAGCATCATATAGCAGCAGCAGCAGCTCATAGCAACTCATCATACAGCAGCAGCAGTCTGCAATTCATCATATACTAGTAGAAGCTCATAACAATTCATCATATAACAGTAGCAAGAGCAGCTCATAGCAATTCATCATATAGCAGTAGGAGGAGCAGCTCATAGCAATTCATCATATAGCAGCAACAGGAGCAGCTTATAGCAACTCATCATATAGCAGCAGCAGTAGCTCATAGCAATTCATCATATAGCAGCAACAGCAGCTCATAGCAACTCATCATATAGCAGCAGTAGCTCATAGCAATTCATCATATAGCAGCAGCAGGAGCAGCTCATAGCAATGCATCATATAGCAGCAGCAGAAGCAGCTCATAGCAATTCATCGTATAGTGGATCAGAATGAAAGTTTGGCAAAAAATCAGAGGAGATCCTCACCTTGTTGGATGAGCTCATCCTTCAACAGCACCTCAAGGCCATGGCCTGGGAGGAGGGGAGGGGGAATAAGGTGCCTTCTGCCGCAGTGTGGCATCAGCCATAGTTGTGCAGCGCCCACCGGAGTAGTGCGTTGGACGAACCACAATGGAGCAGATGCTGGAGACCATGAGAATGAGGGGGGGCGCCAGAGGGAGGAGCAGCCAGGGAGATTTGCCCCTACCCGCCGGCCATGTAGCCTAGCTGTACATAGCATCATCGAGGACCAGGCCAGATGGGACCAGTGGCAACGGCTCGCTGGAGGAACCCTAGTGCTGCAGGCAGGGGATCAAGGTAGAGGGAAAGGGGAGAGGAGATGCAAGCGGGCAGGCAATGAATGCTTGCGTTTTTGTTTTTACCTGAGGGTCAGGTGTGACACGGGCGTCAGCAGTTGCATTTGGAGTGTAATATAGGCAGACAACAGAGTCATTTCACTATTCCCCTTCCCTTCAATTTTTAGTGAGGTTCTACCCGAAACACCCCCCTCCAAAGCAAAATTAGTTAAGCCCAAGCCCATAACTCAAAAATGACTTCTTTACATCTTTTATGGCTTATTTTGACAATATGCCCTGAAAAGGCGGAATCGAACTGGCCCTTAACCTGCAATTCAATTGTGCGTGCAATGATGAATCACTCCTGCCTGCTATCTGTACATTTAGGCATCATCATACATGGCATAACCTAATACATGTGCATTCTATTGTAGAATCTGGAATATGCAATGTTTATGTTAGTTCATACATTGCACATGATGTTTAAATGCCCCTTAAATCTGGTCGGTCAAGTGATGGTCTTTAAGCCTCCTTCTTTGCTTCTTTTCTTGATATGTAAGATTTGCTCACACATCTGTTCAATTGCTTGTTTGCATCAGCCAGCCATACTAGGACTGTTTGCTTTGATAACTTGTTGTTCTTGACTTAACACTCTAACAGAGCTTGTCAACGATTTAAACACTAAGGGCTGCTATAGTGGGGCCTTGTCTAACTCATAGGTGACATAAAGGTTTGGCTGTACACTACAGTAGGCTCTCCAAGAGTACCTGGAGATCCGGTTCGAAGGTATGCCTAGTTTTTACATAGTGCAGACATAGTAAATGCTCATTTCATTGTGTGCAAGTGCAAGAGATGCGGCATGTTTCATTATGTGTTGTTGTTTTGTTATGATCTCATCCTTTTGTGTTCACAGACTGGAAAGTATGCATATTTATCTTCCAAGGAGACGAGTAACTAGTTTGTGTCACCTTGTAGAGGGGGTGCAATGAAGATAAGATTGAGGATTTACAAGTACAAGATGTTAGGAAGGAGCCTTGCAAGAGAAGTAGGAGCTGCGCTGAGCCTCTTCAACCTGCTAAGGTAAGTCACTGTATGCAACTCAACAGTTCAATTCCTTGTTTGTTTCAGGCATAGTTAATTTGCTCTTTTCAATTGCTTTATTTGTCCTCAGTTAATGAGATGCCCAAATAATAATGTCTAATGTTCGGTACTTGTATAACTATTAGTTGACATAATTAAAGGCCTTACCATTTAATTACTTTGTCGAAGTGTGCCTGAAGCTTTGAAGTCTATTAACCAACTATTATTGCATGAGGCTCACAATCTAGTTTATACTACGCTAATGATTGCATAGTTTTGCCTGCTGTAGTATGTTTGTATGAAACCCTCTGCTGTTCATTATGCTCCCTAAGACTTTAATTGAGATACAGAATGGCCAACTACTTGCTTATACGCAACGTGCTATCTAAATTTGTAACTTGTCTGTGTTTTCGATTGGGCTCCAACATCATGCTCCTCTGGTGAACTAAGAGGGATTTCTGTATGCAGGCTGCACAGACTATCTTTCTTATAATTTTTAAAATATCACCTGCTTATGCTTCATGACGTGTAACATTATTGTTAGTCCTGTTTTGCCATGTAGTACAAAATAGTGTCTTGCTCGCTTCACTGTTGTAACTATATTTTTGCCCTAGTCATGTGTACTTACAGAAACATTTCAGGATGAAGTGACATCAACACAAAGATCTACGAGCAGTGCGGCATGGCCGTTACTGAATGATTATGGATTGGAATTGGAATGTGCTGATGTTCTTGAACATCAACTAGAGGTGGCAAGACAACGTGTACATGATTGTCAACATTTAATCAACAAGTTGAGACTGGACATGCAGGTATTAGATGCAGGAGTCAAAAAAAATGAAACAAGACAGTGAGGTAACCATGAAGGAATTGGAGATTTTGCACACTGAAATTTGTGCTACCTGAATCCGGCCAATCGATTATAGTTCAAATGGAGTTAAGTTGATGCGCGTCCATGATGTATGAGCTGTATTTGCCCAGTGTATGTAATTTGCTGTTTGTGTATGCTTTATTAACACCTGTGCCGAACCATAATGCCCAGTGGGTATAATCGGCTGTAATTTCTTAATTGTATAGTGTAGGATTATTCTACCTTTCTATGCCTTGATCTCTTTGTTGTATAGTGTATGCTTTTTAGAGGTGATAGTATTGAGTAGGATAATTCTTTGAATATGCTATATCGTTCAAACGGGGGCCAACTTGCCCGGCCATGGCCCTTCACGGGCCATACGATCCATGGGTCATGTATGGGCCGTCGGATCCATGGGCCTTCAATTGACCGTCGGACCCATGTGCCTTCAATGGGCCGTCGGACCCATGGGCCTTCAATGGGCCATCGGATCCATGGGCCTTCAATGGACCATCGGATCCATGGGCCTTCTACGTCTCGTAGGATCCATGGGCCTTCTACGTCTCGTAGTATCCATGGGCCTTGTAAGGGCCGACTCGTTTATGGGTATTGTACGGGCCTTTAATGGGCCGTAGACGGGCCTTTAATGGAAATTGTACGTTTTATGGGTTGACCATAACGTGCCATTAATAGGCCGTATATGGTGATGCTATAAAAATGGCCCAACAAATTAACGGTCCACAAATGGGTTGAGTGTAACGACGAGCTGAATTTGGCCCACAAGCAAAAAATGACAGTAACGGGTCGTAAGTAACCGAATGCTTCGAATGAGACCAAGAATAAATGGCCCCTCAGAAGGCCGAAAGATAACTTGGGCTATAAACGGCCCAATGGAATAACGGACCCTTAATGGGTATAAAGTGATACACTATTTATTATGGGCCAGTTTCACCACGGGCCATTTATGGGTGTAAAGTGATACACTATTCATTACGGGCCAGTTTCACCACGGGCCGTTAATGGGCCAATAGTTACAAAGGGCCTCATATGGGCCGAAAGACGTCATGGGCCATACATGGGCCAGAAGTGAAAACGGACTGGAATCATATTGGATGGCCTAGATGATGCTACTGGGCCTAATTCGGATAGGGCGTAACGGGCCTTGGGTTAGCGGGCTATAAATGGGCTATACGCGAACAAGCCGTTAACAGGCTTTCCATGGGCCGGCCCGCCACCTTTTGACCAAGTCAAACGGGCTGGCCTTTTCATAGGAATGGGCCACTGTTGGGCCGTGCCACGTGTCGAAGTATCATAGGCGCCTTCTATCCAATGAGTGGATGACCTCTGTCCCAACGATGAGCCGACATGTGTTTCCTCCAGCCAATGATGATTTTACGCGTGGAAAATCCCCATTGGTCAGGGTTGTTAATGGGTTATCAGATCAAAAACCTGACCCGATAGCTTAATGGTGTTCCATTACGGTGGATGCCACATGTCGGTCACCCTTGACGAAAGCACTTCTGTGACGCGCGATTTATCGTCATGGAAGTGGACACTTCCATGATGATAATTTTGGTAATGTCATGGAACACTTCTACGACAACACAGGTATGACTATCTTGATTCTGTCATAAAATCGTCATGGATGTACATGCATGACAAAAAATGCAACCTACTGTGACAAACATGTATCATCACGGAAGTGTATTTTTTTGTAGTGAGTATCCCTCTATGCTATCCAGAAATTCTATATCATTTCCAATCAACAATATGTCATCCACATATAATATTAGAAATGCTACAGAGCTCCCATTCACTTTCTTGTAAATACAGGCTTCTCCAAAAGTCTGTATAAAACCATATGCTTTGATCACACTATCAAAGCATTTATTCCAACTCCGAGAGGCTTGCACCGGTCCATAAATGGATCGCTGGAGCTTGCACACTTTGTTAGCACCCTTTGGATCGACAAAACCTTCTGGTTGCATCATATACAACTCTTCTAGAAACCCATTCAGGAATGCAGTTTTGACATCCATCTGCCAAATTTCATAATCATAAAATACAACAATTGCTAACATGATTCGAACAGACTTAAGCATCGCTATGGGTGAGAAAGTCTCATCGTAGTCAACTCCTTGAACTTGTCCAAAAACCTTTGTGCGACAAGTCGAGCTTTATAGATAGTAACACTACTATCAGCGTTTGTCTTCCTCTTGAAGATCCATTTATTCTTAATGGCTTGCCGATCATCGGGCAAGTCCACCAAAGTACACACTTTGTCCTCATACATGGATCCCATCTCAGATTTCATGACCTCAAGCCATTTCAAGGAATTTGGGCTCATCGTCGCTTCCTCATAGTTCGTAGGTTTATCATGGTCTAGTAACATGACTTACAAAATAGGATTATCATACCACTCTGGTGTGGATCGTACTCTGGTTGACATACGAGGTTTGGTAGTAACTTGATCTAAAGTTTCATGATCATCATCATTAGCTTCCTCACTAATTGGTGTAGGAATCACTGGAACTGATTTCTGTGATGAACTACATTACAATTCGAGAGAAGGTACAATTACCTCATCAAGTTCTACTTTCCTCCCACTCACTTCTTTCGAGAGAAACTCCTTATCTAGAAAGGATCCATTTTTAGCAGCAAAGATTTTACCTTCGGATCTGTGATAGAAGGTGTACCCAACAATTTCCTTTGGGTATCCTATGAAGACGCACTTCTCTGATTTGGGTTCGAGTTTATCAGGTTAAAGCTTTTTAACATAAGCATCGCAGACCCAAACTTTAAGAAACGACAGCTTTGGTTTCTTGCCAAACCACAGTTCATAAGGCGACGTCTCAATGGATTTCGATGGTGCCCTGTTTAATGTGAGTGCATATGTCTCTAATGCATAACCCCAAAACGACAGTGGTAAATCGGCAAGAGACATCATAGATCGCACCATATCTAATAAAGTGCGGTTACGACGTTTAGACACACCATTATGTTGTGGTGTTCCAGGTGGCGTGAGCTGTGAAACTATTCCACATTGTTTTAAATGAAGGCCAAACTCGTAACTCAAATATTCTCCTCCACGATCAGATCGTAGAAACTTTATTTTCTTGTTACGATGATTCTCCACTTCACTCTGAAATTCTTTGAACTTTTCAAATGTTTCAGACTTGTGTTTCATTAAGTAGATATACCCATATCTGCTCAAATCATCTGTGAAGGTCAGGAAATAACGATACCCGCCACGAGCATCAACACTCATTGGACCGCATACATCGGTATGTATTATTTCCAATAAGTCAGTAGCTCGTTCCATTGTTCCGGAGAATAGAGCTTTAGTCATTTTGCCCATAAGGCATGGTTCACAAGCATCGAATGATTCATAATCAAGTGATTCCAAAAGTCCATATTTATGGAGTTTCTTCATGCGCTTTACACCGATATGACCCAAATGGCAGTGCCACAAATAAGTTGCACTATCATTATCAACTTTGCATCTTTTGGCATCAATATTATGTGTATCATTACGATCGAGATTCAATAAACCATCAACATTGGGTGTATGACCATAGAAGGTTTTATTCATGTAAACAGAATAACAATTATCCTGTGCCTTAAATGAATAACTGTATTGCATAAACATGATCTAATCATATTCATGCTCAACGCAAACACCAAATAACATTTATTTAGGTTCAACACTAATCCCAAAAGTATAGGGGGTGTGCAATGATGATCATATCAATCTTGGAATTACTTCCAACACACATCGTCACTTCACCCTTAACTAGTCTCTGTTTATTCTGTAACTCCTATTTTGAGTTACTAATCTTAGCAACCGAACAAGTATCAAATACCCAAGGGTTACTATGAACACTAGTAAAGTACACATCAATAACCTATATATCAAATATACCCTTGTTCACTTTGCCATCCTTCTTATCCACCAAGTATTTGGGGTAGTTCCGCTTCTAGTGACCATTTCCTTTGCAGTAAAAGCACTTAATGTCAGGATTAGGTTTAGCTTTGGGCTTCTTCACTTGAGCAGCAACTTGCTTGCCGTTCTTCTTGAAGTTCCCTTTCTATCCCTTTACCCTTTTCTTGAAACTAGTGGTCTTGTTGACCATCAACACTTGATGCCCTTTCTTGATTTCTACCTTCACCGATTTCAGCATCGTGAAGAGCTCGGGAATTACTTTTTTCATCCCTTGCATATTATAGTTTATCACGAAGTTCTAGTAACTTGGTGATAGTGACTAGAGAAATTTGTTAATTACTATCTTATCTTGGAAGATTAACTCCCACTTGATTCAAGCAATTGTAGTACCCAGACAATCTGAGCACATGCTCACTGGTTGAGTTATTCTCCTCCATCTTGTAGGCAAAGTACTGTCAGAGGTCTCATACCTCTCGACATGGGCATGAGTCTGAAATACCAATTTCAACTCTTGGAACATCTCATATGCTCCGTGGCATTCAAAAGGTCTTTGAAGCCTCGATTTTAAGCCGTAATGCATGGTGCACTAAACTATCAAGTAGTCATCATATTAAGCTTGCCAAACATTCATAACGTCTGCATATGCTCCTGCAATTGGTCTGTCACCTAGCGGTGCATCAAGGACATAATTCTCCTGTGCAGCAATGAGGATAATCCTCAAATCACGGACCTAGTATGTATCATTGCTACTAACATCTTTCAACTTTATTTTTCTCTAGGAACATATCAAAAAATAAACAGGGAACTACATCGTGAGCTATTGATCATAATTTGCAAATACTATCAGACTAAGTTCATGATAAATTAAAGTTCAATTAATAATATTACTAAAGAACTCCCACTTAGATAGACATCCCTCTAGTCATCTAAATGATCACGTGATCCAAATCAACTAAACCATGTCCGATCATCATGTAAGATGGAGTAGTTTTCAATGGTGAACATCACTATGTTGATCATATCTACTATATGATTCACGCTCGACCTTTCGGTCTCCAGTGTTCTGAGGCCATATCTGCATATGTTAGGCTCGTCAAGTTTAACCCGAGTATTCTGTGTGTGCAAAACTGGCTTACACCCGTTGTATGCGAACATAGAGCTTATCACACCCGATCATCACGTGGTGTCTCAGCACGAAGAACTGTATCCCTTCTCTCCTTTCCTGTATGCCCCATTAAGGCCCATTACTTTCCCCGGCGAATTCTCGTAACTCTCCGGTACTCCGAAAAATACCCGAATCACTCGGAACCTTTCCGATGTCCGAATGTAGCCTTCCAATATATCGATCTTTACGTATCGACCATTTCGAGACTCCTCGTCACGTCCATGATCTCATCCGGGACTCCGAACAAACTTTGGTCATCAAATCACATAACTCATAATACAAATCGTCATCAAACATTAAGCGTGCGGACCCTACGGGTTCGAGAACTATGTAGACATGACCGAAACACATCACCGGTCAATAACCAATAGCGGAACCTGGATGCTCATATTGGCTCCTACATATTCTACGAAGATCTTTATCAGCCAAACCACATAACAACATATGTTGTTCCCTTTGTCATCGGTATGTTACTTGCCCGAGATTCGATCGTCGGTATCATTATACCTAGTTCAATCTCGTTACCGGCAAGTCTCTTTACTCATTCCGTAATACTTTATCCTACAACTAACTCATTAGTCACAATGCTTGCAAGGCTTATAGTGATGAGTATTACCGAGAGGGCCCAGAGATACCTCTCCGAAACACGAAGCAACAAATCCTAATCTCGATATATGCCAACCCAACAAACACCTTCAGAGACACCTGTAGAGCACCTTTACAATCACCCATTTATGTTGTGACATTTGATAGCACACAAAGTGTTACTCCGGTATTCGGGAGTTGCATAATCTCATAGTCTAGAAACATGTATAAGTCATGAAGAGAGCAGTAGAAATGAAACTGTAACGATCATAATGCTAAGCTAACGAGTGGGTCATGTCCATCACATTATTCTCCTAATGATGTGATCCCGTTCATCAAATGACAACACATGTCTATGGTTAGGAAACATAACCATCTTTGATTAACGAGCTAGTCAAGAGGCATACTAGGGACACTATGTTTTGTCTATGTAATCACACATGTAATAAGTTTCCGGATAATACAATTCTAGCATGAATAATAAACATTTATCATGAAATAAGGAAATAAATAATAACTTTAGTATTGCCTCTAGGGCATATTTCCTTCAGAAAGAGCACCGGCGGCCGGAGAATTACTTTGACGAGGTCCTTGAGGGAGCCCGCCTTGTGGAGGGGCAGTGTTCGAAGGATGTCATCTTTGAGTAGTTGAGTCTGGTTTGTAAGAGTCATGTAACGAACTTGTTGTGTATGATATCTATGATTTTAGTTTATCCTCCTATTTTGTTGTTTATATGTCTGAAAGTTTACCAGTCGTCGGCTTCAGCCCCCATGTAAATATTACAAGGGTGTTCGTTATTGCATGACTGCACTTAATTAATCCAATTTCTTGGCCCAATGTAGGAGGCGTCTTGCGAAGTGAACTAGGCAATAAGAATATGCGGCTTTAGTACTTTCACTTAGCCACAAGAGTCCATTGGTGGCGCTAAGTACTAGCCCCTTGTTGCATGATCGACGAGCTGGAGTACGGCGCCTTTGCAACGCGGTTGGTCGAAAACCCAGCCCCTCGTATGACATGGCGTAAATCACGAGTGATTCGTAGTGTAACACTAAGTCGCCGGATCGCTGACCCGCTCTCGATTACCATGGCAGTCAGTTTTTGACTTTCTCTACTGAGGTACTTGACCGGGCGAATCAGAAATACAATTGCAATAGTTCTCCTTTACTACCTTAGCCGAACTTGCGGAATGTAAGGTGGCAAACACAGGAGCCGGGCAACCCAACTATAGACCAAAGACATGATTCAGAGCAGATGCATATAATGCAATATCCGGGATGTCGAAGAGTTCCCTCTGGGTGTTCGGACTTAATCAATTTAGCGGGGCCGAGTACAGCCCCTAGCACATGTCAAACCACGTGTGTCTGTCGAATATAAGGAATAGCATAGATGAAAAGAACAAAATTCAACACCCAACCAAAATGGTGGTAATCATCTATGCCCTTTGTATCTTTATTGATATTTTGATGACAAATAATGTCGTTCAACGCTAAGGTCATATTACATGCCTAAAGAAGAGAGAATTTTACATAAGGGGAAGTCTAACACAGGGCCTAAAACCATGGTTCGGAAAAGAAACTTTAATGATGCCCCGCCGCATGTCTGCGCCTTTCCTCCTTAGTAGTGAGTCCTTTGAGAGGAGTGTTTGATGGCTGGGACATGCTAGCCTTAAAGGATCTCATGTGACAACCAACCGGTAAGTAGGGCTCTTGATGAACCTGCATGAAAAGAAAAAGGAAGGGGGGGGTATGCGGTCCATTTATGGTCAAGCCGTGCAATGGACCTATTCTGCAGCGTGCCTTCGGCGTCGCCCAGGGTATTTTGCGTAATTATGTACACACGGTACCTGAACCGCCACCTGGTGGGGCGATCGGCGGAGGCCAAACTGCTAATCAATGTTTGGGTCCGCTGATCTATGCGCAGACCGGACTCGTTTGGATGCGTCATTGGCTTTATTGGCTTGTGAACTGCTCGGCTTGATAAGGCCACTATACACCGGCTGCAAGGGCCACGGTGTGTTCTTCAATATGGAGTGAGCGCTCCATATTACCATTGACTGTAATAACGCTGTGAGGTCCAGGCATTTTGAGCTTCAAGCAAGCATAATGCGAAACTGGGTTAAAGAGGGACAAGGTAGTTCGTCCGAGCAATGCATGGTAACCACTGCGGATAGGGACGATGTCGAAGATTAACTCTTCACTGTGAAAGTTATTTCGGAGGCCGAATACCACCTCCAGTGTGATTGAGCCTGTACAACGGGCCTCCACTCCTGGTATCACACCTTTAAAGGTGGTGTTAGTAGGCTTAATTCATGATGGGTCAATCCCCATCTTTCAGACAGTATCTTTATAGATCAAGTTGAGACTGCTTCCTCCGCCCATGAGGACTCTAGTGAGGTGGTATCCATCGATGATTGGGTCAAGGACCAAGGCAGTCAAACCCCCATGACGGATACTGGTTGGGTGGTCCCTATGATCGAAGGTGATCGAGCAAGCTGACCATTGGTTAAACTTGGAGCCGACAGGCTCTATGGCATAGACGTCCCGTAACGCGCGTTTGCGCTCCCTTTTGGGGATGTGAGTGACATATATCATGTTCACTGTTTTCACCTTGGGGGGAAATTGTTTTTGACCCCCGGTGTTCGGCTGACGGGGCTCATCATCGTCTTCGCTTGGGAGCCCTTTGCCCTTGTGTTCAGTATTTAACTTACCAGCCTGTTTGAAAACCCAACAGTTCCTGTTAGTATGATTTGTAGGCTTATCGGGTGTGCCATGAATCTGACAGGGCCTCTCAAGGATTTTATCTAAGTTGGATGGCCCGTCTTTGCCTTTGAAAGGTTTCTTCCGCTGACCAGACTTTGGACCGTTGAATCTGGCATTGATTGTCGTATCGTCTGCGTCGTCGCTGCTGCTATTCCGACGTTTGCTTTTATTGCAGCGAGGTTTACCATTGCTGTCCCGTACCTTAGAGGTGCCGGGGTCGCCTGAGTTGTTACTTCTACGAGCCAACCAGCAATCTTCGCCCGCACAGAAGCGGGTCATGAGTGTCGCTAATGTTGCCATGGTCTTTGGCTTTTCCTGCCCAAGGTGTCGAGTGAGCCATTTGTCACGGACGCTGTGCTTAAAGGCCGCTAAGGCTTCGGCGTTCGGACAGTCTATGATCTGGTTCTTTTTAGTTAAGAACTGATTCCAAAGCTTGTGGGTTGATTCACCTGGCTGCTGAATTATGTGACTCGAGTCGTTAGCATCCGGTGTCCGGACATAAGTGCCCTAGAAGTTAGCCCTAAAGGCATCTTCCAAGTCTTCCTAGGTTCCAATGGAGTTTTCTGGGAGGTTGTTTAGCCAGTGCCGTGCTGGTCCTTTTAGCTTTAGGGGGAGATATTTAATTGCATGGAGATCGTCTCCTCGAGCCATATGAATGTGGAGAAGGAAGTCTTCAATGACGGCCGGATCCGTCGTTCCATCGTATGGTTCGATGTTTACGGGTTTAAACCCTTCCGGAAACTGATGTTCCATAACCTCATCAGTAAAGCATAAGGGATGTGCGGCTCCTCTGTGCCTAGCGATGTCATGGCGGAGGGCGGCTGACATTTGGGTTCAATACTGATCTCGAACATAGTAGAGGTCGTCACGCCGGGCTTCATAGCCATTATCTCATGCCGGGGCACGCCCCCTTGATCCATAGATTGATCTGGTCTGACTAGCTTTATAGGCTAGGTCACGTTGCAAGTCGTATGTATATCCCGCAGCTACAGTCTTCCTGCCTCTTCGGCAAGGGGGTGCAGGTTGGTGTTCGGCTTGATATGTCGCTTTGTCCCGTCCACGTGGTGGTTGGTCTGGTTGGTCTGCCTGATTGTATTTCGATGGTATTGGTTCAAGGACTTCATCGTCGAATTGAGGCATCAGCTTGCGCCTAGGGTAACTTTTGACTGGTCGCTCTTGGCCGTATTCCTCGGCAGCCAGGATAGTCCACCTTTCGTTCAGCATGTCTTGCTCTTCTTTGAGTTGCTGCTGCTTCCTCTTCAGGCTCCGAATTGTAGCAATAAGTTGTCGCTTGAAGCGTTCTTGGTCGAGGGGTTCCTCTGGGACAATGAAGTCCTCGTCACCGAGGCTGACCTCCTCTTCGGATTCTGGCATGTAGTTGATGTCTTTCGTATCTTTGTTGTCAGCGCGTCTAGGGCAGTATTCACCTTCTTCCCGCTCGTCCTGTTCGGATGTGGGCTCGATAAGGTGTTCATTATCTTCAGAGCCATTCGGAGTCTCGTTGTCTTCGGTGCCGGTATTACTATCCAAGGACACTACATACAAGAATCCAAGGCCCACAAGGTTATGAAGGAGTCGCCGACTGGGATACCTGCAACTTACAAGTCACTCGGACGAGGGATTCACTCGATGGTCTCACCAACACTCGACTGTCTCTGCTCACTCGGATACCAAGCGTCACTCGACCACAGAAGGCTTAGAGTCACCCAGAGATAGCAACAGTCAGGCGATCAGTTCGCCCTCATAAAGAACATCTAATGCTGGCGTTACCTGTAACTCTCGCATCCTTTAACCTCTTTATCAAACCCTTGGGTGAGGGGGCATTCATGAGGGGCCAGTAGACTCTATATAAGCCGCCCCTCTACCCTGCACAAGGGTTCGCACCTCTTGTAACATCACACTCTAGAAAACAAAGCTCCCACAACACCGAGACGTAGGGTCTTTACCTCTTCCGAGAGGGGTCTGAACTTGTAAATCCGAGTGTACAACCACACCATAGCTGGACTCTGCCCTCTCATACGTACCCCTATACAGAGGCGGATTTGGGCCTGGGGCCACTGGGGTTGTAGTCCCGGGCGTGGCCCGACTAGAACCTATACGTGTAATAGAAAAAATCCAGAATTAGTGATACAAAGAAGCCTAGCCCCAGGATTTAGCGCACGAACGCACAAAGCCACAACCATGCCAGCCCATTAGCCCAACTATAAGCTCCCCATAGCTGATCAGAATAGAAAACGAATCACGCAATTAACCGCGTCGATGGTCTCTCGCCTGACGTTCCCAAAAATACTCTGGCCAGATTGAAAGCGGAGAAACCCTCCCCTCGCTCAGGCGCTGCGCCGCCGCTAGTCAACCCGCTCTGCATCTGTGTCCCGTCCGCCGTTCTGACCATTCGCCTTTTGTTCTTCTCCGAGTCTCCAACTCCCACGCGCACACGGTTAAACATGTAATTTGTAGTTTGTATCATTTACATTATTTTTGCTACTTCCTCTATATCAATCAAATTCGGTGAGTTGGTGATTTCAAATTATACTCCTGTTACTTAATCGATTTTATTTCATTATCAACAGGAAATCAGGAATCCAAGATGATTCGATGAATCACCGTTTGGTATGCTATATTGAGTGATATATGTGCAAGCATTGATAATATTAAGATCGTACAGTGCTATCAAAAATGAGGAAACACAAGGGGCTAATGCCTTGTACACTTTTTGAGAATGGTATATTATGTTCTTTTGTGTGCAAAATTTAATATGAACAATTGACTTGGTCTACGTCCAATTTTTTATTTTAAATACTTATTTTATATTTACAGCTCAACGTCCTTGTACGTGAAGAAATGATGGCCTCAAATTGGGCAATTCTTCGTTATTTGGTATCAACACTTGTAATGATGTACTTTGTTAAATCTATTTCTTTATTGAAATTTCTCTCATGGTAATAATGAATTCATATTTCATTTTAAATGTGGATTTGTTGCATACTTCTAACATATGCTTTGGTATGTGTGGTATTGAATTATTTTTGTTAGCTTAACTTTAACCCAGGCTTTGAGAAATCCTGGCTCCGCCTTTGCCCCTGTACTCTACTGTCAGATTTGTTCCCACGACAAGAATCACATCATGTAAATGCAAAGTTGAGAGCACAATTGATTTGCCAACATTTGGCAAAATCAAAGCTTGCCAAGTTGATAACTTTTTGTGAGATTGGCATGAAAAAAAAGATAACCAGCCAATCACTAGGCAATTGGCATGCCAACTTTTGGCATCAAATCGATCATGTTCGTGCTTTAAGATTCGTGCTTGCCATGTGTTCTCATCTCTGCGGGTCTCCTCCCCGCTGTTGCCAGACGGTCGAAGGCGACCGGCGACCTCCCGGATCTCTCCCTCTCTGTTGCTGGGGCGTCTGGCTGAAGGCAACGACGGGTCAGGGGAGCTCCGGAGCAGCCGCCTCAGATCCGGCAGACATTTGCCTGAACCCAGCCGAATCATTCGTCAGCTTTTCAATTCGATTCGATCCTGACGGTCCTGCTCGCCTTATTCGGCGGCAGCTGCGCCTTCCTCTCACCCCGTCGGCGGCTTCTCCCCTGTTCAGGTGGAGATCCGGGCGGTTGCTTCCCGGTAAGCCACCGCGGCACCGCCTTTGGCTGGGTCTGATTCGTGGGAGAACGGCGAGATCCCGCTCCGCTCTAACCTGTGCTCGTCCGTTTCTGGATTGCATGCTGCTGATCCGGCGCGGTTAATCTATGCGTACGCAGGGTTCCTGCGGAGGCGCAGGCGCCGCGCCTGCGCGCGCAGAGGCCCGGGATCGGCGGCGAGATGAAGGGCGCGTCCGTCCCTGCGGTTGTGGGCATGCCTTCGCCGCTTTTTCTTTGGCGGTTTAAGGTAGGTTAGCCTTTCAGCCACTACTTTTTCTCTACTGTGCTGTGGAATGTATTAGCTCTAAGTGTAAGTTTCACACACCTGAGCTCTGATTTCAGATGGTCTGTGCTTGTTATACCCATCGCATACATTTGTCTGAAATACTGCAGTAGTATAATGGACCTGCTCCCGAAAACGGGTGAATTAATACCCTCTTTTATGAAGAATCCTCTCGAGTTATATAATGTCGTGTTGATCATGGTTAGTATTTAGAATGCGAAGCTGAGAATGGAGAAGGGATAAACCCATCACACCTGATGATTCTCTCTTTCCAAGTTTTCATTGCCTTAAATATGCAAACTTTGTAAATGGGGCTCAAACTCATACCATGTCTACCTCTCTACTAGTCTCAGATGCACCTTTGTTCATTACAGAACAGTAACACTGGCGGAGCGCCACGACCAACTGAGGGGGGGCCAATCTCAAGCTCAAAGTAAAATGTGTGCAAAAACAGATGCAGCTCACTGTCTCATAACATAAACTAGAATAAGATATATACATATATCTCTATAGCTTGTTCACACAGATACATGGTAACACCAGCATGCCTGGTATTGTGGACAATTACTATTATCAAGTGCTACATAGCTAGAACAGTAGAACAACCGAGATAAAGATTCAAAAAGCATTGTCACCTTTTCTTTGAATCAAAACATGATCAATAGTACGAAAAAAAATCATAGCACAATCTGAACCTGTACTTCATTACTGATGTAGATATCACAAAAATCATGGATACTTAAACATCACTGAATCATTTTGTGTTGTGCCTCTGCCGTTCTTGCCGAGAGAGCCGATTCATCTAATCGATCAGCCCAGGTCAAGTTCATGTGTACGTGTTTATACGTGTGCTAGTGCTATTGTAGATCAATCCAGATGCCTGTGGGCTAGCTTCCAGTGCTAGCTTGCACGTACGTACAGCTCATGTGGTGATTTGATCTAGCAGTCTAAAAACCAACAAGGAGGAGTAGAGACGAGCGCGTCCGTGCGTGCGTGGGAGAGATTGTCGATTCATTGGGCTGGAACCTGGGACTGGGAGGGAGGAGATTATTCTTGGCTGGGCTGATGCTTAGTACTCCCTCCATTCCTGAATGTAGTGCACATAGAGAGAAGCCCACATACCAATGCATGTGCTGGCTTTATATTTTGGACGAGAAAGCCCCCAATCGATTTGTTCCAGGCCTCAGGCCCCAGTACCCAATGAGTCAGTATACTAGAAAATTGGAGGAAAACTACCGCACCCTCCCATCATCTGGTTCAGTCCCATCCCATCTGTACGAGAGGAAATAGATAAGGGACAAAGGCGATGCGTTGGTGGAGGGTTAGTTTGGTCTAGAATTGGGTTGGACTCAAACTATGCACTACATTGTGGAATTTTCTTAGAAAACTAATACACACTATATTTAGGAATGGAGTAGTAAATTTTCTTTTTCAATTTTGGAAGGGGGGAGGGGGTGTGTGGCTCCCTTTGGCCTCCATGAGCCTCCGCCAGTGACTATGATGATAGAGCTGCTGGAGCTGTGTGTCGCACCTTGTAAATGGCCATTCAGGATTGTCATTGTCCTGTTGGAGCTGCTGCTTGGTTTCCTCAATGATTTATTATTGAATTTCCTCTTAGAGGCTCAAATACGTTTATATGTCCTTATAAAATTATATGTATACATATTAACCTGCTACACTGTAAACTAATCAAATGTACCCAAAATATCTTGTTTTGTTGATTTCATATCTTCCTGGGTTTTATCTGTCAAATTGCTTATTAACCCGTCCTTTTTCCAGGCTATATTGTTTCTCGTGTGGGGTTTATGCTGTTGCAAGGTCAGTCTTTCTACGATCGGTCAGTGAAGTTATTTTCATGCATGAATCGATCGTGTGGTAATTGGTAATACTCTTGGGATTACAGATAGGGTGGGACTCTGTTATGAGGATGAGTGCTGATCTGCGAGATTTATTTCTGTATGAGGTTTTCTTGTACTATAATCCTCTCTTCCTTGTGGTGAGTTTTTTTTTATTACTGTATTTGTATTATGCTCAAGCTAAATACACAGAAAATCAAACACCTACCTTTGCATCTATGTAACTGTGCTTAGTATTCTTATTGCAGGCACTTATGATTTGGTTATGGGGAGTGAATTTGTGGGTCTTTGCACAATCATCAGTGAATTATGTAAAAGTGTTTGATCTCGCGCAAACACATTTATCACACCGAGAAATTTGGAGGGTATGCCTATTGATGTCTCTTGATTGCAATTGTATTTTAAAATGTTGCTTGAGTCTGGACTTGCAGAAGTTAATATTCATGTTGGGTGCTGTTATGACCGGCATATTAGGGGCTTAGCCCAGTTAGTTGTGGCCCAGTCTATCTTATCATTATTAGGGGCTTAGCCCAATTATCTTATTAGGAGGATTATATAAACTCGTGTAAGGATCTGTTTTGGAATCAAGCAAGAAGCAATCATATTTGCTCGGCGTCCTTAGGGAGTCGGGAGACCTAACCCTAGCCTCCTCCCCTGCGCCATCTCCCTCTCAACCGCCGCCTTCTCCCGCGCAACTACGGCGCCGGCGCGCCGTCGCCGGCGCCCATCTCCTCGCCAACCAGCCTCCCACCCCTACAACCTACGGTTCAGGCTAGGTAGGGCCCAAGCTCCTACCAGTTTGGTATCAGCTAGCTTCGGTTCGATCATGTCTTCACCGCCGCCCAGCCCGTCTCTCCCGATGCCGGTCACCTCGTCGCCTCCGGCGACCACCACGACCATCGCCCTGCTCCTGCCCACGTCGGGACCTCTGTCGTGCTCGCCCCCGCCGTCCTCACCCCGGAGGAGGTGTCTGGGGCGCTGCGGGACCTAACCCAGGTGGTCCAGGAGATCCGCCTGTTCTTGGCCGGGTCCTACGGGCCGCACCCGGCTGCGCCGCCCATCGCCGCCACCGCGCCGCCGTGGCTGCCATGGCAGCCGCCGCACCAGGCGGCCTCCGTCATGCTCGTCGGGCCGCTGCAGCTGCCATCCACCACCGCCCCGCCCTGGCTGCAGTGGCAGCCGCCGCTCCTCCGTAGCAGCCGCTGCCGCTGCCCGGTGCGACATCGCAGTAGCCGCTACAGTTGCAGCAGCCACCGCCGGTTAGCTTCGGCCCCGCATGGACCGTGCCGGCAGGAGTCCCGATCCACCAGGTCCGGTTCCCGCCCTCGCCGTCCCCGCTACCGGCCTGCTTGACCGAGTCATCGTCTCAGCCGGTCTACACGATGGCCTCGGGACAGCCGCACGTGCCGTCACAACAGGCGCAGTATGGCGGGTCCTCCAGCTCCGCGGGCCCCTATGTTGGCCTCGACGCGCCGCCGTTCCACGGGGGCCCCCCCTGTGATCACCGACCCGGCGCCGCTACTCCGCACCGCCGAGCAGTACCCCCACGGCGGTCATACCCAGACGCCGCCGCGCTTCGCCAAGCTCGACTTCGCCACCTACGGCGACACCGAGGACTCCCTCAACTGGCTTAATCAGTGTGACCAGTTCTTTCGGGGGCAACGCACGCTCGCGTGGGACCGCACCTGGCTCGCTTCATATCACCTCCGAGGCACCGCACATACTTGGTATTACGCTCTCAAGCAGGACGAGGGCGGCATGCCTCCATGGGAGCGTTTTCGCGAGCTCTGCCTCCTTCGCTTCGGGCCGCCGATACGCGGGAGTCGGCTGGCGGAGTTGGGCCACCTCCCCTTCACCTCTACGGTGCAGGACTTCGCCGACCGCTTTTAGGCCCTGGCGTGCCACGCGTCCGGCGTGACGGCTCGCCAGCGGGCCGAGCTCTTCGTTGGCGGTCTGCCGGATCATATCCGCGTGAACGTGGAGCTGCGTGGACCCTAGGACCTCGCGACAGCCATGTACTACGCCCGCGCGTTCGAGCGCCGCGCGGTGGCCATCCAGCAGGCGTCACCGTCCCGGGCCGCTAGGCCACCACCCTGGCCGGACGTTCCCGCGCAGGGTTTGCCTGCTCAGCGCGGCACCCCTCGCCGCGACCGCGGCGCGCCCGTTCCGCCGGCTCACCCCGGCCGAGCAACTCGAGCGTCGCCGCCAAAGGTTGTGCTTCAACTGCGACGAGCCCTACGTGCACGGCCACGTCTGCCCGCGACTCTTCTACCTGGAGGCTGCGGACTACATTGAGGAGGACGCCGCCGCCGCCGGGCTCGGTGACCTGCCCGCCCCAGCTGCCGCGGAGGTGTTTGGCGACGGTTGATCACCTCGAGGAGTTCCGCAAGCGCTTTTCTGCCTTCCAGCTCGAGGACGAGCTGTTTGTGCAGGCGGGGAGAAATGTTATGACCGGCATATTAGGGGCTTAGCCCAGTTAGTTGTGGCCCAGTCTATCTTATCGTTATTAGGGGCTTAGCCCAGTTATTAGGGACTTAGCCCAATTATCTTATTAGGAGGATTATATAAACTCGTGTAAGGATCCGTTTTGGAATCAAGCAAGAAGCAATCATATTTGCTTGGCTTCCTTAGGGAGCCGGGAGACCTAACCCTAGCCTCCTCCCCTGCGCCATCTCCCTCTCAGCCGCCACCTTCTCCCGCACAACTACGGCGGCGCCGCGCCGCCGCCGGCGCTCATCCCCTTGCCAACCAGCCTCCCACCCCTACAACCTACGGTTCAGGCCAGGTAGGGCCCAAGCTCCTACCAGGTGCATTTGAACAGACATAGCTATCCATAGGCAACATGCTATAGTCATTCCATAGAACATTTTCTGTATACATTTCTTAATAATTTATGTGCCCTACAGTTATTGTG
Organism: Triticum aestivum; assembly: GCF_018294505.1. Taxonomy (NCBI): domain Eukaryota; kingdom Viridiplantae; phylum Streptophyta; class Magnoliopsida; order Poales; family Poaceae; genus Triticum; species Triticum aestivum. The sequence goes on from NC_057813.1 coordinate 502,590,312, forward strand.
ACTTGTGACAGCGTCTTGATTTTGCAAAACGTTTCCTTACAACATTTGTGCTGAACTGCTGATGTTAACTTCCAAGACCACAACACCTAGTTGCCAATCCAATTTTTTTGGCAGTGCAACCACACTCATAGATAATACATACTGTAGTTTCTCAACGAACATGCCTCATTCGGATGATTATTCTTAAGAATAAATGTGCCTGTTGCATTTTCTAATGTGAGTGCTGACTGCTGAGTGCTCCTCTTTTTGAACCTTGCTCTCTTTTCTTTAACCTATATCATGACCTTTTGTATTAGATGTGATTTATTTTGTTGTTTGTGCATTCTCCATGTTCTTTATGTTCAGATTATGCTGTATAAATTCTCATATTACTTGTATCTGACGTATTATTCTGCCAAAGTAAACTTTTCTTTTTGTCTTATTGACAGTGTGCTACTTGGCTTACTTTAATTGTTCCCACAAGTATGACAGCTTACCTATACCTGTACTCACATGGGGAAGTGTCACTTGCTGCTTCTCAACCAGTGTAATATCCAGCCCATTGAATCTTTTCATTTCATGATTTCTTCTTCTGCGCCAGAGTTCATAAGATTTTTGGCCTCTACAGTGTGCAGGAATATCATCTGCAGAGCTATAGTATTATTGACATACTAAAATTATTCTCCCACTGAGTGTGTCTGACTGGATATGCAGTGCTAATTGATAAATAGGAACTTACTACGTCCTGTCATATTAGAAGATCTGAGTGGTAGTTTGTCCATTGTATGTTTCTGTAACACAGCACTTCACTGCACATAGACTACTTTTCTAGAAGTTAAATCTATTTTCCTGAATCATATAAAGCAAACGGTCCATTTAGTACGGTTTATGTGCAAGTACAGAAATTAATGTACGTCTACCCTTGAAAACAATTGATATACATGTATACATATTGCTGTCTGCTTGTAATAGTAAAGTGAATTGAAGTTCTGCTTGATGCAAGGTCTACTTGTTCCTTCCTCAACTTGGAAACGGAAAAAAATCTTGCCATGCATTCTTCGTATTCTTTAGCAATGGGTTACTTTTCAAATCTGGGATGGTTAAATTGACGTATCTTTCTGATTCTTTGCAGGTTCTATTGTATGCTATCCTTTTGATAGTCCTCCTTTCTCCGTTTGATATGTTCTATTTATCATCACGCTTTTACTTCCTGAGGACCATGTTACGTATAATACTTCCATTGCAAGTAAGTTGTTCAAAATGTTAGTAATGCATAAGTTTTGCTTTGAGCCATCCTAGAAACGGACCATTATGTTATGGTCCATCGTGGCATTAATCTATCTGATTGTGCTTGTGGAACCAGCAGCTGTATACAATGAAATTTAATTATTCCCCATGCCTTTATTTTGCAGGCAATTACATTCCCCGACTTCTTTTTGGCTGATATTTTTACATCCATGTCAAAGGTATCCGCTTACTTATATGAAATATTGATTGTGGATTATTTTGCTTAGCTTATCACTGTTGGATAGTACCACATAAGTTTAGCTTATATTATATGATTGTCTGTTTCTTGTATTGGCTATAATGTAGTATGTTTCGGGAGAAAATGCTATCTACGTGAAAATGTGGTGCATGCTATTGCTAAGTTTTGTAGCTTCTTGTTGTCCCATGTTGACATTTCTAGCATTTTCTCTTAATTCTTGCATTTCTTGACAGGTGTTCTCAGATTTGGAACGTTCAGTTTGCCGCATGGTCAATCGTCAGGTTAATTTCTTTATTTCCCTATTGATATGCTCATAGTGCTGATATGCTAATGCAGTAATGCTTTGTTTGATAAGTTATGGCTAGAATTCATCTTATTCCTCTTTAATGTCTGTTATTTGGTATTTTATAGGTGGCGACAATTGCTTGGTTTGAAGCTGATTCAATTTGTGGTAGCCACTCTATAGCTATTCCTCTAGTTCTTGTGCTCCCTTATTTGTGCCGTTTCTTCCAATGCCTTCGACAGTACAAGGATACAAAGGAGAAAAGTTGTCTTCTGAACGGTATTTACTCAGCATACAGCAGCTTTGATTGTTTATTTTTTTACTAGGTGAACTTGGATGTTTAAAATGTAATATAAATATTTGGGATTGTATGTGTTTATTCCTGTTTATGGAAATCGTTTAACAGTAATTTTGTCCAAAACCCAGCACTGAAGTACTCGACAGCATTCCCGGTGATTTTTTTATCGGCGCTCAAGTATCATGTATTCCCTGACCAGTGGGTTAGCTTTTACCGGCCCCTCTGGCTTATTTCGGGAGTTATAAATTCGCTGTATTCCTTCTACTGGGATATAAAGCGCGATTGGGATTTGAGGTGCCTGTCTTCATAAAATTATTCTCTACTCCTTGAACATGCAAACTGCTGCTAATGAGTTTTTTCTCTTTTCCTGCAGTATTTTAACCAGGATTTTCATGTTCAAAAGCCCAAGCACATGGACAAGTCTTCTTTATGGGCGGAACTGGGTATAGTCTTGAATATATGTACATGGTTTAAAGCAGCCTACATTGGTATTTTTTCATTTGTCTTGATGTGATTGCTCTACAGGTGTATTACTGGGTGTTAGGCAGCAATCTCATCCTCCGCTGCACATGGACATACAAGCTGTCGGCGCATCTTCGGCACAACTACCTCACAGTGTTTGCGATAACAGCTTTGGAAATGCTGAGGCGGTTTCAGTGGGTTTTCTTCCGCGTTGAGAATGAGTGGAACAAGATGACGGCCAAGCAAAATTTTGAAATGTCATCCGATATGCCTTCAGAATCAGACAGGCTACTGGAGTCTAATAGCCACACAGTATGAATCCCAGAACATCATGTTTCGTGACTCTCATTCATCACCATTCTTTTCATGTGACCCTTTACAGGCTTGTAGCCGATTTTAGGTCATACGGTTCTGTTTTGTTTGTAGGGCTCAGAAGGTCAGGGATACACAACAGTAGGTTTGTAGAAAAAGCTGAAATCGTTGGCGTGGAGCATGTAATCCTCTTGAGGTGTTTGTTGACACATGAAACAATAAATAGTAATGCTGAAATTTTTGAGATTTTGCATCATTATTTATGTGCATCGCCTTGCCATGAATTTGCCGCTGTTTGCATGTGTTCATTTTCTCCCTGTATCTTAACTATGCGACGCAGCACAGGGGCGGTGTAGGCGATGTCTGGAAACCCGGCGGCCTGGAGGGCGACCGCAGGGGCAGCACGAGAGACGCGGGCGCACAAAGCTCCAGCAAGGCTTGGCTGGGCGAGGGGCTTGCCAGGGGGAAGTCGAGGCCACAGCCCGCTTGGAGATCAGGCGTGGCGGCAGCACGGTTGTCGGAGACAGCGGAGGGGACACCGGGGGGGTCCGCTCCTCTTGAGAGCGGCGCCTGGAGGAGCATGGAGAGGTCTGGCGCGTCGGGCTGCGCCCCTGAGCGTCAACGCCGGCAGGGTCGGGGACGACCGACACCTCAAGGGCGCACGCCCTCCCCCGTGCGAAGCCGTGCCTTAGCTTGCCCTGAAGATGTTCTGGCGCCTATTTTTGAGGAGCGCCTGATGGGCATCCTTGCTCCGCCCGAGTCCCCCCCCCCTCCCAGGCCTCCTACGGCTCGCCCCAATGGGGTTTGTAGCCTAGTTCAGTACTGTTATTATTTTGCTGTCCGTTCATTGCTGTCCTCCCTCCTCCTGGACTGATCAAGGTGAATGTTCGTGTGCCCCATGACTCCACAACCTATAAACACCCTGAGTTGGAACATACGTGGTCTAAACTGCCCAGCCCGGAGGGCAACCGTCAGCGCTACGATTGCAGATTCCTCGTGCCAAATTGTGTGTTTACAAGAGACGAAGCTAGATAGCGTGGACAAATATGTGGCTGCCTTCCTTGGTGGCAACCGGCTGAAAAGTTTTGCGCAGCGACCGGCGGGAACTAGGGGTGGGATCTTATTACTATGGGATGACAACGTCGTCGAGGTCTCCGACATTTCTTCGTCGGCCTTTTGCCTCTCCGGCAAGGTTCTCATTCGAGCGACAGATGTATGCTTCAAGATAACATCTGTCTACGGTCCCACTGACCACGCCAGTAAAGACTCTTTCTTTACCGAGATTGTCGTCCACAAGCCTTTGCCGGGTGTTGCTTGGTTGGCCCTCGGAGATTTTAATCAAATATACCGAGCGCGAGACAAGAACAAGAGAAATGTAAACCGGAGCAGGATAAACCGTTTCCGCTCAACCCTTCAATCTTGTGAGCTCAAAGAAATTCATCTCCAAAATAGACGCTTTACTTGGAGCAATGAGCGGGAAAACCCCACCCTTTGCAAGCTTGACTCTTTCTTTTGCAACGCCGAGTGGGACACAACTTTCAACACACATGTGTTGCATGCCCTTTCATCTTTCCTCTCCAACCATTGCCCCCTCCTGCTTGCCGATGACAAGGGACCTAGACGTCCACGGTCCTTCAAATTTGAAATTTTTTGGGTATCTTTGCCTGGATTCAATGACGCCGTCCTAAAGGCGTGGAATGAGCGTGTAAACCACACAAAGCCTTTCCAAATTCTTCATCATAGGCTTAAGAAAACCGCGACCCGGCTCACTGAATGGAGCAAGAAGTTTTTCTCCAAGGCCAAGATCCAACTCCATGCGGCCCTCTTGGTGATCCTTCAGTTGGACTTGGCGCAAGAGGAACGAGCCCTCTCACCCGAGGAGAGGGACCTGCGTGCTAGACTTAAGCGAAGAGTGGTTAGTTTGGCGGTTCTTGAGTGGGCTAGGAAGAGCCAATGTGCTAGACTGGCAAATCTGAGGGAGGGTGATGCCAACACCAAATTCTTCCACCGTCGCATCAATGCCCGTAGGAGAAAAAACCATATTCACCGGCTAAAGCATGCTCATGGTTGGGTGACCGACCACAAGGAAAAAGAGAAGATCATCCATGATCACTTCTCCGAGGTCATGGGCCGGGGAAGTACGAGCAATAAGGATTTCAATTGGGAGGAACTGGGCATTGAGGCCCATGCCTTGCAAGACCTCAATGCCGCCATCACCGAAGAGGAGGTTTGGGAGGCTATAAAAGAGATGCCTAGTAACAAGGCGCCGGGACCTGATGGTTTCACGGGGATATTCTTCAAGAAGTGTTGAGGAATCATCAAGCATACAATCATGGGGGTCATTCAATGCTTCGATTGCTTACACACCTCCAACCTGCAGTGGCTAAACTCTGCCAATGTTGTTCTGCTGCCTAAGAAGGATGGCGCGGAAGGCATCTCTGATTATAGGCCCATTAGCCTCATACATGCCATCGCTAAAATCATTGCCAAGGTTCTATCGCTACGCCTTGCGCCCCACATGGATGACCTCGTTTCCAACGCCCAAAGTGCTTTCATTAAAAGGAGAAGTATCCAGGACAACTTCATGTATGTTCGGAATTTTGCCCGGCGTCTGCACAAATGCAAGACCCCCACACTCCTTTTCAAGCTTGATATAAAAAAGGCTTTCGACTCAGTCAAGTGGGGATACATTCTTGAGCTTCTCCAACGGTTGGGCTTCCCTCCAAAATTTCGAGCTTGGATTGCTGCGCTTCTATCATCTTCTTCATCTCAGATAATGCTAAACGGGCTACCCGGCCCTCCTGTCAAGCATGGCCATGGATTCAGGCAGGGGGACCCCATCTCTACACTCCTCTTCGTCCTGGAAATTGACCCCTTGCATAAGATCCTAGACTTGGCGACGCGAAAAGGGCTCCTACATAAGATCCGTGGTCGGGGTGCCATGGTGCACACCTCCCTCTATGCGGATGATGCGCAGTCTTTGTGGCCCCCCATCAAGCGGGACATCGACAATCTTGCCTCCATCCTCAGAGGCTTTGGGGACGTCACAGGCCTTTGTTCCAACTTCCAAAATAGCTCGGTTGTGCCTATTCGCTGCAATCACCTTGACCTTGAGCAAATTCTGTAGAGCATGCCGGCAGCACGTGCCTCTTTTCTGGTCAAATACCTAGGACTACCACTCTCTGTTTGGCAACTGAAGAAGGTGGATATCCAATACCTTGAGGACAAAGCGGCCGGCAAATTGGTCACTTGGGAGGGCCAAAACATCACTACCATCGGTCGTACGACACTTGTTAGGTCTGTCATTACCTCCCAAGCAGTATTCTCCATCATGCCCCTCATCGTGCCTCAGAGCTCTCTCCATAGCCTTAACAAAATTGAGAGAGCTTTCCTTTGGTCCAGCTTGGACAAGACAACGGGAGCCAAATGCAAGGTCAACTGGAAGGTGGTTTGTAGACCAAAAGAATATGGTGGCCTCGGGGTGCTCGATGTTGGGGATCGTTAAAGAAATTAAAATTTTTTTACGCATCACCAAGATCAATCTATGGAGAGACTAGCAACGATACAGAGGGGAGTGCATCTTCATACCCTTGAAGATCGTGGTGTGGAAGCATTACAAGAACGCGGATGAGGGAGTCGTACTCGCGGCGATTCAAATCGCGGAAGATCCGATCTAACGCCGAACGGACGGCGCCTCCGCGTTCAAGACATGTATAGCCCGGGGATGTCTCCTCCTTCTTGATCCAGCAAGGGGAGAGGAGAAGTTGAGGGAGAGCTCCGGCAGCACGACGGCGTGGTGGTGCATCTTGAAGTTCTCCGGCAGGGCTTCGCCAAGCACTACTGAGGAGGAGGTGGAGTTGGAGAGGGGGAGGGCTGCGCCAGGGGCAAGGGGTGCGGCTCCCACGCGCCTTCCCGCTATATATAGGGGTGTAGGGGGCTGGTTTTTTGCCCTCCAAGTCCATTGGGGCGTTGGCAAAGGTGGGGGAAAGAAATCCCATCATTTCCCTTCCCCACCGATTGTTATCCCCCTTTTTTAGGGATCTTGATCTCATCCCTTTGGGATATGATCTTATTCCTTCTAAGGGGGGATCTTGGTGCGCCTTGACCAGGGGTGTGGGGCCTTTCCCCCACTACCCACGTTCATGTGGGTACCCCCATGCAGGTGGGCCCCACTCCGGAACCTTCTAGAACCTTCCCGGTACAATACCGAAAAATCCCGAACATTTTCCGGTGGCCAAAATAGGACTTCCCATATATAAATCTTTACCTCCGAACCATTCCGGAACTCCTCGTGACGTCCGGGATCTCATCCGGGACTCCGAACAACATTCGGTAATTGCACACTAATTCCAATAAAAACTCTAGCGTCACCGAACCTTATGTGTGTAGACCCTACGGGTTCGGGAATCATGCAGACATGACCGAGACAGCTCTCTGCCCAATAACCAACAGCGGGATCTGGATACCCATGTTGGCTCCCACATGTTCCATGATGATCTCATCGGATGAACCACGATGTCAAGGATTCAAGCAATCCCGTATACAATTCCCTTTGTCAATTGGTACGTTACTTGCCCGAGATTCGATCATCGCTATCCTAATACCTCGTTCAATCTCATTACCAGCAAGTCACTTTACTCGTTCCATAATGCATGATCCAGTGACTAACTACTTAGTCACATTGAGCTCATTATGATGATGCATTACCGAGTGGGCCCAGAGATACCTCTCCATCACACGGAGTGACAAATCCCAGTCTCGATTCGTGCCAACCCAACAGACACTTTCGGAGATACCCGTAGTGCACCTTTATAGACACCCAGTTACGTTGTGACGTTTGGCACACCCAAAGCATTCCTACGGTATCCGGGAGTTGCACAATCTCATGGTCTAAGGAAATGATACTTGACATTAGAAAAGCTTTTAGCAAACGAACTACACAATCTTGTGCTATGCTTAGGATTGGGTCTTGTCCATCACATCATTCTCCTAATGATGTGATCCCGTTATCAATGACATCCAATGTCCATGGTCAGGAAACCATAACCATCTATTGATCAACGAGCTAGTCAACTAGAGGCTCACTAGGGACATGTTGTGGTCTATGTATTCACACATGTATTAAGGTTTCCAGTTAATACAGTTATAGCATGAATAATAGACAATTATCATGAACAAGGAAATACAATAATAACCATTTTATTATTGCCTCTAGGGCATATTTCCAATAGCCTCCCACTTGCACTAGAGTCAATAATCTAGTTCACATCACTATGTGATTATAATGAATTCAACACCCATGGGGCTTGTGAGAGAGGTTATTAGTCAACGGGTCTGAACCTTTCAGATCCTTGTGTGCTTCACAAATCTCTATGTCATCTTGTAGATGCAGCTACCACGCTCTATTTGGAGCTATTCCAAATAACGGTTCTACTATATGAATCCGGTTTACTACTCAGAATCATCCAGACTAGTGTCAAAGTTTGCATCGGCGTAACCCTTTATGACGAACTCTTTTACCACCTCCATAATCGAGAAAATTCCTTAGTCCACTAGTTACTAAGGATAACCTTGACCGTTGTCCTGTGATCCATTCCTGGATCACACTTGTACCCCATGACTGACTCATGGCAAGGCACACTTCAGGTGCAGTACACGGCATATCATACTGTAGAGCCTACATCTGAAGCATAGGGGACGACCTTCATCCTTTCTCTCTCTTCTGCCGTGGTTAGGTCTTGAGTCTTACTCAATACTCACACCTTATAACACAGCCAAGAACTTCTTCTTTGCCGATCTATTTTGAACTCCTTCAAAATCTTGTCACGGTATGTATTCATTTGAAAGTACTATTAAACGTTTTTGATCTATCCTTATAGATCTTGATGCTCAATGTTCAAGTAGCTTAATCCAGGGTTTCCATTGAAAAAACACTTTTCAATAATCCTATATGCTTTCCAGAAATTCTATATCATTTTCGATCAACAATATATCAACAACATATACTCATCAGAAATTCTATAGTGCTCCCACTCACTTCTTTGGAAATACAAGTTTCTCATAAACTTTGTATAAACCCAAAATCTTTGATCATCTCATCAAAGCGTATATTCCAACTCCGAGATGCTTACTCCTGTCCTTAGAAGGATTGCTGGAGCTTTGCATACTTGTTAGCATCTTATAGGATTGACAAAACCTTCTGGTTGTATCATATACAACCTTTCCTCAAGAAAATTGTAGAGGAAACAATGTTTTGACATCCTATCTGCAAGATTTCATAAATAATGCAGTAACAACTAATATAATTCCAACAGACTCTTAGCATCGCTACGAATGAGAAAGTCTCATTGCAGTTAACTCCTTGAACTTGTCGGAAAACATCTTAACGACAAGTCGAGCTTTCTTAATGGTGATACTTACCATCATTGTCCGTTTTCCTTTTAAAATCCATCTGTACCCAACAGCCTTACGACCATCAAGTAGTTCTTCCAAAGTCTACACTTTGTTTTTTAGACATGGATCCTCTCTCGGATTTTATGGCCTCGAGCCATTTGTCGGAATTCGGGCCCACCATCGCTTCTCCATAGCTCGTAGGTTCATTTTTGTCTAGCAACATGACCTCCAAGACATGATTACCGTACCACTCTGAAGCAGTACGCGTCCTTGTCGACCTACGAGGTTTGGTAGTGACGATCCGAAGTTTCATGATCACTATCATTAGCTTCCACTTCAATTGGTGTAGGCGCCATAGGAACAACTTCCTGTGCCCTGCTACACACTAGTTGAAGTGACGGTTCAGTAACCTTATCAAGTCTCCACCATCCTCCCACTCAATTCTTTCGAGAGAAACCATCCTCAAGAAAGGACCCTTTTCTAGAAACAATCACTTTTGCTTCTGGATCTGAGATAGGAGGTATACCCAACTATTTTGGGTATCCTATGAAGATGCATTTATCCGTTTTTGGGTTCGAGCTTATTAGGACAAAACTTTTCCACATAAGCGATGTAGGCCCAAACTTTTAAGAAATGACAGCTTAGGTTTCTCTAAACCATAGTTCATACGGTGTCATCTCAACGGAATTACGTGGTGCCCTATTTAAAGTGAATGCGGTTGTCTCTAATGCCTAACCCATAAATGATAGTGGTAATTCGATAAGAGACATCATGGTATGCACCATATCCAATAGGGTGCAGTTATGATGTTCGGATACATCATCACACTATGGTGTTCCAGGCGGTGTTAGTTGTGAAACAATTTCCTCAATGTCTTAATTGTGTGCCAAACTCGTAACTTGGATATTCATATCTATGATCATATCATAGACATTTTACCCTCTTGTCACGACGATCTTCAACTTCACTCTGAAATTACTTGAACCTTTCAATAATTCAAACTTGTGTTTCATCAAGTAAATATACTTAGCATCTACTCAAATCATCTGTGAAGTAAGAACATAATGATATTCACTGCGTGCCTCAGCACTCATTAGACTACACACATCAAAATGTATTATTTCCAACAAGTTGCTTTCTTGTTCCATCTCACTGAAAACGAGGCCTTTCAGTAATCTTGCCCATGTGGCATGATTTGCATGTCTCAAGTGATTCAAAATCAAGTGAGTCCAAACGATCCATCTGTATGGAGTTTCTTCATGCATATATACCAACAGACA